>NC_138969.1:44862500-45462500 GCF_055761805.1 Camellia sinensis | reverse complement strand
TCCATGATATTCTCAGACATACTGAAACATCAACAACAAAACTTTACTCTATTAGCTATGTGCGTAGTAAGTCAAAGATACACCTCTCACAACAACATGCCAGTTTACCAGGCGCTAGCTGGAATGGTATGGTGCCTTAGATTTTCAGCGCAGTCAGTTCTCCAGGCGCTAGCTGGAAGGTCACGGTACCTCTGATTTTTAGCGCAAGGTATAACACCACTAACCAAACACAACAGGGCATAACCAACATGTATAACACATATACATAAACTATCAAGATACAAGCAATGTGTTAAAGTATATGAACACATAACTACCTCCTCCCGAGCAAGTATACATATATAATGTATCTCAACACTTCATCACATACGATGTTCAATCAACAATGGTATAATGCATACACGACAATCCAACACAACCGTGCCATCCTCCATCGATGACCAAGGACAAAACCTCTAGATGCAAATATTTAGTACATCTATTAAAGACTCAATTACTATGAGACCACAAACCCAACAACAACATTAACATGGTAGTTAAAGATACAATCCCTCACATGTGTGTGTTCAACACTCAAGAAACAACAATCCAATTTTCATACGTGTTTCAAAAATACTTTTCCCATTTCACAAAAAAAGTTCCATTTCCTTTTGTTTTCACAAAACCAACTTCGTCCCTTTTATTGTCGCAAAACCAAATCCGTGGATAATAAAGCCATAACTCATATTAGTCCATTATATTCATTTCAAACCCATTCCAAACCATGGTTAATCCCTTAGGCATTAACACCTTCACCCAACTCACAATAACAATAAAGATTTACAACATAGGTTAACTACCCTCCATTTTAATTTACCAAATCAAAATATAATTTAGGTTTTTCTTCTTTCAACTATAACATGCTAATTTACACTCCAATTAACCCAAAACAACCATCAATGATAACATAACCATTTTTCAAACACGCAACCCTAGGTTCCTTCTCATGATTTCAAACAAATCCAACATGGATATGATTTTCATGCAATACAAAATTACCACATGTCTATCTATACGCGAAGTATTGAAAAGAACAAGGAAATCCCTACCTCAAATGTAGAACCCAAGGAGAAGAAGAGCAAAACTCGGAAGTGCTCCAAATCCTAAATTTCTTGGATCAAAACGAAGCTCTCGACGATCAACACACTTCTTACAAAGGCCCAAGGTGAGGAAAACACTCCTACTAGATCAAACCCTAGTGAGAAGTTAGGTTTTAGAATGAGGAACTCTCAAAAATTGGTTTTGGGAAAGTAAGAGAGAGAAAAGAAAAGTGAAAAGTGATTCAAAAAGTGATTTCACGGACTGATATAAAACATGTCCGCTCGATCGTAAAACACCCCGCTCGAGCGTCAGACACAGGTTCACGCTCGAGCGTCCAAAGATCTGCTCGAGCGCCGAATGCACCCTCCCAGAATTTTCTGCAGACGACCAAAATGCTGAGAGAAGGAAATTCACGCTCGAGCGTCCAAACTACCACTCGAGCGGAGAGGCAACAACAAAAGCCCGCTCGAGCGTCAAAGCGCCGCTCGAGCGGAGAGACCAAAACCTGGGCACAATTCTAAGTTTTAAAAACACAACCAACTTATTCCCAACTTGCCCAACACAACCCAAAACTCTAAAACAAAGAGTAAGGGATAGAAATGAGGATAAGACAACAACAAATCTACGGAACCGAGTTCGGATTACAGTTAAAAAACAATAGGAAATACCGGGATTGCCATATTTGGCGACTAAATTTTAGTCGCCAAAGGTGCTTTCGTGAAAGAAAAAAAAAACCAACTTTTTGCTTTTTCTGAGATTCAAACCGCCAACCTCTCCCACATTCTAAACCTTTAGCAACACACTCTCTCCACTATGTCACTACAACACCACATGAATATATATGCAATATATATTATTTATATACTATATTGACCCATATTAATATCTAGCTATATATATAAAAATAATTATTTTTATTCAATATAATTTATGAAAAAAATAAATTATTTACTAAAAAAAAATTAGATCACTTTTTGCGACTAAATCTATTTTTTAGTCACCAATTGTATAGTTTTGGCTACTAATTATATTTTAGTCGCTAAAAAAATTCATTCCCGCCGAAAAACCTCCACTTTTGGCGACTAAACTGAAATTTAGTCGCCAAAACCTCTACTTTGGGCGACTAAACTGCATTTAGTCAACAATTCTTGACTTTTAGCTACTAAATTTTTGTTTGTAGCCAAAAAGCTTCACTTTTGGCTACGAAATTGATTTTTGTCGGTAAAACACGTATAATCGGCGACCAAACTATTTTTTCGTCGCCAAAACCTATACTTTTGACTACTAAATGTTTTTAGTCGCCAAAAACCTTCTTTTTTGGGTACTAATATTTTTTTAGTTGCTAAAACCCCGTATATTCGGCGACTAAACTGAGTTTTAGTCACTAAAACCCCTACATTTGGCTACTAAACTGTTTTAGTCGCCAAAAGTGTTCACTTTTGGCGACTAATTCCATTTTAGTCGCTAATTCTGCTACTTTCAGCGACGAAAAATCTATTTTTAGTCACGAAATCTGCTTTTTCTTGTAGTGATTTATGATAGGGTATGGCTTCTGTTTTGATCAAGGTATAGCGAAATCTGCTGTTGGGCCCGTGGGGGCCCACCACGGGTCCCGTTTTGATAATCTGAACTGTCAACGTGTAGAACTCGTCGAGTACTATATGCTTGTAAAAAATCACGTTGATCAGATATCGATAACTATATGATCAAATCAGTTTCATATTAAAAAAATTGGATGGTGAACAAATTAATGGTTGACAAAAAACTGTTTTGATCACATAGCTATTGATATCCGATCAACGTGATTTTTTACAGGCGTATAGTACTCGACGATTTCTACACATTGAACGGTTCAGATTATCAAAACGGGACCCGTGGTGGGCCCCCACGGGCCCAACAGCACTGTCCAGTCCAGAGGATTGGACTGGACAGAAGCCATACCCTTTATGATATTAGCAACTAATATTGAGGGTAAATGTGTCAACAAACTTCATACATGACTTATGAGAATATAAGTTTTTTAGTAAGATCAGTATAAGTCTCCCTAATAGGACTTATAAATAATTTTCCCTAGAATTTATATTTAAAATAAATTTCAATTATGTGATATTTTATTTCATTTTTTTTTTTTTTTTAAAGTTATAGTATGTCTAAAGTTTTACATTTCATAGATGGAATGAAATTTTGTTTATAAAATGAGAAAGAAGGCTTGCATGTGAGGCCTACCATTACAAATAGAGCCAACTCAACAATATGTCTAATTAATGAAAAATGCTTGGGAGCACTAATTAGTGCTCCCACTAATTAGGTGGCAGTGAGTCCCGCCATTAATGATATGATGTTTTGGTCTTGGAGTTGTATTTTTTTTTTTTTTACTTTTTTAATACATTAGTGCTATTAGTGGTGATGTTTTTAGTGGGATGAATCATTGTTGCTAATTAATATATTTATTGATATATTTGTTAATATCTGACATAATTGATCGAGATATAAATTTTACTACTTTTTTTATTGCGTGAATTTATAAAATAAATATCATGCATACATGTAAAAAATATCATATTTAGAAGAAAAAAAAAATTATACGTAGACCAAGGCAAAATAGGATATATATATATATATATAACTTTAAAAAGTGTATACATTTCGTGTTTGAATTTTGAATTTGTAGAGAAATTTATGGGAAAAAAAGAAGAAAAAAAAAAAAAAAAGAGATTAATTATAATGAGTGTCTCTGTACCTTTATTAAAACCTCATTGTAAACCTTCATTTTCGATTGAACTGTTAACCTTGCAATTGAAGTATCAATGGCGCTGTTTCATTTTGAAAAATCTAAAATTCTCAAAATATTGATTTGTGATTATGTTTCAATTTTAAATAGTGAATACCAATCTCAATTAGACAATCAATTACAAATCAACACAACAATTTAACGTTAAAAAAATCACAATTGAAACATCTCCAATTATGATAAAAAAAAAATCATGGGCCAAAACCACAAAACAATTTACTAAGAAGATAAACACGAATTACAAATGTGTACTTTCAATTACCTAACGAATCCACACCCAGGCCCTGATGTGCCTCTTCCACCACTATCTTCACCTCAGAATTGTCTTGCCCAACGTTGAATCCATAATGCTGATGTCGAATCCAAGACGATAAGCCACTCCAAAATCTACCAAAACTTTAAGCCCAAGTTTCCCAAAATTCACCAAAAAATACGTTTCTTTTTTGTGAATAAAGGAATAAATGTAAACCCCTTGATGATACCAAGATCTACCAATTACCCTCAAATCATTAAGGAAACACTTATAAAAATAGCCTCCTATATAGAAAACATTGGCAACTCTACTCTTCTAGAATTTGGACAACTTAAACCCTAAACACAGCAAACGGTGCACTTTCTAATAAATAGAATTGAGAAGACCGTTTGAGCAGTGTGAGTAAAGGCGGAGCAAAACATATAAGCCGATCACTCGAGCGCACATTTCACCGCTCGAGTGATGAAATATCTTTCCCAGAAGTTCAGTTTGCAGACAGAGATACTAGATGCTCTTATTTATGACTCGAGCGCACAAATGACCACTCAAGTGGTCAAACAATCTGACTACATTTTTTGCTTCAGGGGCGCTGCCTCTCGACCCTGCCATCTTGGACCCACCATGGCAGGCTACCCCTAGAACCTTGCAAGCTGATCGGGCAGTTCGATCCCCAGACATAGTCAACGAAGTGGCAAACATGAAATACTTAAGATTACAAACTCTTCTACATAGGTACAATTCGGGTTAGATTTGTATCTAAATAATCACATCCTCACTAAAAAAAAAAAAATTACAACTGAAAAGAGTTTTATCAAATGAGATTGTAAATTATAAAAACCTAACACGTCAATTTGCCAGAAATAAGATAGATGGAAATTAGCAAGTTCTACCCTTGCCATTTTTTAAGGCATATACATGTAAAATCAACGATCTTCATCATGCAGTAAGAACTAAGACAGTGCAAAATACTACTCAATCAAAACCGCACCGCTCTATTCGCTAACGCGGTTTAAATTTTAAAATTTATAATCCGCTTTCGAAATCATTCCGCTCCGCTATAGTTAATATATATATATATATATTTTTAACTTATAATGAAATATCAAAGTAAAAATAAGTGTGAGAGAGATTTAATATGAGAAATTTATTACAAATTAGTAATTATATATATATATAAAAAAAAATATTTTGTTAAATTAGTTTGTGTTATATATATGAAAAATATTATGTAAATTATTGTTATATATTTTGCAAAGGCTTAATAATTAGTTAGAATATGCTTTAATTCGCCGATCAAAATTGCTCAAACAGTAATTTGCCAATTCGTTAATTCGCGATCCGTTTATAATTTTACTTTCAAACCGTCCAAACTACACCGCGCACACCTCTAGTTAGAAGTAGTATGTCTGTTATGTTTGTTTAGCACTATAAGAGTACTAGTATGTTTATTTAGAATTAGTATGATTGTTATGTTTGTTTAGCACCACAAGAGTTATTTAGAGTTAGTTGGGTCTTTATCCTATAAATATAAGGTTAGACCTCTTTAGTATGGAGTTTATGATATTTTGATATTGAATACTTCAGAATTGAGAGCTTTCTTACCCATATTGAGATTTTCTCTCTCTAATGAAATCTCTTTCTTGAAAAAATAACTTGAGATAGAAGTAAACCTGAGAGCGTACTAATTTGACTGTCGGAGTGCTAATTACGTCACCCTTGGCGGGAGTGTTCATCCCTTTTTCAGGTAGCAATCAAGGAATCATGGGCGTCTAACTAAATACTAGAGTATTTCCAAATCACTTTTCCACAATAATCAATTATATAAAATTAACTTCTACTCTCTCTCTCTCATTATAATTGTTTATAAAAATGAAAAATTCAAAATCTGGGTGCATTGAAGAAGTATACACTTATAAGTGACACCAACACATTCAAAAGAAGAATGGCAATGCGATGGGCTGGCCGCGAATTCTGACCAATTGGGGAAGAGTCGGCAAAGTGATGAAAGCAACTGTTACTAAACTAAAAGTATTATTATTATTTAATTTTATAGCATGAATGAAATAAACATTCAATTAATTGAATGCATTGTCAAAAACAAAGAAAAAACAACATATAAAACAAAACTCATACATACAATGAAAGGCAAAATGTATGCTAGGGACACATGAGTGAGCTTTGATTCAATGCTTCTCAACTTCATGAATATATAAGATTATAGGATCTATATATTGGAAATCAAGATACTATGAATATAATTAATTACTAAAATATAAACTTAGATACATACCGTTTGATTCCGTATTGAGTATTGCTTCCTTGAAAAAAAGATTGTATTCACAATCGAAAAACCTTAGTACCAGCTATTCCTCTCATTCTCCTATATCTTTCACATTGGACAGATAACCCTTTGATCCACATATATATAGATATATGTAAACCCTAATATGATAAGAGAGATGACTAAGCCTAAATAAAACAATTACCAAACCCTTCTATTAAGGAACCCAAATAATTTAAAATATGCATTATACCTCCATACCATATATCCACATATAAAATAATGGGGAACTTACCAATAAGTCTCATATACAAAGTTCAAGACCCATCTAATCCTCAAACAAAACACTTATACCAATTAGTCTTATATATTTTTAATTGTGACCAAAAAATCCTTTTATTATTTTTATTTTTTTTAAATTTAGAGACACTGTTACATCATATTACCATCGGACTTCCGTCAAACGGTCACCGGAGATTCGTCAGAATGTTTAACATCACTGGGAAGTCGCTAGAGTATCGCCGGAAGTTCACTGGAGTGTTAAGAACGTTAATGGAAGTCTCCGAAATGTTCAAAACGTTCACTGGGCATTAAGAACAACATTGGAGACTCACCGGAATGTCTAGAATATTGCCAAAAAAAAAAGAATAAATAGAGAAATTAGAGCAAAAAAACATAACAAAATGTGTTAAATATTGATAAACTAAAAGAAAAAACAATGAAACGACAAAAACCAACAACAATGAGAAAAACATATGCTATTTTTTAATTTTTGTAAGGTTTAAGCAAATAATCTCAAATATTGATCAAACTGAAAAGTAAGTTTTGAAACTGTAAAATGTTACAATTCAAAATAAAAATCTATTAAGCATTTATTCTTATTAATCAAACTGAAAAACATGTTATGAAATTGTAAAATTTTACAGTTCTAAAGAATGTTATGAAACTGCAAAATTTTATAATTTTATACCATGATTTATTCCAGTGCCAAAAAAATTTGAAACTGCAAAGTTTAACAGTTTTAAACCATGATTCATTTCATCGCCAAAAAAATTTGAAACTGCAAAATTTTACAGTTTTCACCGCTTGTAACTAAAACTTGAAAACAATTTGTTCAGAACTTGAAAATTTTCTCCATTAGAACAGAAAAAGAGAAGTGTATAACAGAGAAAATGTAGAAAAAAATAACAGATCGAAGGAGAAAGGCGGATATAGAGAGAAGATTGTACTCCGGCAACTATTTTTTGTTTAGATCTAGCCAAATCTGATGTAAATCTACTTAGATCTGATATAAATCTACATCAGATCTAAGTAGATCTACTGATCTTCTTCGTTGGAAACAAATCTTGTTTACCGTTGATGAGGGTGAAGTAAGGAATCGGCGGTCGGTGGTTGCCGGTGAATCCCAATTGATGGTAATCGTCGGTCGCCGATGACTATATATCGGAAGAAAAAGAGAAGAAATAAGATATGGTTATCCGTCAACGATCGTCAGAAATCACAAAGAGCAAAAGAGGCAGAGAAGAAAAATAACGTTATAGGTCTTTTTGGTATAAATAAAAGATTATGGGATTAAATAGACTGCACATTTTTTTAAAAAGACTTCTTGGTAATTTTTTCAATAATAAATATACTAAGATGGATCATGACCCAAAATTTTTTGGATCACAATATTAATTTTGAGCTCATACCAGTCAATCTTTCGGAACCACTTTCAACCCATTTTTCACAAACTAAACAAAATATAATCAATGACAATCTAATTAAGAAAATTTCTTACAGAATATTTATTAGGGTCTTGCGAATGACGGCCCTTAGGGCTGTCAATAAGAATTACGTAAGGTCAATATATATTTTGTATATTTCAAAATAGTTTTACATATTTTTATTCATTCTTTACATATTTTAAGGTACTTTATACATATTTTTTTGACACTAATATTTCTCTATTTATTAATCCAAGTGATCTGTAGGTCAAGTTCGACAACATCAAAATAATTCTTCTTTTTATCTTTTAATCTTTTTTTTATTACATCACCTCTTTACTTTTTTACACATTTTTTCATAAAAAGATAAAAAATACACTTATTTAAATCATCCCTAACAACTCCTTAATCATCAAATAATCAGACCCCAACTTTAGTTTAAAGTACTCTCGTTTTTCTTTGATAATAGTGGTGAGATACGTGTGCAAATATCTGTAGTTTACTAATGAAAACGATGAATAGAAACTGTTTATGAAATTATGAATATATAAATTAGTTTTCCAATGGCGATTTTTTCTTTTTGATCGTTGTCAAACTATTAAGGACATTTATAGGGAGAAGAAAAAAAAAATCGTGAAAGAAAAGGCATCAACACCTAGGACTGAGTAAGGAATTCGTAAAATTTGTAATTCGATCAAGTCTAGTCCAATCTAGTAGGTTTGGATTGGTTTTTTGAATCCGTAGTTCGATTCCGGATTGAAGAATTAAAAATCTATAGTTCACGGATTGGTTCTGAATTGAACCTCATGGTTCCAGATTGGAATCGATCTGGACCATATACAAATAGTCTATATTGTTATTGTACACCCTCTCGCATAATATCTTCTCTTATTCCATATAAAACCTAAATCCAAATCTAAAACTGCATAGTATCTTCTTTTATTACTTTTATTTGTTAATTTTTAGTTTTAATTTGTAATGATTTAAATACTTATAGTGGAATCAGTTTTTTAATAGTTATTTAAATTCTAAAACAGTATGTCGCTATTATAGAAAGACATGTTGCTATTGTAGAACTAATATAGTGCTATGTTTATGTTTTTATGAAATTAAAGCGTTATATATATATTGTTATTTAATTATGTGAATCCGTGGTCCTAAACCGATCTAATCCGTATTTAAATGGATTGGTTCGGATTTGTTCCATCATTTAAACGGATTGGTTTGATTCTAATTTTTTAAGAACCATAAATAATAAATTAATCCTGATTTTACCTTAATCTGGTCCAATCCGGACCATGCTGACTCCTATCAACACCAACGTAAGGGTTGGAAGTGGGTTGGCTTTTTGGCTTTTTGGCTTTTTTGGCTATTTTAGCCTGGGCTAAAAAGCTTGGTTTGGGAAGGACTTTTTGGCTTTTTGGCTTTTTTGACTTTTTTTGTGAGAGAAGAGTGTAATGATTATGGGTTGGATGTGATGTTTTGTTTGTTATGGCTAAAATAGCCTATTTTGTCTTTTGTGGCTATTTTAGCCCCAACCTTGCTTGCCAAACGGACCCATAATAGATAGATTAGATTGCTCTTGTATCTTTGATTTCAAAGGGGAAAAAAATCATAAGGGTGACTGAAATTTGAATCTTGAATTTAAATTTAAACGGTAGATTATAAATACATCCTTTGAGATTTAATTAAAATATTAATCGTTCTTTGTGATTTTAGAAATTACATTCTACCCCTTGAAATTTCTAATTTCATAATAAATTGTCCCTTTTATTAATAAATCATCAAGTCAATTAATAATTTTTAATGTTATTAGAAATATAATTTAATTAATAATTTAGGTAATTTTATTATTGTATAGGAGATCAATTATGAATTTCATTTTTTTAATTAATTTTGTTAAATAGATAATTCTAACAAGGGGATATTTGTACTTTAAACAAATTTCAAGGAGTGTATTTATAATTTATCCTAAATTTACACTTAGTGGAGTGCGATTTGTACACTGAATTAATTTGATCCACACATTTTAAATTGTACAACTTTCTTCAATTTTTTTGTTAAGATATTGGTTCTTAAAATTTATCAAAAAAAAAGTAATACAAAAGAGAAAAAAAAAAAAAAAAAACTTCTTTCACTTTATTTTTAAAAAAATATTTTTCTCTCTATTTTCCTTTCTCCCCACAAATGCATAATTCAAATATAATTTGTATAATGTTTTCTCCACAAATGAATTATTTAAGGGTGAATTACACTGACCTCCCCTAAAGTTTGAAAAAGATACAATAAATTTCACAATTTTAATATAATTATATTGGTTCTTTCAAAGTTTTAACTCACATATCATTTATCCCAATTTCATCAATAATTCACTAATTATATATAGACGAAAAAATGATATTATCATCTATTTGACAATAAAATGTATATTTTCTTTATTTTTCTTGTGTCATTATATAATTTGAATTAATTATGATCCTTTTAACCTTACAAAAAAGGAGGTCAATCTAATTATATCAAAATTGTATATATTATTGTATTTTCACTAAATTTCAAGAGAGATTAGTGTAAATTACACATTATTTATATGCAATTTGATTTATAAACAAATTTACACACATATATATATAACTCACTCAAAATGATATAATTTATTATTATTATTCAAAATGATATAATTGTGTTGATTGAAAATTAAAGAATCACAAAAAAGTGTGACAGGTGTGAACTGTGATTATTATTTTTAAGAATTTGAAATATAGTTTATACATCTAATTTATTTATAAGGTGTACAGAAGGGAAGTCACAAAATAGCAGCAGCACATGATTATATGACATCTTAGGCTAAACAACAAAATAGGATCTTATTTTAATGGGGTCTTCATCAACATCAATAAAATAGGATCTTATTTCAACATTTTCTTGCATATATATTTTTTATACACTTCAATATATTTTTACATATTTTTTAACATTAACAGCCTTAATGATTGGTTTTAGCATTATTTTTGCAATAATACTACATCTCCTTAATTTATCATTCATGAATCATCCATAATGATGACATTGAGATTAAATCCTACATGATATAATATTTGAGAAATCAAAATTTAAGATTTGTTAGACATATCATTAAGATAATTTTTAACAGTGATAAATTAGATATCTTAAGTATTTTTCTTATTTTTAATGAAAACCCTTCTTCTTTTTTTTTTTTTTTTGGAACAAAATGACGACCCTTCCAAACAGTGCTTAAAGCAGATGATGTTTTATTTTATTTTATTTTATTTTATTTTATTAACATTGGTAGATGATGGTTGTGTAGGTGTGATAAAGGAACAAGCTTTAAGGGGTTGGTATAGGAGCAAACTCTTTTTTTTTTTTTTTTTTTGGGAGCAAACTTCATTTGACTACTGGTTTAAAAAATAAAAAAAACCTTCATTTGACTACTATGCTATTGGGTCCCACCTGACGGAGACCACGTGCTCAATACAGGGACGAGTCTCTCAAAAAATAAAAATAATTTAATGTTTATTATGACCTAAATAGCACATTTTAGACCCTCAGTCTCGTTTGGAAACATATTAATTTAATAATTTTTTAATTATTTGACTAAAATATTAGTTTAAAAAAATTAATATATTTGGAATAATTTTTTAACTTTTTACAAAAAGATGTGCAAAAAATAGAGAGAAAAGAGAATTTTTGACTTTTTAATATGAGTTGTTGCCTTTTTAACTTTTTTTAATAACTTTTTGACTTTTTAGCTAAACTGGTTGTTTCCCAAACGAGACCTCAATTCATAAATTCATTTCTTAATTTTTCGGGTCATAAACAAGGTGTTTGAAATTATCTAAATAAATATATTTTTTAATTTTTTATAAAAAAAGGTGCAAAATATAGAGACGTATATGATCTAAAAAAGATAATAATAATAAAAAAATATATTTCTGTAAAGAATGCCAAATAGTGCCTAAATTCTAATCTTTTTAGGTCAAAAAGATGCAATTTATCTAAAATGATAAATCAACTTATCTTTTATTTGTTAAAATTCATCAAACTAGCTATCTATTAAATATCATACATTTCTCTACCTACCACCATTACCTCCAGCCCCTGCATGCTGATCACTTCTATCGGCAACTTTTCCGATGACTTTTCTAGTCAATTTCCAGTGACTTTTCGGATCACCTTTTCTAACGTGCCATTATTACTAAATAAGATTTTACTTTGGATCTAATCGGTTTTGGTTGGTAGCTCGAAATTTAGGGGCCCGAATGCCGCTAAATTTCCATATAAGGCAAAAAAAAAAAACAAGGCAAAAAAAAAAAAGAAAAAAAAAAACAAACTTATCCAAAAAAGGAAATTAGGGCCATTAGGGCCATTGTTTTTAGGGCCACAATTCATTTTCCGGATCTAATACCTTATATTTCCTTTAAAATGAACTTTTAACTAAATTTTCTTTCATTTTTTTTATAGTTATTGAGTATTCATATAATTAGATTATATTTATCTTTAAAAAAATTATACTTTTAAAATTATATTAATAATCTATTTTTATAAGATAAATATAATCTCATTCTATAACTATCTATATCTAATTAATTTAATTTTTTTTATAGATAAAATGCTGGATGAATATTACAGAATAAATTATTTGAATAACTGACATAAACGGACCAACATAAACACCTCCCCAATTGAATTACGTAATTTTTTAAAATGCTTTAATAGGGTGTATCATGTAGCCCTGTAATAATAATAAATCCGTAAGAGGACCAACGACCTTTAGAACTAGGAAACCAAACCTAACATTGCTAAAGATTATCATATTCATTTCTTTTTTATTATATTTGAATTGTTTTCTCTTAATATATATGTTGTTTTTAAATGCGATTGTCGTATACGGCTGTTTAGGTAGGTGAAAAAGCTTTTGTTTTCATTTTTTTTTTAAATATTCATAAACATTAAATCATACTATGAGAATTTCCAAATATATGATTCTCATGTTGTTGGGCCTGTTTGGGAACTCGGGTTTAGACTTAAAATAACCTCAAACATTAAAAAAAAAAAAGTTAAATAGCTTCAAATAATAACTTAAATCACTAATCTATATTATAAAAAAAAATTAAAAAAATGTAACCTAAGCCACTATTACGTTGATAGCCTGGTACTGTCACGTTAATAGCCTATCTCACAAGTAGTAAATGATAAATTTACCCTTTTAGAACAATTTTTAAAAAAGTGAGGTTATGAACAAATTTATCATTTCAGCCTCAAATATCATTTCAAACACATTTTTTAATACAATAATCAATCAAAAAATTTAACCCAACTTTCTAAATACAAAAGTAAAGGAAAATGAATTGTGGCCCTAAAAACAGTGGCCCTAATGGCCCTAATTTCCTTTTTTGGATAAGTTTGTTTTTTTTTTCTTTTTTTTTTTGCCTTGTTTTTTTTTTTTTGCCTTATATGGAAATTTAGGGGCATTCGGGCCCCTAAATTTCGAGCTACCAACCAAATCCGAAAGTTAAAATACTATACTAAAATAACCAAATACCTAAAAAGTAAAAAAAATAGTCAATTTCCAAAGGAGGCCATTATATACAATGATTGTGTGTTTCACAACAGTAAAACAAAAGGATTTGACATGGAAAATCTCATTCCATTTTGATAAAGCGTGAAGTGCTGAACTTTCTTTCAGTTTAGATCTAAATCAGAGAGTGGTGTTCGGGCTCATGAGATTCACGATGTGTTATGTTTCAATAATTCAAATAGTTTATTCTGTATGATATTTCGTGTATATCATCAATAAAACATATTAAATCGATCCGATAATCATAATTTTTATTTTTTTATTTTACCATGTTTGTCTCACACAAAAATTGATGGTTTATTTTTTAAAAACACAATTTTCATCATTTTTTATTTTTTGTTGAGACTAACACAATAAATTCAATCTGCTATGATTATTGGATCAATCTCTTTTTTGTTTTTTGTAATGATATAAACGAAAGATCTTATAAAATATACGTTTCAAATTATCAAAATGAAAACACTCACTAATCCGTGTTTTTTTTTTCTTTTCTCTCTTTTTTGTTTTTTGGATACATGCAACTGTTAATTGTCACACACTTATCAACACACTTCACAAAATAACATGAGCTTGGAAAATGAACTTAAAAACATTTATGTTGTATTTTGATTATAAATTTGTATAAGAATTTGAAAAAGGAAAAAAAAAAAATTAGTTTATATTCCATTCATCATTTTCTTTATTATTAATATTTTTTTCCATCTGTATTCAAATTTATAATTTAAACACAGATTCTAAGTCCGGAAAGCACGATTTTAAAAACACTTGGTTTGATACCATGTCAGTGTTTTTGTGTAGGCCATTTTTTACCCTCTTGGTATTAAATGTTGGGCTTGGCCCAATTTCTATCATACAAAAACTGTCAGTTTAGGGCGTGAAATGGATTGGACCCCATTGCCCATTAAACTAGAAGTGCTACAATTGGCCCATCAAAACTTAGAATTCAGGAAGAATATAAATCATGGCTGGAAAATCTGTCTACCGTTGTGTTTGAATTATAAATTTAGATAAAAACTTTTTAGAAAGAAAAAAAAAAAAAAAAAGAGTATGTGAAATGTAGATAAAATAAAAGATAGTCATATATCATTCATATTTTACCTACTTTTTCATTTTCTCCTTTCAAATTTTTACCTAAATTTATAATCCAAAAACAATTTTAATAGATAAGGTATTTTCTTGTGAGTGTAAATAAATAAATTCTATTCCTTTGAACTACCAGGCTGATTCATTTATAAAACGCATGTATATGTATCATTGTAGCATGATAATTTTGGAGGTGATACCTATTTGGTTTAGTGGTATTTGATTGGTAATATTACCACTCCAATCATTGGGATTTTGAATTTGCCCTTCCTAATTATTAGATTTGTCTCACATCATCTTTTTAAATCATTTAAATTTTGTTAATATAATCTAAAGGTCCCTCTACTCTTTTTTAATGATTTTTGAATGAGATTTTTTAATATAACATCAAAACTGAGTCTTAAGAAAAAAAAATTAAAGGAAAATACTCTCATAAAAAATAATAATAAATAAAGTAAAAAAAAAAACTCCAATGATTGACCTCTTTGTACCAGAGGTTTGATCAACCAAATTTACCAATTGTTAATTATTGAAAGGTTTTTAACTCCTTATCACAATCTCAAATCCTATAAACATAGAAATTAAAATATGTGATATCAATTCAAATTTGATTTGATATATGCCAGGCAGATTCAGGAATGTTGCTGTGCAGTCCGCACGGCAGTAACAGCAAGCAGATTTTAAAAATAATTTTCTAGCCAGCAAAAGTTTTAAAAATGGAATCTCCTGAGAAGAGACCCACTATTTAACCACTACACCATCAAGTTTCCTTATAAACATTTGGTATATATATTATCTATTATCTTATTTAAGTGTAATTATAAATATATTAATATAAAATCTTGTAAAAGTTGTTGTGCAGTAGCAACATACGGTTTTTGTAATTTTAAATAAGAAAATCTACATTCAAAACTACATGGTTTATGAACTTACAATTTCTTTTTACAATCAAACTCTTAACTATCGGTATTTCAAAAATCCTAAAAGTTTATTCTCATCGACCAAACATCCATCTAACTTCGCCGGAGACTTTTCATTACGTTCATTCTCTATCGCCTTCAGCACACTCTCTTGGTTTTGTATGAATAGAACATATTTTCTCTTTGAATGTTAGGATGTTTCAAGAAAAAATATATAATTTTTTTCACTTTTATGATTGTAGTTGGTTGATTTTTTTTTTTTCCTTGCAAAATGTTAGTAGCTTTTTATTTTTTATTTATTTTTTTCTTTTTTAGTCTTGACAACTGTTATTTTGATTGAGATACTAGATTACCATCTGTCGGTAGCAATCAAAAGTAGAAGCTTATTCCTTTGTAGAATCTTCTGTGTAAAAAACCCATGCATATATAGTAAATCCATTATTGATAGAAAAAGAATCCATCAAATAACAATTCAAATCATCAAACTGTAAAGAAGCCACAAGCTTCAGTCAAGATAGTGTGCAAGAAAATAGAAAATCACTAACAATAGAATTACTTGAAAATAAAATAACACTTCTTCGTAACATATTTTCTCTTTGAATGTTAGGAGGCCTCAAGAAAAAATATATAATTTTCTTCACTTTTATGATTGTGGTTGGTTGATTTTTTTTACCTTGCAGAATGTAAAGAGTTTGTATTTTTTTTTTAGTCCTTAGAATTGTTGCTTTCATTATTAGCATTGTATTCTAGATATTAGATGTGTCTAGTTTTATTATTACCTTTTGTGCATTGCTTTGTTGAGTTTCTGTAAAAAAAAAAAAAAAAAAAATTTGTTTTGGACACCAACAAAGTTTGTATGTTTTTTTTAGTTCTTAAAACTGATGCTTTCATTATTAGCATTATATTCAAGATATTAGATGCGTCCAGTTTTATTATTACCCTTTGTGCATTGCTTTGTTGAGTTTCTGTAATTTATTTATTTTTATCTTTTTGACACCAGCAAAGTGAACAATAAAATGTATAAATAAATTAATATAAAATGTTTTAAAATTAATGAATGACTAGATTTAAGATTTTTTGTTATTTAACTTTTACTTGTTTCATATTTTTAATAATAAATCAACTTTTTTCCTTTTAATTTCACTACTCTTGACATCTAATCTCCATCAACCTAATATGTATCTCTCAGGAATCTCCATGACATTAATTCTATCAAGTGCTTTAATTGTATGACCACATAAAATTCCAAAGTTTTCAAACTTTTGACAAGTGCAATTAATGAATTTTTTGACAAATTTTGTCTCCTTCTAACTCATCAAATTCCATATTACCTTCCATAATATACTCTCTATCATCACCATACAAGCTAATCACATACCAAACTTCTCTTTCTAACTCATGGCATTGCTTCAGTCAACAACAAAGAGACATGGTCAACTTATTATGAAATAAGTCAAAAATAGGAGGGGTGTACAAATTTGCAACTTGGTTCAAAACAGGAGACTTTTTCAATTTTATTCTCGGCAATTGTTGTCTATAATCTTTTACTTCCTCATGCCACTTATCTAGAACAATCCGATTGAAATGGGTAAAGAATTAAACAATGTTATGGTCAGCTTGCAAATACGTCTTTAATGCTGCATTCAGGCTTTCACTAAATTGGGTGCTTCTCATTCTTGCAATGAACAAATGTTTCATGTATACATGCACCCACTGCTCTCTTTTTTCCCAAGTCTTCTTCATCTACGCATTCTCATGCAAGCTGTATTTATCAATCAAAGAATCCTAAACTTCAATTAACTCGTGTTCATCTTCGTATTCAAAAATAATTGCTTTGAAATCACTACCAAATTTTGAACCACTCTTATACAAGTACCCTAAATGCTTCAAAGCATTTTGCATTAGGTGGAAAGTGTATAATCCATGGAAAACCTTAGGCATGACTTCAGATATTGTCTTAGCCATTGCCTGATCTTGGTCTGTAAAAAAACTGCTAGGCTTTTTCCCCAACATTGCATGCAAAAAGGTTTCAAATAACCACTCAAATGAAGCTACAGTTTCATCATATAATAATGAGGCACCAAAAATAACTGTCTTTCTAATGTGGTTAAAGCTAGTAAATAAAGCTAATGGCCGATACTCCTTATTTGTTCAAAATGTTGTGTTGAATGACACGGCATCACCAAAAATTTCATAATCTGTAATCATCTCATGGTCAACCCAAAAAATATTAGTAATCATCTCATTCACATCCAATTAAATTGCATAGTAAAAAAATAGATTTTCGGCTACTTGTTGCTGAAAATATCTTAATAAACTCCCAGCTTTTCCGTACTGCAAATTTCGTTGTCTTTTTCCACGCAAGTAGCTTTTTTGGTCCTCTCTCATGAATCCCAAATTTTCTTTTCCCTCTACTAAGGTACTAATGAGATCATGTGATGCTTTAAGAGAAATACCAGTGTCATCAACTATATCAACATTCAAAGCCTGAGCCTAACATAACTTTTTTTGAGATGGTATCAAATGTGTGCATTGAGGAAGATTCAAAGAATGGTTGTGGTTGTTATCAAACTTTTTCCCTATCCACTTCGACAAGTCTTGATTCAAAGATACATACATAAATGCACTACACTTTGTTCTTGTCTCATGTTTAGGATGATTTATAATTATATACCGTTTGTATTTTTCCTCTTCTCCCTCCTTAAAACAAACAAACTTCCTATTAATCATAACACCATCTTTTTTACTTTTGTTGTGGTAATCTCTTCTAATACCAAACCCCATAATCCTTTCATATTCATTATAGAATCGATATGTGTCTTCCTCTGAATGAAACTTCATGCCAAGATATGGAGTTTTATCTTTGGTCAACTTTCGCATATCTTTGCTATAACCCTCATGTCCACCACTTTACATGTTGAAGATTGGCTCAGATTTTCAACAATGGCTGCTGATTGATGGCTGCCATAATGTTGGTGATGGTTGCCATAAATGATGGTGCTTTCCATAAATGCTCCATTTTATCTATAAATGGTTAGTGAATGGGAGAGGGTCAGTGTGGTGAGTTGAAGAGAGAATACAAAGCAGAGAGAGAATTATAGAGTGTGTAACACTTTGTTCAAAATATAGTGAAATTCGCTGCCCGTGGATATAGGCGATTTGCCAAACCACGTAAATCTTTGTGTGTTCTTACTTGTGTGTTTGTGTGTGATTGTTTTCTACCTCATAAGCACAACAAATTGGTATTAGAGCATTGTTGTGCCAAAACAGAGCATCCGCAACTCTGTTTTTTGTACACTGAAAAATTTGAAGTTGTCGAAATCAACTTCTGAATATACCAAGAGGTCCGTCTCAACGAGAGGAGTCCAGACCCAAAAAGAACGGCCAAAACGGACTTCTAGGTGATCCACACGCGCCGGTCAAAGTGTGGCGCATAAAGTCAACTCTTAACCAAAAGACCCACGCGCAGCAAGAGGTAGGAGACGACTTTGTGCAGCCAAAATATATACTTCAAATAAATATTTGAAGGTAATTCCAACACTAAGAGGAGCTCTGTCTAGGTAGTTAATGTTAAGCATTGCAGTTCTTTAGCCAAGGTTCAAGGCCTTGGAGCACCAATATCAGACTAGTTAGCCGAAATTTCTGAAATTGTAGGGTGGCCCCTGAAAGTTTGGTAAATTACATTTCAGTCCCTGATCTTGCTGAAATTGTAATTTAGCCCCTAAAACTTCTATTAATTACAGTAAGGTCTCTGAATTTTTGGAAAATTGTAATTTGGCCCTTGGATTTGGAGAAATTTCATTGAGGTCCCTAGAGAAGTAGAGAAAAGTGCTTTCCTAGCTAAATCAACCATTTCGGACACAACGCGGATTCCGTTTTTTGAGATTTGGACCAGAATTTTCAGTGAAGTTTTTTTGAGAGCTTAGAATTTGTCGTGTTCCGGGCATTTCAAGCGTCCGTTATTGTTTGTGGTGGAGATTATTGAACAGTCTTAATGGCAAAATCTACAGAGATGAGATCAACTAAGTCCACAAGTAACCCAGCGACTACAAACAACTCTAGGCATTGGACCCCAGTGTCCCATACTAAATTCGAGGTAGAAAAGTTTGATGGAAGCAGCAACTTTGGCATGTGGAGATGTGTAAAGATATGCTTGTCCAAATGAACATACACTTCACTCTGGGAGATAAACCAGATGACCTGGACGAGATAAAATGAGATAAAGTGAATCTCCTGGCTTGCAGTTCTATCCGACTTTGCCTTGCAAAAGAGGAAAAGTATGCCTTCACAGAATATGATATTGCGAAGGACCTTTGGAAGGCGCTGGAAGACAAGTTCATGACAAAGAGTATTGAGAACCGACTCTACTTGAAGAAGAAGTTGTTTCGTTTCAACTATAAGAAAGGAATTTCAATGAACGAACACCTAAACAATTTCAACAAAATTCTTACCGATTTGAAAAACTTGGATGATCACATTGATGATGAAAATAAAACACTGTTACAGTTGAATTTCTTGCTTGACACATATGATCATCTCACCACCACTTTACTGTATGGTAAAGAAAAGATCAAGTATGGTGATGTTTTTACGCCTTGGTAAATAATGAGTTTAGAAGGAAAAATAAATCTGCAAACAGGGACTCAGCATCCGAGGAATTGACAGTCAGAGGCAGGACGAATAACAAAAGATATACAGGGCGAGAAAAGTCTCGCTCAAAATCCAGAGAGAAATCATCAGATAGAAGACGTCTTGCAAAAGACGAGTGTGCTGCTTGTCGCCAGAAGGGACATTGGGCAAAAGATTGTCCCAATAAAGACAAGAAAGATGAAAATGTGAACATTGCATGAGATGGAGATAATGGTAAAGGATTAGCCTTCACAGTTTCATCACTTGGTCAGTCTGATGAATGGATTCTAGATTCTGGATGTTCCTACCACATGTGTCCTAACAAACAATGGTTCTCGAGCTTGCGAGAGTTCGATGGAGGAGTTATACTAATGGGCAACGACCAAGCTTGCAAAACAAAGGGGATTGGAACAATTCGACTGAAAATGCATGATAGAATAATCAGAATTCTCGAATATGTTTGGTATGTACCAGATTTGACGAAGAATCTCATTTCAGTGGGATTTTTAGATTCCAAAGGTTACAGAGTAACTGTGGAAGGTGGAGTCCTCAAGGTTGTTAGAGGAGCATTTGTTGCAATGAAGGGTACTCGAAAGGGAAATTTATATTTCCTAGACGGCTCTACAGTCACAGGGAGAGCGGTTGTCTCCACCAGCTTAGAGGATGATGCATCAGACACTTCCAGACCTTGGCACATACACTTAGGACATACTGGAGAAAAGGCACCAGCTCAGAGGTTTGGTAAAGCAAGTCCTGTTGAAAGGCACCAAAACAGGGAAGCTTGAGTTTTGCGAGTATTGTGTACGGGGCAAGCAAAAAAGAATCAAGTTTGGTACTGCTATTCTTCGTACCAAAGGGATTCTAGACTACGTTCACACTGATGTATGGGGTCCTTCCAAGAATGCTTATTTAGGAGGTAAACACTACTTTGTGTCATTCATTGATGATTTCTCAAGGAGAGTTTGGGTTTACACAATGAAGCATAAAGATGAGGTATTAGACATCTTCTTACATGGAAGAAAATGATTGAGACCCAGACAGTCAGGAAGATCAAGAAGCTTAGATCTGACAATGGCGGCGAATACACATTAGATCCCTTCTTTGAAGTTTGCCGGAATGAAGGAATAGTGAGACATTTCACAGTTAATGGAATACCACAGCAAAATGAAGTTGCAGAACGCATGAACCGCACTTTAGTGGAGAAAGTTCGGTGTGTGCGGTCACATTCAGGATTGAGCAAGACATTTTGAGGCAAGGCATTGAACTATGCTCGGCATCTTGTCAACAGACTACCTGCTTCAGCACTAGATGGCAAGACTCCCATGGAGGTATTGTGAGGAGTGTCAGCTACTAATTATGATCAACTACGTATCTTTGGATGTCCATCTTATTTTCATGTTACAGAATCTAAGTTGGATCCTAGAGTCAAGAAAACTATCTTCTTGGGCTTCGGTGACGATGTCAAGGGATATAGACTCTGGTGCCCTGAATCAAAGAAAGTTGTCACTAGAGGAAACGTTACCTTTGATGAGTCTACAATACTGAAGCAGCCAAATTCTCAAGAGAATGATGAAGTATTGAAGAAGTCAGTGCAGGTAGAGTTTGAGACTCCAGCGAAGACTGCTCAAACAAGCAACAATCCTGAAGAAGTTTCAGTTGACAGCTCTGAAGAAGATTCTGAAGAGAGTTCAAATGAGAATGAAGATCCAGAGGCCCCACAATAGTCAGAACCCATTGCAATTAGAAAAGGAAAAAGAGTTGCTAAGCAACCCAGTTGGATGACCGATATGGTGGCCTATGCACTTCCAATCATTGAAGATAATATTCCTTGCACTTTCAAAGAAGATGTGCAGAATCCAGAAATTGTCAAATAGAAGGAGGCTATGGATGAAGAGATTAGGTCACTTCACAAGAAGCAGACTTGGGAGTTGGTGCAACTTCCAAAAGGCAAGAAAGCAATTGGGTGTAAGTGGGTTTACACCAAGAAGGAAGGCATCCCAGGTAGGGACAACATCAGATTCAAAGCTAGATTGGTAGCTAGAGGATATGCCCAGAAGGAAGGAATAGACTATAATGAGGTATTCTCACCTGTTGTGAAACACACGTCTATTTGTATCTTGCTAGCATTGGTTGCACAGTTTGATCTTGAGCTCGCCTAACTTAATGTCAAAACTGCCTTCTTACATGGAGATCTTGAAGATAAGATATACATGTCCCAGCCAGATGGTTTCAAAGTTGTTGGAAAAGAGGATTGGGCTTGCAAATTAAAGAAATCATTGTACGGGTTGAAGTAGTCTTCGAGACAGTGGTACAAGCGATTTGATCGGTTCATGATGGAAAAGAAATACACAAGAAGCCAGTATGATCATTGTGTATATTTTCCGTAAGCTTTTCGATGGTTCCTTCATCTATTTACTCTTATATGTGGATGATATGCTGATTGCATCTAAGAGCAAGGTGGAGATTGATAAACTCAAGGCACAATTGGCAGTAGAGTTCAAAATAAAGGATCTTGGCGAAGCAAAGAAAATTCTTGGCATGGAGACCAAAAGAGATAGGAAGAAGGGCACGGGTTGTCTGACACAAACCCAGTATCTGAAAAAGGTGTTAGACAGATTTGGCATAAATGGGTGTTAGACTTATTTATTTTGATGATTTATTTAATTATGTTTTAATTTATTTGGAAGAGAAAAATATAATCAAAATTTATTTTGATGATTTATTTGAAAGAGAAAAATAGAATCAACATTTATTTTGATGATTTTATGTTTTAATAAAATCAAATTTTATTTTGTCCCATTATTTCTCACCTAAACCTTTATCCTAAATGTTGTTAGAATGTATTTAATATTTAATTAAATCAGGAGTTCAAACAGCCTAAAACAAAGGTTCAAACAGCCCAGCACAGCAGCAGGCCAAATGGTTCAAAAAGTTCAAGTGGAAGATATTCAAATTACTAATGATGGAAGTACAACGGCTATAAATGTTCAAAAGGTCAAAAGGTTCAAAAGGTTCAAGTAGAAGATATTCAAATTAGTAATAATATAGTACAACGACTATAAATTCAAATGACTACAACGGCTATAAATTCAAATGAATACAATTATACAACGGCTATAAACGGCTATAATTTTCATTACATATACCAAAGTCTCTAATGTAAACAAGTTACAAAAAACCTGAAAATATTCTTTGATCTATAATCACTCACATCTATTCTCAGAAATTATACACTGAGCCTTATAGGTTTAAGCTCATCTTTCCTGTATGAGGTTTACAGAAAAATCAGAGTTTCATTTTTATATCTATCTTTGAGAGATATTTATTGTAAGCTTTCTTTGAAAGCAAAAATACCATTTCATCTTGTAAAAGTGTTGCAAACACTGTGTTATTGAAATCTTGAGAGTGATTGTGAATCACCTAAGATTTGCAAGGGTTTGAGCTTATGAAGTCTATGTAAAATCTGTGGAGGATTGCTCCATTTGTAAAGAGGTTGCTAGCACCCCTGTGAAATTAGAAGATAGTGAAAAATCTCAAGTGAAACTTGATGAGTGGATGTAGGCTTAGTTGAAGCCGAATCACTATAAATCTGTTTGTCTCCTCTTCCCTAATCTCTTTACTTTCCTACTACTGCTATAGCTATCTAATATTCATGTGTTAATCATTTAATTTACCCTGTATGTTAGTTATACTTCATTGTTACTTTGTTTGATCATTTACTACTAAGTTCATCATTGTGCTTGTTAATAATTTGTTGTACTAGTAGTTAATTTTATTGGGATATTATTAATTTTAATTTGTAGAAATCTAATTCACCACCTCTCTTAGGTTACTTTTTGGGTAACAATTGGTATCAGAGCCTGGGGCTCTTGTTTAGATTTAACAATCTTAAGTTTTTGATCCATAGCAACCATGTATTCTACTTACTCTGCTGTAAGACAAGCTAACAATAGGCCACCTCTCTTTGATGGTAGTAATTACATTCATTGGAAAGAAAAAATGACTTTGTATCTTCAAGCTACTAATTATGCTTTGTGGCTCATTATCACTGAAGGTCCTAAAATCCCTACCAAGGTAGTAGACCATATCAGTGTGCCTAAACTTGAGGATGAATTTGATGAGCGTGATTATAAACTCCTTCAAGCTAATACTAAAGGTAAGCTTATTTTTGTGTGTGGACTAGATGCAAATGAGTACAATAGAATTTCTGGGTGTATTACTGCTAAAGAGATTTGGGATAAACTTGAAATCACCTATGAAGGAACTGGCCAAATAAAAGAGTTTCGGATTGGCATACTTATTCATGATTATGAACTCTTTATTATGGAATCATTTGAATCTATTTCTGAGATGTTTTATAAATTTACCAATATTATTAATCTTATACTAATGATGAACTTGTAAGAAAAATACTTAGGTCTTTGCCAAATGAATGGGAAGCTAAAGTTACAGCTATCCAAGAAGCAAAAGACCTAACAAAATTAGGCATTGAAGAACTCCTAAGCTCATTCATGGCTCATGAACTTTTAATGATGGATGACAGCAAAAAAGAAGCCACTTGGAGAGAAAGTAATGGAGTAGCCAACCTGTGTCTCATGGCTCTTGGAGAAGAAGAATCCACTCAAAATGAGGTAATTTCTAATTATGTAGAACTTGAAAGTGTTTTCAATGAATTACATGACATATTTAGAAACGTTTGTGTTAAGAATTTTACATTAAAGAAATTAGTTACTTCTCTTTCAAATGATGTGGGTGTTTTAAAAATGGAAAATGCTACTTTGAAAAATGACTTTATGTCTATTGCCAATGAGAAAAATATTTTGACAAACAATGTTGAGGATTTAAACAAAACTCTTGAAAATTTTGTAAAAGGAAAAGAAAACCTCAACAAGTTTCTTGGAAATAAAAGATGTGTTTTTGACAAAGTAGGCATTGGCTTTGAACCTCCTAAACCTTTTATGAGATTAAATATTCTTGAGACTAATCCCTATGGACCTAAGAAAGTATGGGTACCAAGAAAGAAATAAAAAAATTTTGTAGGTGGAATATCAAAGAACACCAACGACTTCGAGAGGAAATGCACAACAAGAGTGTTTAATCTAAAGAGCAAAATCAGCTCCTATAAGAAGAAGAATAATGAAATGAAAATCATCAAGATGAACAATAGAGGTAATGTATGGGTGAAGATTCCAAAGAGGTAAATGAATGTATAACTCCTAACACACCTTTAATGTAACGCCCCGTATTTTATTACTCAGATAACCTTATCAATATTCATTAATTACATCCATTTACAAATAACATTTCATCTTTGGATGAAATGATGAATAATTAAATATACATATTCCCCCTCGTTATACAACAATGACATTTACATACAAATAAAAGAAATTCCCTGAGGCTTACAATAAAAGAGAGGACACTACTCTTTAAAAAAAAAATAGCACTCAGCCAAACAACAAATGAAGTAGTACAATCCATCACTACATTACACTTATGAAATGGTAAAAAACCATTGTTTGATCTTCAAATCTGAAAAGCATTCCCTCTACAAATGTACAGGCAGAGGGTGAGCAAATACTAGCCCACCAAGAAATCTCATATTAAAACATGAGAAGATATACGGGTACAAAGATACTCATACATATATGTGAAATCATATCATGTCAAAATCATATGATTTTATCACATAATCTCTTAAATCCAATTTATTTAATTAACCACAACCAGTTAACTTAAATAAATAAACATGCTTCAATAGCAACATGACATCCTTTTCAATCCATTCAATTATCTCATTATCAATTGAATCAAATAATTAAACAATTCATAATGACATCTAACAAAGCATCAAATACATTTTATACAATCTTATGAGATGAATGCATATGCCATGTCATGCTCAAAACATTTTTCTCATTTTTTGAAAATCTTATGCACAATGCCAATTTGAAAACACATTTATCCATCAATTTCAATAAAATTCCAAGGTGGTAAATACGACTCAGATAATCCCTAGGTTGGTGTCTGCAAATAAACTATACAAGTACTACCAATTTGTTATTTTTACTAGTATTAACTGAAAGGCTCGACACCTATCATTTACACCACCTTTCAATCCCTAGGCTGGTGTCTGCAAGTAGACTATACAAGTACTACCAATTTGTCATTTTTACCAATATTAACTAGAAGGCTTGACACCTATCATCTACACCGCCTTTCAAGACTTACCATTGTATTTACCCCAAAATCATTTCATGAAAACCTGTTTCCCTGCATTCGTTTCTCAATGCAAAGTTTTCAAATCAAATTTGAAAGCTCATCATTATCAAATGAATTGATATGCCAATGCAATGATTAATAATATAATGTAATATTTCTTTCACTTTCAATACGTCCACACAATATTCCCATTGTGATCAAAATTCTCATTTCAATATAATTTCTCAAGATGAATATGAATACTTTTATTTCAATTCATCTATGGGACAACAAAATTTCTCACACTTAGAGTAATCTCAACCATTTAGTCACTTCAAAACTATCAACATTTTGAACAACAATTTCCAAAACTTCAAAAATTCTCATATTTCATGAAAATTATCATTTATATGTAAACAAATAAACAATTTTTCAAATATCATTTATTTTGGCACCCAAAATAAATATAACAACATTTTTAAAGATTGTTAGCATCTTTCTTAAGAACTTTCAATTTCTAGATTTTCTCACCAAAATCACTCATCTTCTTGAATCAATAATCCATTTTCAAAACAAATTAAAGGATGATTTCGAAAATCATCTAAATCTTAAAAAAGAAAACATATATATGACTCAAAGGAAATCTCTACTTATTAAATATTACCATTTCTATCTTACTATGTCAAAAGTTATGGTATAATCTTAATAACACACTTTTAACCAAAACTAATTTAATTCATTAAATTAGTAAGTTTATTATATTCAAAAAAAAATTTTAAACAAATAATACAAACATAACTTCACATTGAGATCACGTAATAAATCATCATGAATAAATCGCTATAAACCATATACTGTTGTGCCATAGTAAATGTGTGGGCCCACTTAAAATATATATTGATGTCCAAAATTAGGCCCACGGTTTGGCAACACAAACAACCCAAAAATATATATATATACATATATAATATCACCAAACCACCTAACTTGATCATGGAAGCAGGGGAAGTTTGAATTCCCTGCCAACCAAACAACCCGTGGGCCTGAACAAATATATATATATATATATATATAACCCACTAACCAAAAGCAGCTCCTCAAAATGGCTTCAACAATAATATTAGATGCCCAACATGTGTAGTAGCGGCCCCATCTCCAATCAAACCACTATACAAAACCCATTGCTGGTAGTGAGCAAAAAGAAAACCCAAACTATGGGTTGGTTTTTGACCAAAACCGTGGATAAAAAATTTACCCACATCTCAGGCCTAGCCATTTTTCTTAAATCTTTACAAATCACAATTTTATAATTTTTTTAAAATTAATAAATTAACATTTACAAAATATCATAAATATTACACTTTTATTCTTTAATCCCAAAATCATTCTATAATCTCAGCTTAACAATTCACACCATATTCATCAATGTCAATTTATTTTTCTTCTTAAAAATAAATTTCAAAACTCAAAGATGAGATAAATATGTCGACATTATTTTTTCAAAATAAATTATCTAGCCATAATATGAGGTAGATACAACTTATACAACTATATATTTTGTTTTATTTTCGGATTTTTTTAACAAGTATTTCCAACATAAGATGACTTTTCCAAATCAATTTCAAAATAACAATATTCTTAACATTTCAACATAATTTCTCTTCTAAAAATTACCAAACAAAAATTTAAAAATATATATATATATATATGCAATACTTTATATAATAATATATTTTCTCAAAATAATCCTAACATAACTTCAATGTAAAAATATGAAGAAAGTATCTATCTCAAATAATGAAAAAGAGCAGATTCAGAAGGTAAATCTTACCTGATCATGAATCCGAGACTACTATTGCAAAAATCACGACGAGCAATCTAACTTTTATTTATAATATTTTTACAAAATTTTACTCTAAAAATTCTCATTTCAAACTCAAAGACAGAGCATTAATGGAGGAAAATAAAAGACAGAGCATTAATGGAGGAAAATAAAAAGAGAGAGAGAAACGTACAGGGACAGAGAAAAGCAGACAGGGGTCTGCCAAACCCAACAAAATGAAATGGAAAGAAAAGAAAGAAAATATGGGAAAAAGAAAGAAAAGGACTGATGGGCAAGGCAAACAAAAAGGGACAGTTCACATGGGTTGTCTTTTTAAAAATATAATTTTTGTAATAATATTTTTAAATTTTATAATATAAATTATAAAATGATATAATTTTTTTTTCATTACAAAATATGACATTTTTATATATCATAAAATATAATATTTTGTTTACTATGAAATATGCACTCATTTAATTCACTATAAAAATATATAATTTCTTACCCTATGGTACCTACCATAAAATCAATTATCAAATATTTATTATAATCCCTATATAATAAATAATAATAACTCTCAAAGTGGTTACTACCAATCACATAATTAAAAAAAAGACCAAACAGTTAAACATGAGTCACTAAACAAACTCAAATTAAATTAAATCTAAATCATGGGCCTCACCTATAAGTCAAACATGGTCCAATTATATACCAAAATAGACCCAATAAATTTATCTCAAATCTTGATCCGAACACCCAAAACTCAATTTCAAATTATGGTATAAATTAAACTGAACACCAATTAGTCCGTGAATTTTCATAAAATAAATACTCATCATTAAATTCTGAAATTTTTATCAAACGTGCTAGACTCATATGGGAACAACATAAAAAAAAATTTATAATTTTCTGAGATCGAAAACTATTTTTAAAAAATACAAAACCGAACTGTTTTCACACAGAATTTACACAGCAATCAAATTCGAAAATTTGCTCAATTAAATTATGCACTGGCTATTTTAAAAAAAAATAAATCTGGGTCATTACATTTAAGCTTAAAGTTCTATATTCTTTAAGGTGTGATTTGTGTACAATAGGTTGTGTCTAATCATTGTTTCTATGTAACTTAATTGTACTAAGTTTGCTAAGTCATGTTCTACTAGTTTCTTTCAAACATTCATTGAACTCAAAAATGAGAATTATATTATTTTGATGAATGTCTATTAGAATATGAATGATTCATGTATTCATTAACATTGTATATCATGTCATCCATTGCTATGAAAAAGAGATAAGAAGTGATAAATATTTTTTGTGAGCATATTTTTCACATCTTATATATGACTTCATACTAATATGTTAATTCCTTTTTGAGTCATATCTTTGTAGAATCAATTTTTGTTTTTGAGATGTATACTATCTATATTTTGAATTGTACATTTATGATCTCAAGAATATGCTCAATATGAAAATTCCATACTTATATGCTTTACATTGCAATATTTGAATGAGTTATGAAATTCGTTAATTATGATCCATCAACAATGTCTAAATGAAAAAACGTATCATACGTTTGTAGAGATATTGCATCTATCATATTGAATATCTTTTGAATATGAATTATATTGGCATACATCTCATGAAATACTTTTGATTGATAAATTGTTGAATTAATTGTTTATAGAATTCATGTTGTGTTCCACATTGAGTAAAATATTTTATCATACTTGAGTATGTGAATTGAATTGATGAAAATGCCTCTTGATAATGTTATGTGATTAAATGAGATTGTTGCATCATTTTTTAATAAAACAAAGTGTATAAAACTATTTTCTTATGTATATTATGCTATGCGTTACAACTTGAAAATTCTGAAAAATAGCATTCCAAACTCTTGTTTGATCATTGAATTATTTTTCACCTTTTTAGTTTGTGATAAGAAGTGATTTGTGTTGTATTTTTATTAAGTAATAGTGATTGTTCTATGAATGATATATTTACACAAAATAGAAAAGGGTAGCACTAACTTAGGGGGAGAAATCATTTTGCTAACATACTTGTTAAACCCTTTTGAGATGAACTCATCATGAAAGAAAATTGAAGATTGAAAAACTTCCATCTCTTGAACCTAAGGTATGCCTCAAATACTCTCTTAAGCTTTTGAGGCAAAAATTCTATATTATATCCTTTGAGCTAATACTGTTATTACTTTAATATGAAAAAGATTGATTATGCTTCATATAATTTGCAATATATACTCTTTGATGATGTTCTTGCCTAAAAATCATACATATGCTTAAAATGTGTGCTATGTATTGAAATTCATGATTTTTGCTATACCTTGAATATGCTTCATTTTTTGGATTTACATTAGCTCCATGAGATTATATTGAGTTTAACCTATTATGAGCAATATTTGGTATTCTACTTAATGCTTGAGCTATGATTGTTAAATATTCTAGATTGCATATTGGTATCCTTAGTAGATTGCATGTTGGTATCATTTTGGCATCCTATTTGATATTATTGACGAGAACATTTCAGTTATGAGCTTTCATTTATCATATCTCCTATTGATTTTGCCAAATGAAATAAGGGGAAGAATTTAAACTTGATTATTTTTTAAAATCCCCTCAGTTTCTATTCTGTTTTTGATATCAAACTTATGGCTTGCACCTTCACATGTTACTATTTTTTTTCCCTAATATTGTCAAATGGTATGAGCTTCAATTGTATGATCATTATGTGCTATCATTTTTTTGGTATCATAGAACTACCTTGATATGGATGATTATTTGTGCTATAATGAGACTTACATTCTTTCATCCTATATGCTGTACCATACTCCCTCCTTGTGTTTGATTTTGTTGAAAATGTTATTGGGGGAGAAAAAAGACTTGATTGTTTTAGTATCTCTGATTATTTTGGTATCTCTATACTTTTGGTATCTTAATTATTACAATATGGCATTTAAGCTGATTAGTTGTTGATAATGTAAGAGGAATATCGTTTTCTTCATGGAAGAGTGACTTGAACTTTAACTCCATATTTATACTCTTGCTTGGCAACCTTATTTGATCTATGCACTGTTATGTCTATTATAGTCTTGAGATTGGTATGCTCTTGCTAAGAAATTGAGAATTAGATCATACTCAAATGTTTCTCATATACTCATTAACAATTTGGTCTCTCATTATTATTTTTTGTTTGGGCTTAATTTTATTATTTTTCACTCTGTTTTTTAATTTCATTTTTCAGTACTTAAACATAAACACAACAACAAATCAAAATACAAATATTTACATAAACAAATAAAAAAAAAAAACACCCTTATTTTTTTTACGGCCACACGCCGATCAAAACAAACATAAAAAAAAACCTTCATTTTTTTCCGGCTATACGCCGATCTTACTTACTCGCCTCTTCCATCGTTTTCTTCTTCTTTTTATCACCTTGGGTGACCCTTGACGCCCCTGCCCTCGTGCTTTCATTGAGAACGACGACTCCCCGCTGACTATCAAAGGCCAAGAACGACGTTGCTCCAAATTGGGCCATGGAGGTGGTCTTCTGTTTAAGTTCTTTATTTTTGGCCTTCAGTGCGCCTATTTTTGCTCGCGCATCCTTGTACATACGCTGGAGCAGTGAGAGTTGGGCGTTAACCCGCTAGAGCTCACTCGTCCTGTTCTGTAATCGGTGAGCCAATTTTATGACTACCGTCACTGTCTCCATACAGGACGTCAGTGTGAAATGATTGGCTTCTATGTTAGATTGAACTGCCATGATTTGCTTAATCGACATCATTGGAAGGTTAGGAAGAGGAATGACAAGAAGAGTATGAGTAGGGGCACTCGATCTAGCAGAGCTTATGCGATCGTTCAGGTCTGGAAATAGAGTGAGGGGACGGGATGAGGAAGCCATGGTTTAGAGGTGAGAGGTATAAAAGAGATGAGTTGCAGAGAAATAGAAGAGAATAGACTGAGGTTTGGCCTCCTCCGTACAGTTTCTTTTTTTTTGTCTTTCGATGAGGGAGAAAAAACAAACGGGAGTGGTGAAGAAGAGATAAAAGAGAATGATGAAGAAGAAAATAGAAGAATGTGATTAAGAAGAAGGCTGAAGAGAAGAAGACAAGGAGGGAGAGATAGTCGAGGTGAGCGGTAATCGAGGAGAGCTGCTTTTGTCGGCCAATGAAGCAAAAGCCAGGCCGCGTGGCAACCGCGTTTTGCGAAAAATGAGAGAGACGCGGGAGAGTTGTATGTGTATGCATATATGTATATCTATTTTTTGATTATCTATTTTTTGATACCATTTATCACTATCATTTTCCTCCTCCTCCTCCTCCTCCTCCTCCTCCTCCTCCAGATTCTGACCCATGATTTTCTTTTGATAATGTCACAGGGGGAGAAATTATATGATGTTATGTATTATGGTATTATTTTGAAATTATGGTATTATTTTCAAATTAATCTGATGTTATGTATTTATAGTTTGATATCTTAATCTGATATCATGTTGTTGATTAAAGCTTATTTATTACACATGTGCTAGCCTATGTATTTAGAAATAAATTCAGGGAGCATGACTTGATGGGGAGCCTTTCTTACTCCCAAATCAAATTAAAACATGCTTGTGTGCCATCATAAAAAAGGAGGAGATTGTTAGACTTATTTATTTTGATGATTTATTTAATTATGTTTTAATTTATTTGGAAGAGAAAAATAGAATCAAAATTTATTTTGATAATTTATTTGAAAGAGAAAAATAGAATCAACATTTATTTTGATGATTTTATGTTTTAATAAAATCAAATTTTATTTTGTCCCATTATTTCTCACCTAAACCTTTATCCTAAATGCTGTTAGAATGTATTTAATATTTGATTAAATCAGGAGTTCAAACATCCCAAAACAAAGGTTCAAACAGTTCAGCACAGCAGCAGGCCAAAAGGTTCAAAAGGTTCAAGTGGAAGATATTCAAATTAGTAATGATAGAAGTACAACGGCCATAAACGGTTATAAAGGTTCAAAAGGTCAAAAAGTTCAAAAGGTTCAAGTGGAAGATATTCAAATTTGTAATAATGGAGTGGAAGATATTCAAATTAGTAATAATAGAATACAACGATTATAAATGGTTATAAATTCAAATGACTACAACAGCTATAAACGCCTATAAATTCAAATAAATACAACGGCTATAAACGGCTATAATTTTCATTACATATACCAAAGCCTCTAATGTAAACAAGTAACAAAAAACCTGAAATTATTCTTTGATCTATAATCACTCACATCTATTCTCAAAAATTATACACTAAGCCTTATAACTTTAAGCCTATCTTTCCTGTGTGAGGTTTACAGAAAAACCAGAGCTTCATTTTTATATCTATCTTTGAGAAATATTTATTGTAAGCTTTCTTTGAAAACAAAAATACCATTTCATCTTGTAAAAGTATTCCAAACACTGTGTTCTTGAAATCTTGAGAGTGATTGTGAATCACCTAAGATTTGTAAGGGTTTGAGCTTGTGAAGTCTATGTAAAATCTGTGGAGGACTGCTCCATTTGTAAAGAGGTTGCTAGCACCCCTGTGAAGTTAGAAGATAGTGAAAATTCTCAAGTGAAGCTTGAGGAGTGAATGTAGCCTTGGTTAAAGCCGAACCACTATAAATCTGTTTGTCTCATATTCCCTAACCTCTTTACTTTCCTACTACTGTTATAGCTATCTAATATTCATGTGTTAATCATTTGATTTACCCTGTATGTTAGTTATATTTTATTGTTATTTTGTTTGGTCATTTACTACTAAATTCATCATTGTGCTTGTTAATAATTTGTTGTACTAGTAGTTAATTTTATTGGAGTATTATTAATTTTAATTTGTAGAAACCTAATTCACCACCCCTCTTAGATTACTTTTTGGGTAACAATTGGTATCAGAACCTGGGGTGAATGAGAGAGGGTCAGTGTGGTGAGTTGAAGAGAGAATACAGAGCAGAGAGAGAATTATAGAGTATGTAATACTTTGTTCAAAATATAGTGAAATCCGCTGTCCGTGGACGTAGGCGATTTGCCGAACTACGTAAATCTTTGTGTGTTCTTACTTGTGTGCTTGTGTGTGATTGTTTTCTGCCTCCTAGGCACAACACTACATCCCAACACTAACAAATCTAAAACGTTGAGAACAAAATTGTTATATCATAAAAGAGTAATACAAGATTTATATGGCAGCCAATATGGAAAGATAACAAAATAAATTTGTGAATCTATGTTAGTCTTGGTATGTGATTTTTATTATTTTTTTATTCTACTTATCTAATAAGATGCTCAAATTCTACTATTAAAATTTATAGAATTGTCTTCTCTAATTTTGAATTACAAATAACACATTCTCTAAGATAGAACCAAAATTTTGATTTATAGAAAGCTAACAATTTTAGTATATAAGTACTTAAATCGTCTCATTTTTTATTAGTATAATAATACAATGACTATTTATATTTAGTTATTAACAATGTATTGGAGATATATACTAATGGTTAGATCCATTACAACAATATTTTGTTTAGAAATAAATAATAAGCATAATATGATATAACAATATGATCAATCTAACAAGCATCTGTGTATAAGCCTGCTTATCAATTGGTTGATGAAAAGATTAAGGAATTGTGTGCAAAAGTGAACAAAATGACGGTATCATTTGATGATTCGGGTGCTTGTGGTAGTGGAAACAACATTGATATGAGTTCTAATCCTAACTTTACACAAGTTAAGGGCTTAAAAAATAAAAAATGATGGTGGACAGAGGGATGGGGGTAGATTAAAATCTTGGTATGAGAGAACTAATAAGAAGACAAAAATCAATTCACAATCTACCCGCCTTAGTAAGGTATTGTTCACCTACTTGATTCTAAATTGTTATTATTATTATTTTTTTTTGACTCGTGCAATATATTGATAAATATTATTTTCTTTTTAGAAAATTGACCAATCAAGGGACACTTCAAATGTTCAAAGTTCTTCTTTATGCCATTCACAGGTTAAATTTTATTTTTTGTGCTTAAATTTTCTTATAATAGTATATTTACTTCTAACGGTCTTTTATGAATGAGGATGTTGAGATATCCTATTGGCCACAATTGGTGAATTATGGTTACAATCTTTTCAAGCATGATGATACCAACATTGCATGCTCATCAAGTTACCCATAGTCTACGCTTTTATCTTCAAAAACATCATTTAATCCACGAACTTCTCAGGTATGCAATTCTCTTAAGTTTGTAATATAATTTGTTTTTAATAAAAAAATAAATTGATTATAATATATTCTCTTACACTTATTCATTTTTAAATCGAATTAGATGGATATTATTTCTTCCTTCACTATGAAATTAAGAACTACATAGTAAAGTGAGATGATGACATCAACTAATTAGATTTATATACATATAGTTTGTCTTTTGTTTGTGGATGACACGGTTTGAGCATATGTTCATACATATTGATTGTTTGAGTAATATAATAAATAAAATATATGTCCTTAATATTTAAAGGGAAGTGTAGTTGCTCTGTGGTTCCATGCTCAAAACTCTTGTTGGCCAGAAAATTATTTTTAAAATCTGCTTGGCATCAAAACGGGTTTTGATGCATCCCGGAATCCATGCCGGGCTTAGAATAAATCTTATCAACATAATGATTATTTTTTGAGTTTCCATTTTTGAAAAAAAAAAGAAAAAGAAAAAGAAAAAAATAAAATGAAATATGACCTACATGAGTGATCATATTAAACCAAGACCGTTGACTTAATAGTTGTGAAATACCTTTTGTAGTGATTATTTATTTCTACCCATTATGGGATTGTGGTGATGATTTATTTGGTTGTTGGGTTCGGTGGGTTAGTATATTGATTGTGTTAAGTTTTGTTAACTTTTTAATTATTGTGAGCTATGTAAATATTTTCATACTTATAATTACTCTTTTATCGTTTGATCAAAAAAAAAATGATCAAATTAAAGTATTAAGTGTTGTCAAAAATACCAAAATAAATAAATAAATAAATAAAATTAGTGGCATGTAGTACCTAATTGTGAGGTCCAAATGTTATCTTGAACAATCATGGGGCGGTGTTCTTGTGGACAATACATGTGCGTTTTACAGAACTAAGTTCAGATCAAATTATGGAGCACACTCTTTCTGCAGAGTTATGGGCATTATACTCCAATCGATACTTAGCATTTTCTATAGCATGTGGATGAGGCCCATTAAGTGTCTCGGTGGTGAGTTCCTTCTAATAGGTTGGATTAAATCTTATCGACAACTAATTATTTTGAGATCAGGGCCTTAGGGGTGAGCATGGTCCGGATTGGATCGAATTGGGGTAAAATCAGGACCAATCCGTTATCTACAATTCCTGAAAAATTGGAACCAATCTAATCCGTTTAAATCATGGAACCAATCCGAACCAATCCATTTAAATACGGATTGGATCGGTTTAGGACCACGGATTCACATAATTAAATAACAAAAAAATATATATAACACTTTAATTTCATAAAAATATAAACATAGCGCTATATCAGTTCCACAATAGCAACATGTTTTTCTATAATAGTGACATACTGTTCTAGAATTTAAACAATCATAAGAAAACTGGTTTCACAATAAGTATTTAGACCACTACAAATTAAAGTTAAAAACTAACAAACAAAAGTAATAAAAGAAGATATTATACAGTTTTAGGTTTGAGTTTAGATTTTACATAGAATAAGAGAAGATACTATGGGAGAAGATGCATAATAAAAATATAGACTATTTGTATATGGTCTGGATCAGTCCCAATCCGGAACCATGGGGTTCAATCCGGAACCAATCCGTAGACTACGGATTTTTAATTCTTCAATTCGGAACCGAACCGCGGATTTAAAAAACCAGTCCAAATCTATCAGATTGGACTGGATTAGATCGGATTACGAATTTCACGGATTTCTTGCTCAGCCTTACAGGGCCTATAGATACTATAATATCTCCACCGAACATCTTTTTTCTTTGATCATGGACAAGATTTTTAAATAAAAAATAAAAAAAGGTTATCATTGAAGCGGACAACTTTTTTGAAAGCACCAATTCATATGTCTCCATGTTAAGATGATGGGTTGATAAGATTAATAATTATATGTATGAAGATATAAACTTGTATGTTTTGTGGTTTGTAGGTGTAAATTATTAATTCAAAGAATAATGTTGAGTGGCTAAACACAAAGACAAATAACAAAAATATATGTGAGGATGCAAATCAAACTAAGTAACATCGTTGTACTATAAATCACTGTCGGCAAAGAAAATACAATTTATTATAAATAAAAAAAATTCTAAAAAATTTACTCTAAATGTGAGAGATGTATATTATAGATTTAAATTTGACGAAATATAAATCACAATTATACTTTTTTGAGTTTTATTTTCATTTTTTTTTTGAATTTGTAATATGGTAGGCCTATTTTGGAAATTAAGAAAAAAAAATTAATTTATTAATTATTTTGATCACACCAACTCTTTACTGTTTTTTGTATATTTTTTCAAAAAATAAAAACTAAAAAGTTAATTATTATTATTATTTTTTTACTTCCCAAAATATACCTTAGATTAACAAAATTTGAAATGACACCACCCCTCATTCTCATTCTCTGAGAATGAGATTGTTGGGTTAAAAAAAAATCATCATAATCATAATCGCAATCACCAATAATTGCTTGTCAATTATGGGGTGAAGGATTTGACTTTTTATTTTTTGGTTACTTGATGGAAGAAAATTTATAAATATTACAAAATCACAGATGGGACATTCAACAAATTTTCCTTTTTTGTCATTTGATAGAAGAAAATTTATAAATATCACAAAATTTGTAAATTAGATATTCAATTATGTAAAAAATTTCAATGACACTTTAACACAAACAAATAGTAAAGTATTCAATAATTATAGAATAAAAAAATCCTAAACAAGTACAAAAGATAGAAAAATCAAAAGTATCCATGAGATTCAAGTTCGATAGATTCGTTTTAACATTTTTTATTTTTTTGAAAAAAAAAATTCTAATGACCTTTTTTAGAGTGGGAGCAAAAACATCTAAATGACAGTTGACTTATTTTGCAAGTTAGGATTCTACCAAATGAGTCATAATAAAGCATAGAGGGGTGTGTAGAGTTTTTCTAAGTAAAAATTTTTCTCTAGTCTTGAATGAAGCCATAACAAAAGTAGATGATTAATTTCCACTTTAATAGATGAATGAAATAAGTCTCGTACACTTTGCTTAAAAGAATTTAGAGTATTCAATAGTCAATTTTTCCGTGACTCCCAACCAGATTGAGGTATATTTATATCTTATCTTAAACTTGACATAATTGTCCTCCTGAGAAAAGGGTAGCACTTTACACCTTATTTGGAAATTTCTCTTTTCCCTAACACCTCCCTTGATAATTTGGCAGTTTGCTTAAAGCTCATTAAAAAAATTCTTTTTGTGTCACTAGCACAATGTATTATTTAGTGAATTCAAAACTTCTTAGTATCACGTGACCTTACTTTACCTAATAGTTTCTCTCAAAGAGCCCAGCAATACACATTTTATGTAGGTAATAAGAATGGTGGTTAGGTAGTACAATCTACCTAAAAATCAATTATTAAAAAACAAAACATGACATTTTTTTTTAATGTATATGGACAAATAAGATTTTTTAAAAGTAACCTTCACTGACGAACCTGATAAAATATTGTCTATATATGTATATTGTATCTAATTTGTGATCGATTTCTGTCTTCGTAAATGACTAAGCATCCTTCTCCAATCATACAATGTTTGTTCAAAGACTGGGCAAAATTGTTAGTATCTCATACATCCAACCGATCACACATCTATCCATGCATTGTTTCGTAAGCCGGCATTGCATCTAGTACCTAATTGTGACGTCCAAATGTTATCATGAACAACCACTAGGGTGGTGTCCTTGTAGACAATGCATGTGCATTCATAAGAGTGAGTCAAGATCGAATTCTGGGGCGCACTCTTTCTGCGGAGTTATAAGCATTGTACTCCGATTGACATTTGGCCTTTTCTGTGATGCGTGGATAAGGTCTATTGGGTGTCTTGATGATAGGTCCCTTCCAATAAATAGGGTTAAATTTTGTTGGCAACTGATTATCCCAAGGTCAAGATTTACGGATGCTATAATATTTGCATGAAATATCCTTTTTATTTGATAAAAAATATGTTATCATGAACAAGATTTTTTTTTTTTTAAAAGGAAAGAAAAAGAAGTTATCATTGAAGTACACAACTTTTTTGAAAGCACCAATTTATATGTTTGCATGCTAAGACGATAGTGTTAGAATATCTAAGAGAGAGAGATCTATATGAAATTAAATATTGTGTTGAATAATTATTGTAATTATGTATACAAGATTTCTTTATATAGGAAGAGAAAAACTTAAGTATACTAATCCGAAGTATGATAATGAATATAATATGATATGTTTGATAGACAAAATATATAGTTGTAACACGTCCGCGAGGGACTCCGCTACAGTTCGGACTCGATTTGTGTCACAGTTCTTAATCTTGAACCAAAGAGTCCAAATCCGACAAATCGTTTTGAAAAAACAGATTTTTTTTTTTTTTTTTTTTGAAAAGAAGTGCCAAACATGGACTGCTTTACCAGATACAGAGTCGCCACCTAAATATTTTTTATGGGGGAATTTAGGAAACCCTGACTCAGTGCCGAAGGCCACATGTCCGTCATCACCAAAGTTGTCTTGGCTCGGGAGCTTGGGTACGATCGGGGAAGGTCAGCTATGAGCACCCCCTTTCGCCCGGTCCGAAGACTAGCCTCTACTAACCATGATATCCAATTTTGAAAACGTTATGTGTTCTTATTCCATTTGTTAGCCTAGAATTACTATGTTATGTGCACAACAAACAAGTATAGACTAGATTGCCTAATTTGGAAATAACCATTGCATATCCGTTTGTCTTAAAAAAAAGTACTTTGGAATTTGCTACTCGCAAGTAGGCTAAAATACGGATTTCAACGAGTTTTTCCAACTCAAACAATCCAACCTTCACCCACAGGCATTCAAGCAATTTATAACACATAAGCATCTAGCCACATGGTAAGCATGCTATCAGGTTAACATTCACACGCATGCGAGATGCTAAAGCATAAATACTTACATCGTACTCCGTGCCAAAACAATAAACTAGTTAGCAAACATGCGTGATCCTAGCTCATGTCAAGTTGACTAATGCAGCACATGCAAGATGCAATTAGAGTAGGCTCGGCTAACCTAAACATGGCATGTGAAATGCAACCAATTAATGCACGTATTCAATTTGGGATTAAAATACAAATGCAGTTAGAATGATATACCGAGCCCGGTGCATGCAAAACAAATGTATGGATGCACGCATGCATAGCATAAGGTATGCTAATTTAAACATGCCCTAATCTACCATCATAAGCAGGTAAATAAAAGGGAAGAAAGAAGTGGGGGTTGGAAGACTTTCACACACTCACCCACACTTATTACAGAATTGCCCTCACTCGGAGGGTCCAAATAAATATTACAGTCCGAATAAATAATACTAAATTAATTATTACAAAATTTCTAATCTAATTAACAAATTAAATGCAAAGAGAGGATGGCCGCAGCCCCTGCCTCGGGATGCGTGAATGATGCATGCTTGACCCATATTGCCCGAAAACCCATACCATGCCACTGCTGCCTCTGTTAATGCTGCCCTGCTCCTCTGAAAATTGCCAAAGGCTCAGGGTATCTTCAATGAGAACTGCATAATACCACCGGCTAAGTGAAATGACCACCGGCCACGGGAAATTTCCATCGGCTTCTTTCAAGTCCATCGGCCTCATATCCTTTGCCGGTCGGCATTCTTCAGTGCCGGTCGGCAGAAACTTCCTGCAGAAGCTGGTTTTTGACAGCAACAAGGACAGACAGTGCATGGCATAGAATTTCAAGCACATGTATGCGCGGGCACACTCCCTATCATGCAAGGGACTCAAGGGAGCATGACCCTCGACCCTCGGGCCATCAATTATGCATGATGGCCTAAGAGGCCAAGTTTTGCAACTTTGATATCAAACGAAATGCAAGCACAAAACACATCAAAGGGCCCCAACCCCTATCATGATTAATCAAGAGGCAAGGGATGCATGCTCAATGAAATGCAACCTAGGCATGGAGGCTAAGTATGCAACATGAACATGCAAATGAGCAATGTATACTAGGTGCGCAACCTAAACATGTAAGTAAACATGGCATGCAACAACATGCGATGATGGACTAAAACTAACATGGATAGCTCGCAAGCATGCCAAAATCGGTGGCCATTAGATGAAAATGAGACTCTCGAAACGCGTGCACGCATGCACGCAAACCGAGGACCAAACCTAAGGCATAGTATGAAACTCTAACAAGGCATGGCGAGGCATGAAATATGGCATACAAGCATGTAATTTCAGCACTGAAATGTGGTATAAAACAGCCCCGAATCACGGCAAAATAGCACCCGATGCATGAAATTTCTCCCGAAATGCAAAACTAGGTACATGAAATGGCTTACAGCTATACAAAGCATGCATAATTGGTATATGGAATGAAAAGACAGGAGCAAGGCAGCCCCAAAATAAGCATTTTTACAGTTCAAAGCATGGCTAAACAGTAAGCACAAGTGGGACTAAATTATCATACAAAAATGGCTCCGCAAGGGAGGCAATGAAGCAAGTGGTAGATGCAAACCCCAAACAGAAAAAGACTCTTCTACAACACTGAAGAGGGACCAAAAATATGACTACTTACAGTTTATGGAAACCCCCAAAACAATATACGAGTATGCTCAAAATGCCATGCAAGGTAGGGCCCAAAAGAGGTCAAAACACAAAGTATACAAAACATTCATCAAACAGCCAAAGACCCTTAATGAAACATGACAAGGGGGTCAAAATATTGCCACTTTCAGTTCGGACCAAGGTCCAAAAACAGAAGAAAAATTGGCTAAAAAAAAACATGCAATATGAGGCAAAAACATGGATTTCAAAGCAAGTAGCACATGGGGTATCTAAATGGTGATGAGCCCTTCTTCAATGTTGAAGAAGGGCTCAAAACAAGCTCACTTACAGTTTATGACATGCCCCAAAACAGATTACACATAGGCCAAAAATAACATGCAAGATTAGGGCCTAAAGGAGAGATAAAGAAGGAAGTGTAAGATGGGGACCTCAAATGACAAAATCCCCTTAATGAATCATGAAATAGAGCTCAAATGAAGGGTACTTTCAGTTTTGGTCGGAGCTCAAAACAACAAGCAAAGTAGCTAGAAAAATGTTGCAAAATTAAGCTCAAAAAGAGGGAATTGACATTTACCCTTGAAGACCAACCCTTGGTTGCTTCTTGGCTTGAGAAGTGATACCTCCTAGCTGCTGGAAAGCTCCCCAAGCTGCTGGAAATGGAGTAGTGGTGGTGATGCTAGGTAGTGATGAAGGAATGGTGCAAGGAACTTGGATGCTTGAGCTTGAAAGAGAGAGATGGAGGGAGATGTATAGAGAGAGGGTATATATATCAGATATATATGCCCTAGGTCTGGTTTTTGCTGAACCAAAACAATGGAGGAGGATGGATTTCTTTTATAGAGCAAGGAAATGGCATAAAGCTTCTCAAAGAAGCTATACAAGAGGGTCAAAGGAACCAAGCTTCTAAGGGAAGCTAATGCAAAGGTGCAAGCTTCTTGAGAAAGCCAAGACAAGGGGTCAAAGCTTCCTCAAGAAGCTTTGAGCAAAGGGTGCAAAAAAGAGGGTTAAAATGGGTGCAAAGGGTGCAAAACAGCCACACACGTGCATGGGGAGCAGAGTCTGTGCATTCTAGCTGGCACAGCTGGCATCCATTCAATCTGTAGAATACTCCGGAAGGTCATCGGCTAGCAAACTTGGTCGGTCAGCCATCTTTTCTGGCCGGTCAGCCATCTATTTGGCCGGTCGGCCATCTATTTGGTCGGTCGGCCATTTGTTTTGGCCGGTCGGCAGGAAAAATCTACTCTGCAGGTCCAACTTCAAACGGGAATAACTTCTTCATATGAACTTCTTTTCAGGTAATTCTTGTGTCAAAATTGAAGCCCCGGAAGTAAGATTTCCAATGGCACCAGCCTTGCATCAAAATTACAACTATGCAAAAAGTTATGCTTGTTTTAGTGAAGGCTGCTCAGTTTCGGTCCAACCGGGATGATGCCCAACTTCAACCAATCATATCTCCGCCCTCCGGTCTCGGATTTAAGAGATTCTTGAATGAAAAATGAAGCCCCGGAAGTCTTATTTCCAAGGGTGGTGGCCTCATACCTTAACTCAAAGTGTATAGACAAATAAGCTTGATTTAGCGAGGACTGCTTGTCCATCTCTTAGCAATTCTTGCCTATCTTCTTCTCCAACTGAGTTTCTCCCCTCTTCTCCTCTTTTCTTCAACTTCAAACCCCTAAGCAAGGTGTTTTGAAAGATTTTTCAAAGATTTCATCTCTCTTTCATTCATTTCCACTTTGTCCTTGCTCGGTTTATCGAAAAGTGCATTTTTTGACAAAATGTGAGCCTCGGAACATCGTAGAAACTTTATTTCAAAAATGTTTTGAAAGAGAGGGTTTTAAGGTCTAAACACCATTCAAAATAGCTTTGGTCCAAAATGGGGTTTGAAGTTGGGATTTGACCCCCTCATTACCGAAGAAATTGAACCTTTGCCCTGTACACCTTTCATCATCGAGCAAACCATCAGTAGCGCCCAAGTCTTAAGGGCGGTCAAAAATGGGGTGTCTACAGTTGCCCCTCTTTGACAGAACTCGGAAGTCATAAGAATGACGAGAGTGAATGTCAAAGCCCAGAGACGACCTATTTTTGACAAGGCCGAAAACTTGGACAAACAAACAAAATACAAATGAATGAATGGTTGTGCCCGCAGGCTGCCTACGTATCCCTTTGCAAGGAATCAAACCAGCGTAGTTCAGGGGTAGGATGCAAATGATATAAAAGATGACTTTGACAATTGGACTTATACGCTACGCGAAGCCGATTTGTATTCAAAACAATGCAATGTACTAACAAGTACAAGTGAGGTGCACAAGATAACGCGATATGATGCATGCAAAATGCAAGTAAGGTGCACAAAACAGTGCGATGCGCAAGAAAGCGCGAGTGATTTGAAATGCACAAGATAGTGCGAGTGATTTGAAATGCACAAGAAAGTGCGATTGAGCTGCGTAAAAAAAAAAGCGCGAAATATAAACTGCACAAGACAGTGCGATGCGCAAAATAGCACGAATGTAAACTGCACAAAACAATGCAATGCGCAAAATAGCGTGAATGATAAACTGCACAAAACAGTGCGATTGAGGTGCGCAAAATAGCGCGAATGTAACTGCACCAAACAGTGCGATACGCAAAATAGCGCGAGTGATTTTGAAATGCACAAGACAGTGCGATACGCTAAACAGCGCGAGTGATTTTGAAATGCACAAGACAGTGCGATACGCTAAACAGCGCGATTGATTTTGAAATGCACAAGACAGTGCGATACGCTAAACAGCGCGATTGATATGCAATGCACAAAATAGTGCGATACGCTAAACAGCGCGATTGATTTTGAAATGCACAAGACAGTGCGATACGCTAAACAGCATGAGTGATTTTGAAATGCACAAGACAGTGCGATACGCTAAACAGCGCGATTGATTTGAAATGCACTAAACAGTGCGATACGCTAAACAGCGCGATTAATTTGAAATGCACTAAACAGTGCGATACGCTAAACAGCGCGATTGATTTGAAATGCACTGAACAGTGCGATACACTACACAGCGCGATTTGAAATGCAATGCACAAAATAGTGCGAGTGAGATACAACCACAAGATGCACAAGACAGTGCTAGTGAGATACAAAGTGTAAGTGCACAAGATAGTGCGAGTGAATGCATGTTCTATGCAAATGAGGTGCATTTTCTATGCAAGTATGGAAGAGTGCATTTTCTATGCAAAAGATACGAGCATTTTCTATGCAAGAAACAGGAGCATATTCTATGCAATATTAAAAGCATATTCTATGCAGAATCGAAAGCAAGCATATTCTATGCATGAATCATAACGATGCGCAGCACGCATGTAACAGAAGTGTATATGAAAGTGCACATTCTATGCAATGGAAGGGCATCAAACATGCACTCTGGTGCTTCCGATTTACCTTTCGGAGGACTTGGCAATACGTTCAGCTCAAAAGGGGACACCCTGTTTATATTGGCGAGAGATAACATCTGCTGCTGCTTTAATTGCCATTCTGACTTGAAGCAGGCTTACACTTGGGGTCGAGATACACTCATCCTCCAGAGAAATGACGAGGTCTGGGAAGGTGCACCTGAAATGCAGTCTCGGATCTTGCCAAAGCTGGAACACCCCAAGATGCTCCAAATTTTCCTTTTTTCTTTTGCTTTGCAGTCTGGAACCTACATAGCTTCAGATAGGTCCTTGTTCTACTGTTCACACTTATCGAGGGTGGACCCTGCAATTTTATGAAAGAACAAATACTGTTTTGCACAAATGTGGAGAATGGCACAGCACTCTGAGCACAAGATGATTTTTTGGAAATTGAGAAATGAGTTCATAACCGGGTATTGAGCCGACGACTGGCCACAGCCAAAACGACTCGACAAGGGAAAAACAAAGGTAAACAACCTAAACACATCGAGTAACACTCGAAGCGACTCAAAACAAGAATCGAGACAGACAAAATAAAACACAAGACTCAAATGTGCACATGGAGCCTGTTTCCCCGGGTATTGTTTCCCACCCTTTCTCACTTGTGATTCTCACATCACTTGGCACTCAATCTCTAGTTTTCTGAAAATGCCCTTTTCTTACTTTTCCTCTCAACACACATCTCTCTATTCTTTAATCTCTCATTTTTCATCCCTCCCCAGGGTGGTTAATGAATAAACAGGAAGTTGCGGGTTCTTGCCCTAAGCATTCTGCTAGATTCTCTTCTTCTGCTCACAATAGTGAACTTTCTCCCACAGAGGGGTTGCGATACGGCTGGATGTGCAGCAGATCTGCAATCAACATTGGTTGACGATGCTCTTACTGGGGAGTTTGGACGTGATTGGATCTGTCCAAACAAAGGAGTGGAATATCTTGATCCGTTCCGGTTCGTGCTTCGCACTTGGCTTGATACCTCGTTGTGTGGAGGATGTGAGAGCCTTCTGCCCTTTTACGGTCAGCTTCAGTGGTGCCCTTTTCTGGCAGGTAGAGTGCCCTTTCTGGCAGATGCATTGACAACGGGAGAAAGACAGGAAGCCTGACTCAACTGTACCCCTAGTTCATCATTTTGACCATTTTTTTTTTGTTTTTGCTTTCTACTGAAACAATTTTGACCAATATGAGAGTCAGATTAACATACTTGTTCAATTTTTGATTTGAAAATCATGCAAGTTAGGTTATGAGCACTGAAAATTTTCCCTTTTTGGATCCAAGAAATGGTCCAGTTTTGGAAAAGATGGAATAATTTTCGAGAGATCAATCAACCTCAATAAAAATTCTCAAAAATTATTTTTGCAAACGGCCAATGCTCAACAAGCACGGAACCTACTCTTGAGATGCGCAACTTCAGATCCGAAGGAAAATTGCCCCTTGCTCGGAAAGAGCTGCACGGCAACAGAAAGTTGCCCCTTGTTTGAATGGCACCGGCACACTGTATGGCAACGGAAAGTTGCCCCTTGTTTGGATAGCATCGCAGCGCATTGCAATCAGTCCTCAGAGTTACGATGACAATTAAACTCTCGGATACAGAGAAGGCAAAGATGATCAAAACCATTACATGGACACAGTTGATTTTGAAGTGTTTTATGGCTGGACTTCGGAATGAAGTTGCCTACGTATCCCAAAGATGAGAATCAAGCCTTACGTAGTTCGGGGTTAAGGTACACTCGGGTATTTAACCTCTCTTTTTGCGCTCTAACTTTTGCCAAGGCCGCCCTTCCGGGTTTTCAACCTTGCGAGCTCTGTTTTTCTTTTCTTTTCAATTCTTTTCATTCATTTTTTTTTCTTTTTCTTTTCTTTCTTTTTTATTTCTTTTTTGTTCTTCTTTTCTTCATTTCTTCTTTGTTCTTTGCATTTTTCTTCTTCTTCTTTTTTGTTGTTTTCCTTTTTTCCTTGCTCTAACTTTTGCCTGGGTCGTCCTTCCGGGTTTTCGACCCAGCGAGCCTCTCAAGGGTAAAAGTGTAGCTTTGTCCATGCCAAATGGTTCTGAGATCTCAAATCCGTCTGAATCCAGGAGAGTGACTGTTGTTCGCTGACAATGCAGGAGTCCATCCCATGGGGGCTGGATTTGCCCCTAGTGTTGTGGATAGGAACTCAGTAGTTCTTCAACAATACTTTCTTCTTCCTTCTCTTCTAGGGTTTGGCATTCTTGCCAGTCTTCATTGATTTGCAGGACGACCAATCTTCGGCTTTTCGAGCACATCTGGCATTTTTGCCCCTAGTTCCAGGGATACTTCTGATCTAGCTTTGCAAGCTTCTTTTGGCGACATCGGATCCCCTTTGATCTGACTTCCCTGCCCCTAGTTTGAGGGCTGCTTTAAATATGGCCACGCGGGCCTCCTTTGATGGTTGACCATTGACCATTCTGAATTTAAGTCTGAGGTTTGAAAATGAGGGATCGAGTCCCGAGACTGAGAGCGATCCTAGGCTGCACAATCTCAAGAGCGGTTCCACACAGATCTTCGCAGGATCGCGCAAAACATTTTTTGAAATCTTTTAAGAAAGCGACTAGTCGCTCGTGCTGAAGACAGTGTGAGACCAATCTAGATCAAGCCAGGATCCTTCTCAGTACTCACATTAACAAGCATGATCTCGATCATTAAAGGCTTAGCATGCTTCTCTTTCTCTCAAATGATCAAATTTTTGCAAAACCCAAGGAATTCCTTCCTCTTCGTTTTCACCGCAGTGTTCAAAAAGTTTTGAAAAACTTAGGTCAATGCAATGATTTTGGGGTGCAGAAAAGTAGGCAAAAAGTACTACCGTTTCATTCAAACTTTCTGGCACAACTGGCACAAGGTAGAAGCAAACACAAAAGCATGAAAAACCACTGCTGTTTCATTCATAACTGTTGGTGTAATTGGCTCCATGGCAAAAACAGACTCAAAAGAAAGCGAAAAGACAGACACAAAACAAAATAGTGATGCCCGAGGTAACACCCCCGGAATCACCTAACTCTAACAAAACAGGACTGACTCGATACAACAAGACAGACCTGAAACAAAAAGACTGACTCAAAACAAAGAGACAGACTCAAAACAACACAACAAAAATTGACCTAAGTACCCAAGTCAGAAACTAGCATTCGCAAATGCTCAAAACAGTGTGTGCCACATGCCACATTTGGAGTAAATCGAGCGCCACCCGCAGCTGGTTCATCCCCCGATCACATATTCACCTTATCCCCCAAGTTCACTGATCCAATGCCGATAGACTTTGCTGAGTTGGTGCGACGATGACCTTATTGTTAATCAGATCTTGTATTTCGTGGCGAAGACGGAAACAACCATCAGTGACATGGCCGACTTGCTGATGAAAGGCACAGTACTTGGTCGGATCATGGGAGGAAGGAAGTCTATCTGGCAGTGATCGCGGCTCCAGGGGTTTCAGATCCCCCTCTCTAATCAGGACCCTCAAGGCCGCTGATAGAGACATGTACAGTGGTGCGAACACCCTCTGGCCTCGAGGTGGGTATTTTGAAGTTTGTGGAGTTTTGTTGGATGCACCAGCAAAGGGATTGGTAGGCGCTGACTGGGTTTGCAGATCTCTTCCGAGCGAGGGTTTAGAGCTGAAAGGAACATTCATGGTACAGCGGCCCTTCTCCCGGCTTGCCTCTTGATTCAGACTACTCTCATTCTGAGTGGCGAAAGTGTCATCTACAATTTTTGCAACAACTGCGAGTACTTGCTGTTTGTTCAGCCCTTCGGCTTTCAAAGCCTCAATATCCCACTGAAGGTGTTCATGGGGACCAATGCTTGCCCCTACCTTGTTCTTACCACTTGCCTCCACTTTGCCAAGGGATTGGCCTTCTTCAAATGCAGCCCGTCCTGAGGAGCCTTTTGACATGAACTCCCTGGTATGTGATGTGGTCGATGATGGGGCCAAAACCCCAAAGGCCAGATCTGCCACAGTTCTCTAAAGGTCTTCAATCATTTTCATCAGCTCAGAAGTAGTGGGTTCATGGGTTTGAGATAATTGGGGTTCAGATGCACCCATCATGCATAAGTCCATGCTTTCCGGGATAAACACCTCAGGCTTGGGTAGATGGGCCGGGGTGATGTATACGCTGGGGTCGTAAGGGACGGCCAGTGTGTGGATCAGATTAAGATGTGGATGAGGTACTTGGTCATCGGGGGCTGAAGGTGGAGCTATCGTCCGGTTGTCGATGAGATTTTGGACCTCATGACGAAGGTGGTAGCAACGGTCGGTGCCATGACCGCGCTGCTGATGGTACATACAGTACTTGGAGGGATTATGTCTGGATGGAAGTGGGTCAGACAGAGGTTGAGGATCGAGGGGTTTGAGATGCCCTCTTTCCATCAAGGCTTTTAGTGCGTTAGTCAGGCTCATATAGAGGGGAGTGAAAGTTCTGCCCTGAGCTCGGGTTGGGCCGGCTGTTTGTAGGCTTGGTTTGGCAAAAGGGTTGGCTGTGGCGACTGCATTGATCTCGGTGGATTTGGGATGACGCTACTACCAGCATTGGTACTCCCTGCAATCGCCCTCCTTGTTGGTTCACTTGTTCTGGGAATGATCCTGCTGTTGAACGCATTCTCGACCTAAACCCCCAGTTCATGCAAACTTTTGAAAGTGAATAGTGGAGCGACTATTAACTTTTGCAACATATCGTGCTCGAGGTTTCGCACCATCATCTGCACTTGATCCCTATCGGAAGGCCGATCTGTCATCTGTGCTGCCTTTGCTCTCCATCTTGCGACAAATTCCACAAAAGGCTCTGTTGGGTTCTGGCGGGTTGTTTCAAGCTCTTGCATGGTCATTTCAACCTGGGTATTGTAGGAATACTAATCAACAAAGGCCTCGGCCAATTCTTCCTGGTCTTGCTTCACTTTATCTTCCAACTTAGCATACCAAGTGGCTGCTACACCCGACAGGGTTCTTCCATACAGAGAGAGTTTCTGTGGCTTAGTCAGTCCCATCGGCTTTAGGACATCCAAGAAAAGTCGGATATGTACCATTGGATCTCCAGACCCATCGAAACGGTCAATATATGGCATTTTGAATCTGTCTGGGAGCCGTACGACAGCCTCGGTGTGCCCATCCTCAATGTCAAGAATGGAATTAAGGCCTTGTGCCTTTTTGAAGTGCTTTTCAAGGTTTGTAATTTTCACTGCAGTCGAATTGAGCTCATTAACATCAAGGGAATAAGGCCTCTCATTAGGCTGCACCAAGGGTCTGAGCACCTGAGCTTGAGTCAACCTTTCTCGAGGATTCGGACACTGCAAATCTTCAACTGGCGAAAGTGGGTCAAAGTTTGGCTGGGGTCCCAAAGCTGGATGTGAGGCAGATGCCCCAGATGGATGCTGCATTTCAATACTGGTCTCAGCCTGCATGGTAGTTCCCTGATTTAACGCTGCTATCACGGCCACAAATTCTTTCGAACCCTGGGCCATCATGGTCTGCTGAGTCTGAACAAAGGTGATGTGACTGGCGACTGACGGATCAAATGAACCAGTGAGCCCTGACTGGCCTTTCTTTGCCTTGCCTCAGCGAAAGAACACTGGTTGCCCTTGAATTGAATTTCTAACCTAACAAAGTCTATCAACACTAGTCCAATGTATCCCGGGGATATCGGAGCCTTCTGAAGCTATAGTTCCAAGACTACCTAGCAAAAGAGAAAACAGACAGCATCTCAGCACAATTTCACTGGAACGGATTTGAGCATACTAGGATGACGGTACTCAATACTAATCACTGTTTCCCAAATATCTGCCTGTAAACTGATACCCTCGGGTAAAACTGATTCCCCAAATACTGATGCTGATGCCCACAGGCCTAATACCCAGACTTGCAAGCTGGTATATGCGTCCCTTTAGAGATACACTCTAAAAGCACATAGCAAGTAAGAGAGAGCCAAAACACCCCTATGTTGGGGTAGGGTTTCCCTGTCCTATTTTGTCAGGAGCTATGGTTTCACTACGCACGCAGCGGTTTCAAACAACTTAGCATCGGGTAAGCAACCTGTCCTAGTTTGGAGGGGTCACTATGGATTCCGAATATGCACTAGGTCGAATGGTCAAAAAGGGTGCCCCGGTAAAACCAGGGTTTGTGTTCCCATACTGTCAGAGCCCATAACCGGTCAGCCTTATGGTCATGTCTTGACAAGACAAGCCTCCGGCAAACCGTTTAGGAATGGTATATGGCAAACACGGTGTCCTAGGCGCACCAATGCAGATACAATGAAAATAAACACATAAGTGAAATCAAAACAGGATATCACGAGTTCGAGTCAAGCTCTCTAACTTCCCCAGCAGAGTCGCCAGAAACTGTAACACGTCCGCGAGGGACCCCGCTACAGTTCGGACTCGATTTGTGTCATGGTTCTTAATCTTGAACCAAAGAGTCCAAATCCAACAAATCATTTTGAGAAAACAGATTTTTTTTTTTTTTTTGAAAAGAAGTGCCAAACATGGACTGCTTTGCCAGATACAGAGTCGCCACCTAAATATTTTTTATGGGGGAATTTAGGAAACCCTGACTCGGTGCCGAAGGCCACATGTCCGTCATCACCAAAGTTGTCTTGGCTCGGGAGCTTGGGTACGATCGGGGAAGGTCAGCTATGAGCACCCCCTTTCGCCCGGTCCGAAGACCGGCCTCTACTAACCATGATATCCGATTTTGAAAACGTTATGTGTTCTTATTCCATTTGTTAGCCTAGAATTATTATGTTATGCGCACAGCAAACAAGTATAGACTAGATTGCCTAATTTGGAAATAAGCATTGCATATCCGTTTGTCTTAAAAAAAAGTACTTTGGAATTTGCTACTCGTAAGTAGGCTAAAATACGGATTTCAACGAGTTTTTCCAACTCAAACAATCCAACCTTCACCCACAGGCATTCAAGCAATTTATAACACATAAGCATCTAGCCACATGGTAAGCATGCTATCAGGTTAACATTCACACGCATGTGAGATGCTAAAGCATAAATACTTACATCGTACTCCGTGCCAAAACAATAAACTAGTTAGCAAACATGCGTGATCCTAGCTCATGTCAAGTTGACTAATGCAGCACATGCAAGATGCAATTAGAGTAGGCTCGGCTAACCTAAACATGGCATGTGAAATGCAACCAATTAATGCACATATTCAATTTGGGATTGAAATACAAATGCAGTTAGAATGATATACCGAGCCCGGTGCATGCAAAACAAATGTATGGATGCACGCATGCATAGCATAAGGTATGCTAATTTAAACATGCCCTAATCTACCATCATAAGCAGGTAAATAAAAGGGAAGAAAGAAGTGGGGGTTGGAAGACTTTCACACACTCACCCACACTTATTACAGAATTGCCCTCACTCGAAGGGTCCAAATAAATATTGCAGTCCGAATAAATAATACTAAATTAATTATTATAAAATTTCTAATCTAATTAACAAATTAAATGCAAAGAGAGGATGGCCGCAGCCCCTGCCTCGGGATGCGTGAATGATGCATGCTTGACCCATATTGCCCGAAAACCCATACCATGCCATTGCTGCCTCTGTTAATGCTGCCCTGCTCCTCTGAAAATTGCCAAAGTCTTAGGGTATCTTCAATGAGAACTGCATAACACCACCGGCTAAGTGAAATGACCACCAGCCACGGGAAATTTCCATCGGCTTCTTTCAAGTCCATCGGCCTCATATCCTTTGCCGATCGGCATTCTTCAGTGCCGGTCGGCAGAAACTTCCTGCAGAAGCTGGTTTTTGGCAGCAACAAGGACATACAGTGCATGGCATAGAATTTCAAGCACATGTATGCGCGGGCACACTCCCTATCATGCAAGGGACTCAAGGGAGCATGACCCTCGACCCTCGGGCCATCAATTATGCATGATGGCCTAAGAGGCCAAGTTTTGCAACTTTGATATCAAACGAAATGCAAGCACAAAACACATCAAAGGGCCCCAACCCCTATCATGATTGATCAAGAGGCAAGGGATGCATGCTCAATGAAATGCAACCTAGGCATGGAGGCTAAGTATGCAACATGAACATGCAAATGAGCAATGTATACTAGGCGCGCAACCTAAGCATGTAAGTAAACATGGCATGCAACAACATGCGATGATGGACTAAAACTAACATGGATAGCTCGCAAGCATGCCAAAATCGGTGGCCATTAGATGAAAATGAGACTCTCGAAACGCGTGCACGCATGCACGCAAACCAAGGACCAAACCTAAGGCATAGTATGAAACTCTAACAAGGCATGGCAAGGCATGAAATATGGCATACAAGCATGTAATTTCAGCACTGAAATGTGGTATAAAACAGCCCCGAATCACGGCAAAATAGCACCCGATGCATGAAATTTCTCCCGAAATGCAAAACTAGGTACATGAAATGGCTTACAGCTATACAAAGCATGCATAATTGGTACATGGAATGAAAATACAGGAGCAAGGCAGCCCCAAAATAAGAATTTTTACAGTTCAAAGCATGGCTAAACAGTAAGCACAAGTGGGACTAAATTATCATACAAAAATGGCTCCGCAAGGGAGGCAATGAAGCAAGTGGTAGATGCAAACCCCAAACAGAAAAAGACTCTTCTACAACACTGAAGAGGGACCAAAAATATGACTACTTACAGTTTATGGAAACCCCCAAAACAATATACGAGTATGCTCAAAATGCCATGCAAGGTAGGGCCCAAAAGTGGTCAAAACACAAAGTATATAAAACATTCATCAAACAGCCAAAGACCCTTAATGAAACATGACAAGGGGGTCAAAATATGGTCACTTTCAGTTCGGACCAAGGTCCAAAAACAGAAGAAAAATTGGCTAAAAAAAAACATGCAATATGAGGCAAAAACATGGATTTCAAAGCAAGTAGCACATGGGGTATCTAAACGGTGATGAGCCCTTCTTCAATGTTGAAGAAGGGCTCAAAAAAATCTCACTTACAGTTTATGACATGCCCCAAAACAGATTACACATAGGCCAAAAATAACATGCAAGATTAGGGCCTAAAGGAGAGATAAAGAAGGAAGTGTAAGATGGAGACCTCAAATGACAAAATTCCCTTAATGAATCATGAAATAGAGCTCAAATGAAGGGTACTTTCAGTTTTGGTCGGAGCTCAAAACAGCAAGCAAAGTAGCTAGAAAAATGTTGCAAAATTAAGCTCAAAAAAGAGGGAATTGACATTTACCCTTGAAGACCAACCCTTGGTTGCTTCTTGGCTTGAGAAGTGATGCCTCCTAGCTACTGGAAAGCTCCCCAAGCTACTGGAAATGGAGTAGTGGTGGTGATGTTAGGTAGTGATGAAGGAATTGTGCAAGGAACTTGGATGCTTGAGCTTGAAAGAGAGAGATGGAGGGAGATGTATAGAGAGAGGGTATATATATCAGATATATATGCCCTAGGTCTGGTTTTTGCTGAACCAAAACAATGGAGGAGGATGGATTTCTTTTATAGAGCAAGGAAATGGCATAAAGCTTCTCAAAGAAGCTATACAAGAGGGTCAAAGGAACCAGGCTTCTAAGGGAAGCTAATGCAAAGGTGCAAGCTTCTTGAGGAAGCCAAGACAAGGGGTCAAAGCTTTCTCAAGAAGCTTTGAGCAAAGGGTGCAAAAAAGAGGGTCAAAAGGGCTGCAAAGGGTGCAAAACAGCCACACACGTGCATGGGGAGCAGAGTCTGTGCATTCCAACTGGCACAGCTGGCATCCATTCAATTTGTAGAATACTCCGGAAGGTCATCAGCTAGCAAACTTGGTCGGTCAGCCATCTTTTCGGGCCGGTCGGCCATCTATTTGGTCGGTCGGCCATTTGTTTTGGCCGGTCGGTAGGAAAAATTTTCTCTGCAGGTCTAACTTCAAACGGGCATAACTTCTTCATATGAACTCCTTTTCAGGTAATTCTTGCATCAAAATTGAATCCCCGGAAGTAAGCTTTCCAATGGCACCAGCCTTGTATCAAAATTCCAACTGTGAAAAAAGTTATGTTTATTTTAGTGAAGGCTGCTCAGTTTCGGTCCAACCGGGATGATGCCCAACTTCAACCAATCATATCTCCGCCCTCCGGTCTCGGATTTAAGAGATTCTTGAATGAAAAATGAAGCCCCGGAAGTCTTATTTCCAACGGTGGTGGCCTCATACCTTAAATCAAAGTGTATAGACAAATAAGCTTGATTTAGCGAGGACTGCTCGTCCCTCTCTTAGCAATTCTTGCCTATCTTCTTCTCCAACTGAGCTTCTCCCCTCTTCTCCTCTTTTCTTCAACTTCAAACCCCTAAGCAAGGTGTTTTGAAAGATTTTTCAAAGATTTCATCTCTCTTTCATTTATTTCCACTTTGTCCTTGCTCGGTTTATCGAAAAGTGCATTTTTTGACAAAATGTGAGCCTCGGAACATCGTAGAAACTTTATTTCAAAAATGTTTTGAAAGAGAGGGTTTTAAGGTCTAAAAACCATTCAAAATAGCTTTGGTCCAAAATGGGGTGTGAAGTTGGGATTTGACCCCCTCATTGCCGAAGGAATTGAACCTTTGCCCTGCACACCTTTCATCATCGAGCAAACCATCAGTAGCGCCCAAGTCTTAAGGGCGGTCAAAAACGGGGTGTCTACAATAGTTACTATATTTAACACCTCCATCAAACTCAAATAGGGATACCAACTTGAGTTTGAAGAGAGAAATTAAAACATGAAATGAAATTAAAAAAAAATAAAAGGCAAATAGATTGCAAAGTCCAAATGGGAGCACAAAGACACTTGAGATAGATCAAAAGGTTGGAGCTAATACTGGAAGACAGTTTACAGTCGTGTTGAACCGTTGTTGGAACTGGCTGGAACTAATGCCAGGAAAGTTTAAAGTCATGCTAGACCATTACAAGAATTAATTGGAATCAATATCAGGACAATTTACGGAGTCATGCCGGACTGTTGTAGGAATTGACCGGAATCAATGTCAAGACAATTTAAAGAGTCATGCTGCACCGCTGTAGAGAACTGGATGTTGAACCAGTAAGCATGGCACACACATAACTTATGACGTGGTGCTGAATGATAATGGCAATAGATGACTAAGTGTGCCAATGGGTAGCTTATTAGAAAAGGTGCCAAAGGGCTCTTGTATGGTGTCACGCCCCGAAAATAAATCCCACATACCTATTATATCAACTCACTTCCAAAATGAGATATTAACCAATTTCATTTACATAATTCCAAATGTTTACCAAAGTATTCTTACATGCCGTTATACCTTTATTTACACACTAGTACATGAATCTATAGCATGTAAAAGACATCATTAAATCACTACGAATAAGACCCTCAAGGGCTTACAAATTCCAAGGCAATAGCCCGGTTACACATATTGGTCTCTCGAACCCAAACACATTATCCCTTGGCTTACAAAAATATCACAACAAAATAAGAGTTGAACTACTCTTCTTCAAACATTTCCACGCCCTTAGCTTGGTGGAGGTCACCACATCTTTACCTGCACCAATTCCCATAGGGGTGAGCATAAAACCCAGTAGAGATTCCTCACAAAGTATATATAGTTATGCCAATTCCATCAACGTTAAAAATGCATATGTAATGCCATGCAAGTGCCAATAATAAAGGAAAATTTTATTTTGATGCACTATTTCAAAATCATCATGTTCTCAATAATATTCAATGCACAACTTTAAATTCACCATGTTCTCAACAATATTTAGCAATCTCATCAATTTCAAACTTCCAATATTTAAATCAATAGGGGCGGTAAATATGATAGTGGTAATCCCTAGGCTGGTGTCTACAAGTAGACTCTATGAGTATTACCAAACTGTCATTTTTACCGATATTAACCGGAAGGCTCGACACCTATCCGCGCGGCTTTCTGGTCTTTCACCAAGGACACTCAGGCCAACTTAACAAGTTCAATTACACCCCCTATCCGGACTTACCACCGTATTTACCCCATCAACATTTCCATTAATTCTCATTACAATCATCTTTCCCAAAATAAATGCTTTTCAACCTCATATCAAGATGTGCAATAATGACAATAAAACAAATGAGAATATGATGCAATAACTACTAATTCATAGCATTCCTTTATATTCAAAAACATGTCCACAACAATATTCAACATCACATTTTCATTTCCTCCTTACCATGTTCTTTCACAAGGTACCCATACGTGTCCAACACATAGTTAAAATTTCTCATTTCGCACAATAGTCACGTCTCTTCGACACACCACAACAATTCCTCAACAATAATTCATCATAACCAAACTTTCAATATGTCTAGCATACCATCCTTCATTTCATTTCCCATTACATTACGGTTGAGCATTTTTACATCACTTATGGCAGTCAACAACTCACCATCTTACCACTCTACACAAAAATGCATTTATCAAAGGATTATAATAGAGGACCTCCATTTTATATATATATATATATATATATATATCAAGAAGTTGCTATTTTGTTAAACATTTGGTGAGACTTACTCTCATACATTCTCTTGATACAAGAAAATAAACAATTTCCAAGGCACATTCATCATTTTTCAAAAGCCCCAATTTCTAGGGTTTTCATAGGAAACAAACCTTCATCATTTTTCTAAGAGAAGCTCCATCTAGAAGTTTTCTTTGAGTTTAGTAAAGGGGAACCCTCAAGAAGTAGTAAAAGATTTAGATATGAAACCTCATTCAAAACTCTCTCTACATTTTGAGTCAAAAACAACAAAATCAATACAAAACTCAAGAACACTTTTAAATCAACAACAATATAGCAAAACTTGTATATATGACTCAAGAAATCCCTACCTCAAGGTTTTGATGAAGGAGATGATGAAACCCTAGCTTCAATGGAGGATTCTTCAATGTTCCACAACCCCAAGAGGAACCCCAACTCGGATCTTCAAGATTGGCAACAAATGTTGGTGATTTAGACCCAAGATTTACAAAGATCAAAGTGTTTTAGAGCCTTGGTGAGAGTTTCTAGAGAGAAAGGAGAGTAAATGTGTTTTTAGAGAGAGAGAAGTGTAAAAAAAATGAGATAGAATCAGCCCTAAAAGAGGAGAGAAAACAAAGCCTCGAATCTTCCTAGATCGCCGCACATGCGGAGCCCCCTTCCCGCATGTGTAGCCTTCATCCCCGCACGTATGGGGCTCTTCCTGCACCTCCTTCCACACGTGCCTTTTAGGCAGAATGCAGGCCACTCAAAATCCCCTCTTCCTGCACGTGCAGCTTGGCCTCCTGCACGTGCGGCCTGGGCCCCCGCACGTGCGGCCCTGTCCAGTAGCCCAGAAATTTCTCTGCTTCGCCCCCGGGCACTCCGGACCTGACCCCACACCTCCCGGAACAAGAAACTTCAACACCAACCCACATGCAAGGACAAGAGTCTTAACTCAGAAATGATTTCCGAGGGTGCCAACCCAACAAGAACAAAAGAGAGCGAACCAAAAAAAGGAAAATAAAGAGAGAAAAAAGGGTCCCGATCATCACAACCTCCCCACCATAGGAAATTTGGTCCCCGAAATTTAAACAGACTTACCAACATCGAATGTCCTAGCAACTACTATGATTCTAACAACATTCTCAAGTTAAAACATTAAATTTCAACCAACACTTGTCATTCTCACCATCATTATATCAAAACACAATCACCAAGCTAGGAATGAATGAAACATTTATAACAAAATATCATCTTTCCATAACATCGTGCTCCATTCAACAGTACATACAACAACATGTAATCAATTTTCTCAACATTATTCCCTTCAACACCGAGGACTCTTACTATTAAAACAAAACAATTAAGCATTGACAAATAAATCTGGATACCTGGAGCGGACTTCCGCCTCCCTCTCCTAAGTCACTTCCTCCACTCCATGGTGTCTCCGCAACACCTTCACTAAGGGTATAGTCTTATCCCGTAGCACTTGTTCTCAGGTATCTAGGATTTGAATCGGTCGCTCCTCATAGGAGGCATCCTCATCTACCTCCAAATCAACCCAATCTAACACGTGAGAAGGGTCGGGCTCGTAGTTTTTAAGCATAGACACATGAAACACATGATGAGCCCCCGAAAGTTGTGGCAGTAAAGCTAACCGGTATGCCACTTCCCTGATTCCTTCTAATATCTCGAAAGACCCAATGAACCCCGAAAACAACTTCCTACTCTTGCCAAACTTCATCAAACCCCGCTTAGGTGTGATCTTAAGAAACACATGATCACCTACTTCAAAGGACAAAGGTCGCCTCCTCTTATCGGCATAACTTTTCTATCGGGCTTGGGCTGTAACTAGCCTCTTTCAGATGAGAGCAACTTTCTAGATTGTCTCCCTAACAAACTTCGGACCCAATAATGGTGCATCCCTTACCTCGGCCCAACAAACCGGTGACCTACAAGGTCGGCCATACAAAGCCTCAAACGGTGCCAAGGAAGACCTCCCAACTAACTAAGGAAACACAACACTAACTTCCGGCCATAACCAATTTGGAATACTACCCCGACCCTAGGAATGCCAAGGATACTGAATTAATCAAGAACACAAGGAAAGGGTCACAGACTTCCCCTCGATTCACACCACTCACTGGGTCTATGAGACAAGAACAACAAACAACCACGACAACCACGCGCACACCCTGGGTATCCACCACCACTAACCCAAACACTCTCCACGCTCAGCACTCCAACAAGATGGAAACTAGATTTTCACCACAAGATCCTTGGTTACCTCATTTAAGGAAAAGGTTACAACAAAACTCGGCTCAAGACATGACTCCGGTCTAACAAGTTCTTACAACGCACAACAATCCACATAACCGAACGTACAAAACTCGAGATTTAGAAATACAATTAAAGTGGTTACACCATCACAACTATAAGGGTGCATTAATTAACAACTCAATTCCAAAAGAAGGTTTTCATCTTTTCTCAATTATTGGTAAAAGGCATCTCTTTACATGCAAAACACCTTCTCAAAGGTGTTCTAAACTCACACCGGTCACAAGTCAAAAATGCATTTTCTTCTTTCCAAGTAAAAATCCAAAATTTGATCATTTCAATTTCCACTCCACTGTAACAACCGGCGGATCTCTGCCAGTGACCAATGACACCCATCACCCACATGGTGATGCCACAACCGTAACAACATAACATAGCATTTCCACAATATTAATTAACAGAATACAATAATTATACCATTTCGCTCAGCCAATAACATTATTATTACCACACCAGTTATAATTCGCACAAGATATCGACACGATCACATAAAGTAGTTAAAATAGGAATTGTTCTTGTCATCTTGAAAATCTTTTTCTTATTCATATATATATATATATATATATATTTCAAAACAAACCTTAAAATCCCTCCTCAAGGGTCTTAGTTGAAATAAAAATGACATGAAAGTTTTCAAAAACCAAGAATCACCTATCCATTTATCTGCTCAACAACACCCGGTGAATTCCCAACATCACCCAATCACACCCTTCACACTTACAGTGTTTTCACAATGAGACAACCACATCTTCCAATACCACAACAACTAGAAGTAATCACGGTGTTAAATGAAACAATGCAACACACATAACTTTCCAAATTCCGAAAGTTCCGTACCGACACAAGCATTAACTAAAAAGAGCAACGGTACCCAAAAGCCTATGAGTATTCCCAACCCAGAAGCTAACACTCTACCTCGATTCACTACTTCAAAAACTTACACAGAGACGCGTGCACCGATTACCACACACAAACGCAAGGTCCAACGCCCGAGGCACAACCCACGGCACCACGCCGCCTTCTAGCCAAATTGCACTAATTTTCCAAAAGCTCAACTTTACAACCCACATCTAAACCGTTCTAAAGTGACTATTTGTCACCCACCTTGATACCACCCAACTTAACTAATCACCCGAGATTTTCCGCTCCCGGTCTTCAAACACCTACATACCATTCCCAAAGGAACTCTATTCACATGCCCAGATGGCCAACACACTCTTATACCCAACACAAGACCGAGTAGGTCAATGGCGATCACGCAATCCGGGTGGCCTAAGACAATTCTTACCAACGGTACAATCGTTACCTAAAAACACCAACCATTCATTACTCCTCCGAGATACGAATCTCACACTCCCTAGACATTCTTACATCACTTCCACCAATCTTCACAAGACTCTAAGGTCTCACACTTCCTCAAACTTAACACAATAAAGCCTTTAAAATCTTGGCCCTCATTCTAACACTACGTTTGTCACAAAAATTTCGCAGACTTCCCAATCCCCATCCACAATTTCTAAACTAAACAGAAATCTAAGGCTATCACAAGGCCATCACAAGACCATCACAAAATTTAACAGTTGATACACAATATTACTAGGGTCACCAACTCCATTTACACATACATAACAAGGAGTTTAGGTTTCATTAGCAAGCCCCAACACAAGAGGGTAACCAACAACAATGTTTACACAATACATAACTACGGCACCTTAGCATCCTACAACACACCGATCAATCACAAAAGTTTCACAGTTTATAACATAGATCTCTAAAACAAAAGTCCCTCTCAAGGGTGATACTACCGCGCTGGTTTAAAAGTCGACCCTCGCGAAGCTTTCGAAGCCTGGCCTCTTCGGGTCTGATACCGATAATGTCCCCGACTGGACTAATAGGATAAGGTCCGACTAGATTCTGAAACACCGGAAGGATCTACACGTAAAGGGTAAAAACGTCTAGCATGGCCCCGCTGACCACAATCAAAACAAACAACAGTCTCCCAACTCTGAACTTGATTTGGAGCCTGAACCTCACTAGATCCCCCAACGGACAAGCTCGAAACCCCTAATGAAAACAAGGACCGAGTCTGGGAGTGAGCATGCGCCCACCTCCACCTCTTGCTAAGTCTAGTGTGCTTATGAACTGTAGGAGTTACCGAAGTGGCCTCCTCTCTAACTCAACCAACACTGCCAACCACGGCCTCTGCATGGGCTGCTGCATCAACGAAATCAAAATAATTCTTCCACATAGATTCAACTACCTTCTCCTGGATATCATCACGCAACCGCCTCTTAAACTCATAACAACGGCGCTCCTCTGTTGCCACCAATTTTGGAGCAAACCTCGACAAACTAGTGAACCTCATCTCAAACTGAGCCAAAGGAGTAACATCCTGACGCAACTCAACAAACTGTTCCTTTAACCTTTCCCGAGCAGAATGAGGGAAATACTTGGCTAAGAAGGCCTCAGTAAACGCAACCCACATGGCACCTATAGTATTCTTCACATACTTCCACCAATAATTTGCATCCACCATTCAATTGGAAGGTCGCCAAAGAAACCCTCAACCCCTCGTCCTCGACTCTGAGCATGTCAAGAGTCTTGGTAATCTGGTCTAACCAACTCTCTGCCTCTAGCGATCTTGCCTCTCCCAAAAACTTTGGTGGATTGGAGTGAAGAAACTCCTTAGTAAGCTTGAGGGTACGCCCGTTGTCCCCTTCATTGCGAGCTAGAGCCTCCTATACCGCTCTCGCAACCTCGCGTGCAACTTCCTTGCCGACAGACGATGTTGTAACGACAGGTGCTAGAAGAACCACCATGACCCTACCGACACTCCTATCACTCAACCGTCCTCTATTTCCTTGTGTAGACATCCTAGAAAATTCAAAAACATAATCAACTAAGTGCACGACGCAACGGCCTCCCCAAGTCACACACTCTCACCATCACGACTTTGAACCCTTCCTGACATCCTAATTAGGGAACAGGATAGATAAATTAGCACATAATTCCAAATGTGCTCGCAACTTGCCTCACACATTAAACTATAACAATTATATACATTCTAACACACAAACAATTCAATTCACTCCACATAAGCACGTAGTCACATAAGCACATAGGAATTATCCTTTAGCGATGTGATTCGTCACATGAGAAACCAAAAATTCTTAGTATAATGAGTATTGATCAGGTACCCTTCTAATAAAACCTCAAGGAATCTAATAGGCGCAAATAGCATCCCAAAAGTCTAATCTCATACTCACATAGTCATATAAGCATGCTATCACATAATCACATAGACAAAACATTTCCTAATCATGCGAAATGAACCCATTGTAGTACAACAACCACTCCAGGCGAGCCCCAAGTATTCAAACCCGGTAACTCTGATACCAAGTTGTCATGCCCCGAAAATAAATCCCACATAACTATTATATCAACTCACTTCCAAAATGAGATATTAACCAATTTCATTTACGTAATTCTAAATGTTTACCAAAGTATTCTCATACGTCGTTATACCTTTATTTACACGCTAGTATATGAATCTACAGCATGTAAAAGACATCATTAAATCACTACGAATAAGGCCCTCAAGGGCTTACAAGTTCCAAGGTAATAGCCCGGTTACACATATTGGTCTCTCGGACCCAAACACATTAGCCCTTGGCTTACAAAATTATCACAACAAAATAAGAGTTAAACTACTCTTCTTCAAACATTTCCACGCCCTTAGCTTAGCGGGGGTCACCACATCTTTACCTGCACCAATTCCCATAGGGGTGAGCATAAAGCCCAGTAGAGATTCCTCACAAAGTATATATAGTTATGCTAATTCCATCAACGTTAAAAATGCATAGGTAATGCCATGCAAGTGTCAATAATGAAGGAAAATTTTATTTTGATACACTATTTCAAAATCATCATGTTCTCAGTAATATTCAATGCACAACTTTAAATTCACCATGTTCTCAATAATATTTAGCAATCTCATCAATTTCAAACTTCCAATATTTAAATCAACAAGGGTGGTAAATACGACACTGGTAATCCCTAAGCTGGTGTCTGCAAGTAGACTCTACGAGTACTACCAAACTGTCATTTTTACCGGTATTAACCGGAATGCTCGACACCTATCCGCGCGGCTTTCTGGTCTTTCACCAAGGACACTCAGGCCAACTTAACAAGTCCAACTACACCCCTATCCGGACTTACCACCGTATTTACCCCATCAATATTTCCATTAGTTCTCATTACAATGATCTTTCCCAAAATAAATGCGTTTCCAACTCATGTCAAGATTTACAATAATGACAATTAAACAAATAAGAATATGATGCAATAACTTCTAATAAATAGCATTCCTTTATATTCAAAAACATGTCCACAACAATATTCAACATCACATTTTCATTTCCTCCTTACCATGTTCTTTCACAAGGTACCCATACGTCTCCAACACATAGTTAAAATTTCTCATTTCGCACAATAGTCATGTGTCTTCGACACACCACAACAATTCCTCAACAATAATTCATCATAACCAAACTTTCAATACGTCTAGCATACCATCCTTCATTTCATTTCCCATTACATTACGGTTGAGCATTTTTACATCACTTATGGCAGTCAACAACTCACCATCTTACCACTCTACACAAAAATGCATTTATCAAAGGATTATAATAGAGGAGCTCCATTTTATATATATATATATATATATATATATCAAGAAGTTGCTATTTTGTTAAACATTTGGTGAGACTTACTCTCATACATTCTCTTGATACAAGAAAATAAACAATTTCAAAGGCACATTCATTATTTTTCAAAAGCCCCAATTTCTAAGGTTTTCATAGGAAACAAACCTTCATCATTTTTCTAAGAGAAGCTCCATCTAGAAGTTTTCTTTGAGTTTAGTAAAGGGGAACCCTCAAGAAGTAGTAAAAGATTTAGATATAAAACTTCATTCAAAACTCTTTCTACATTTTGAGTCAAAAATAACAAAATCAACACAAAACTCAAGAACACTTTTAAATCAACAACAATAGAGCAAAACTTGTATATATGACTCAAGAAATCCCTACCTCAAGGTTTTGATGAAGGAGATGATGAAACCCTAGCTTCAATGGAGGATTCTTCAATGTTCCACAACCCCAAGAGGAACCCCAACTCGGATCTTCAAGATTGGCAACAAATGTTGGTGATTTAGACCCAAGATTTACAAAGATCAAAGTGTTTTAAAGCCTTGGTGAGAGTTTCTAGAGAGAAGGGAGAGTAAATGTGTTTTTGGAGAGAGAGAAATCTAAAAAAAATGAGATAGAATCAGCTCTAAAAGAGGAGAGAAAACAGTGCCCCGAATCTGCCCAGATCGCCGCACGTGCGGCACCCATTCCCGCACGTGCGGAGCCCCCTTCCCCCACGTGCGGCCTTCATCCCCGCACGTGTAGGGCTCTTCCCACACCTCTTCCCGCACGTGCCTTTTAGGCAGAATGCAGGCCGCTCAAAATCCCCTCTTCTCGTACATGCGGCTTGGCCTCCCGCACGTGCGGCCCTGGGCCCCCGCACGTGCGGCCCTGCCCAGTAGCCTAGAAATTTCTCTGCTTCATCCTCGGGCACTCCAAACTTGACCCTGCACCTCCCGGAACAAGAAAGTTCAACACCGACCCACATACAAGGACAAGAGTCTTAATTCGGAAATGATTTTCGAGGGTGCCAACCCAACGAGAACAAAAGAGGGAGAACCAAAAAAAAAGAAAAGAAAGAGAGAAAAAAGGGTCCCAGTCATCACATAAGGTGCACAGGGAGCGGCTTAGATGGTGCGCCGGGGGGCGGCTTTGGTGGTGTTCCAAGAGGGACAACTTTGGTACGCAAAGGGCAGTTTATAAGAAAGTGTGGTAGGAGGCGGCTTAGGTAGTGCACCAAGGAATTGGTCTTGGATTGTGCACCAGAGGGGGCAGCTTGGGTTGTACGCCAGAGGGGGCGGGTTGGATTATTCACCAGAGGAAGCGGCTTGGGTGGTACACCAAGGAGCGACTTGGGTGGTGCACCACAGGGGGCGGCTTAGGTGGTTTACATGGTGTATAAGCATGTTCACCATGATATAAGTATAATATCCCCCCCTAAAACTCAAATAGACTTGAAGATAGAAACCTATTTGAGATTAAAGTAAAGGGAAAGACAAAGTGGAGCAAAAACACACATACACACACACATAAAAAAATTGATTGCAAGTAAAAAAAAAATATGATAGAGATATTTAAGGTAGGAATAAACCAGTAGACAAAAAAAGAGATCACTACGAAGTGATACTGAAAGAAAAATATGGCAGCAAAATGGGTTGAGATCCGATGGGTGGCCAAGCCAAGGTTGTTGCCCGTCAGTAAGGTGAAGAATTCCAAGAGCTTAACCTATAGTTTTGATACTATGTTACAATATTTAAGAGAGAGAATGAGAAAAAGAGAGAAAGAGAAAATATTATATTATGTATATTCAATATTGTGTTGAATAATTATTGTAACAATGTATACAAGATTTCTTTATATAGAAGGAGAAAAATATAAGTATGGTAATCTTAAATATGGTAATGAATATAATATGGTACATATGATAGGTAAAATATATAATTATTATATTTAACAGATAGATTGATAAGCTTAATAATTATATGTATGAAGATATAAACTTGTTTGTTTTGTTGTTTTGTAGGTATCAATTATTAATTCAAAGGATAATGTTGAGTGGCTAAACACAAACACAAATAACAAAAATATATGTGAGGATGCAAATCAAACTAAGCAACATCCTTGTACTATGGCTTGATTTGAGAACTTGGTTAAAAGTTAATTCTTTAATTGTTTTTAATTTTTTTGGGTCACATCATTTCTCTATTTTTTTACACGTTTTTTCAAAAAAAAATTTAAAAAGTCAAAAAGTCTACTTTTAATCTACTTCTCAAAATAAGCCTATAAATCACTGTTTGCAAAGAAAATACAATTTATTATGCCGGCATTTGGCATGGGACAACCAGGCTAAAATTGTCGCAAAAAGACAAAATAAGTTAAAAAGTCAATAAGACAAAATATCACATTTAAACCATAATAATTTTATTTTTCTCTCACAAAAATCCAAAAATCCAAAAAACCCAACCCAAACGAACCATTTTAGTCTCAAATTAAAATAACTAGAAGAACTAGGCTAAGATGAAGCAACTGAAGAAGCTAGGACTGCAGCAGAACAGAGGTGAGGATCTGCAAAATAACTAGGCTAAGATGAAGCAGTAGGAAAAGTAGAAGGAGACCAAAAGAAAGAAGTCAGAGTTGACAAAGAAGGAGCGGAATGAGTTGAAAAAGGTAAAACATCTTCATGAAACTCTACATACCTAGAAATATAGACCTTACCTGTAGTCATATCCAAACACCTATAGTCTTTGTAGGAAGGGTGATAACCAAGAAAGACACAAAGGGAAGACCGAGGCTACAGTTTAAAGGTGGTGTAAGGCTTTAACCATGAGAAGCATTGACAGCCAAAGACTTTTAGAAAGGAGTAATCAGGTAAAGTATGAAAAAGAAGCTCATAAGGAGACTTGTGAGAAAGTTTGGCACTAGGCAATCGATTGATGAGATGAACAGCAGTAGCAACTGCATCAAACCAAAACTATGTTGGAATAGAAGAATGATGAAGCAAAGCAATAGTTGTTTCAACAATATGTCTGTGTTTTCTTTCAGAAACACCATTTTGAGGTGGAGTATATGGATAAGAGAGTTGATGAAGTATACCTTGAGTTTTTAATAATTTTGACATTGAGGAGTTGACAAACTCAGTGCCACCATCAGTTCTCAACACTTGAAGTTTGGTAGAGAATTGAGTTTTAACATAGGCCTTAAATTCTACAAATTTAGAGAAAACTTCACTTTTATAGCACAGAGGATAAAGCCATGTAAATCTACTACAATCATCAATGAAAAGAACATAGTATTTATAAGTGGAAGCTGTGGAATGAAAAGGTCCCCATACATCACTATGAATTAAAGACAAAGGTTTATTTGTAGTAAAATTTACAGCTTAAAAAGAAGTCGGTGACTTTTAGCCACACTACAATGTGTACAAGAAGAAATAGCAGGCTTTGTTTTATTAGAAGGAACAGACAAATGTTTCTTTAAAGCAGTAAACTTCAGCTGAGAAGGATGATCCAATCTCTTGTGCCAAATATGCTCAGAAGCATGTGCAGTGGTGGATGTCAAGAAAGCATGTGAAGATGAAAGATGATCAGGCATAGTAGCAGAATACTAAAAAGAGGATAACAGATGTGTAAAATGATACAAGCCATTAGCATTATAGCCCTTGTGTAAAATGGCCTTCGTGTGCTTGTCCTGAACCACAAAGGAAAAAGCATCAAAAGTAATGGTACAATTGTTATCTTTTGTGAGTTGATAGACAGAGAGAAGATTAGAAGAGATAGGAGCATGAAGAATTTTATTAAGCTTGAAAGAAAAATAAGGGGTAGGAAGAAGACCTTTACCTGTGTGATGAATATGAAGAGAATTACTGTTACCAACAGTAATATGATCAAGACCGGTATAGAACTGAGACATGTTGAGATTAGAGAGATCATGAGTGATGTGATCAGTGGCAGCAGAATCCAAATACCAAGGGGAAACATCAAAAGAATTTTGAGATAGAGAAGGAGTAGAGGCAACATAGGCTCTTGGAGAAGACTGTGAAGATGAATGCTGAAGCAAATTCTGATGCGAATTCTGATTTTGGTTTTGTGAATTCTACAACTGATGCAAGTTTTGATGAAAATTAGCATCCAGACAATGCCAGCAGTCCATAGCTGTATGATTTCCTTTACCACAAATTTGACAGTTTAGTTGTGAGGATGAATAGGTCGCCCTCCCTGGACCGCGATACTGTCTTCCTCCTCTATGAAAATTACCTCGAAAATTGCCTCTATTACTTCGAAAAGAGAATCTGCCTCGTGACACAGAAGAACTGCTATCTGAACTTCGCATAAAAGCATAAGCAACTGAATTGTCTAGAGATTGCAATTTTCTCTACTTGGAGTCTATATGTAAAGACTTAGAACATAGTAGAAAGGTTAATTCCACCATGGAAATAGGCTCAAGTCGAGCACGAATAGTGATTTTGAGTGCGTCAAACTCATTAGGTAAACCATTCAGAATAAGTAATACTAAATCTTCTTCATCAACAGGTGATCCAGCTAGAGCTAACTAATCAGCAAGATCTTTGATCTGTTGCAAATACTCTTCAATAGACTTGGACTTTTTTGTCAAATGATTTAAACGATTTTTCATTTGATGAATGTGAGATCTTGACAGTGTGGTAAAGCGTTTGTAGAGTGCAGTCCATACCTTAAAGCTGTGTTACAGATGAATAACAGAGGAAAAAATGGTAGAGGTAAGTGTTGTAATGATACAACATAGGAGATGAGCGTCAATTTTGTTCCAATTGACTCGATCAGGATTCAAAACTTCGAGACCAGTAGAGTCGTCCTTGATCATCAAAGGTGGACATGGAACTAATCCACTTACAAAATCCAAGAAGTCAGTAGCACGCAAGATATTCTGAAACTGGCTTCGCCATATAAGAAAGTTAGTTGCATCAAGTTTGACTGTGATGAATGAATTTGATTGGAGATAAGAAGATTGAGATTTGCAGGTAAAGAGGTAAATGAAGATGAAGAAGAAGAAGCCATTGATATGCTCGTGAGAGCTCAGAGAAGCTCTAATACCATGAAGAATTATTGAAGATCTCTTTTCATTAAAATGAATATGAAGATACACTTGTGTATTTATTCAGAAACTTATAGAAACTAATAACTACCTAACTAACTCCATCTAATACGGTGATACAGTTACGCAGTTATACAATGACATTTAACATGTGCTAAATCGATCTCTTGAGTGCATGAGTTGAGCCAAGAGCAGTTGGTGCTGCTGCTGATGTGGCTTGAGCGGCTGCTGATATAGCTTGAGCTGCTGGACCTGCTGATGTGATATTTCATTAAAATGAATATGAAGATACACTTGTGTATTTATACAGAAACTGATATAAATTGATAACTACCTAACTAACTCCATCTAATACGGTGATACAGTTACACAGTTATACAGTGACATTTAACATGTGCTAAATCTATCTCTTGAGTGTATGAGTTCAGCCAAGAGCAGTTGGAGCTGCTGCTGATGTGAGATTTCATTAAAATGAATATGAAGATACACTTATGTATTTATACAAAAACTGATAAAAACTGATAGCTACCTAACTAACTCCATCTAATACGGTGATACAGTTACACAGTTATACAATGGCATTTAACATGTGCTAAATCTATCTCTTGAGTGTATGAGTTGAGCCAAGAGTAGTTGGAGTTGTCGCTGTTGTGGTTTGAGCTGCTGCTGGTGATATAGCTTGAGCCGCTGCTAATGTAGCTTGAGCTACTGGACCTGCTGATGTGATATGCTTATCATCCCCTGGCAAGCTGATGGGAGGTCTGCAGACCAACAGCTGGGTTTAGAGATAATGAAACCGAGAGGCAGATAAAGGCTTAGTGAAAATATCAGCTACTTGATCAAAAGGGATCTGCAGAAGAGCAGATTTGAGATGAGATCCCTCTCAGATCTGTTCTGCTGCAGTTCCATCTCAGTCTACTCCCCCTACTCTACAGCCTCTTTCTTCTCCTCCTTTAGCCTCAGTTCCTATTCAATCTATTGTTATTGATTTGCCACCTCTTTCTTCCTCGAGTCATGTCTCTCCTCTTCCCTCTACTAATGTCCATCATATGCTTACCAGGTCTAAAACTCGAGGTCTTGTAGCTTGTAGTTCTTCTTCTTTTGCAGATACTGAACCTCCATCTTATCAGCAAGCTCTTGCTTCTCCTATTTGGCATTCTACCATGCTTGAGGAATATAAAGCTTTAATTGATCAAGGCACATGGATTGTTGTTCCTCTTCCTTCTTCTAAGCAGGCCATTAGATGCAAATGGGTTTTCCGCATCAAAAGAAACAGTGATGGCTCTATTGCTCGATATAAGGCTTGATTGGTGGCCAAAGGGTTTTTACAGCAAGAAGGTATTGATTACACAGAAACATTTAGCCCTATAGCTAAACATCCCACCATTTGAGTTTTGCTGTGTATGGCTTTACACTATCATTGGCCCTTTAGGCAACTTGACATCAGTAATGCATTCTTACATGGCAATTTAGATGAAGAGGTATATATGCATCAACCACTTGGTTTTATTAGTTCTTCTTCTCCTCATCATGTTTGCAAATTGAAGAAGGCTCTTTATGGCTTAAAACAAGCTCCTCGAGCTTGGTACTCCACTTTTTCCAGATTCTTGCTCTCTCAAGGATTTGTCAATAGTCATTGTGATAATTCCTTTTTCATCCATAAAACCTCCAGTGATATTACTGTCCTTCTTGTGTATGTGGATGACATCCTCTTAATTGGGAGCAATTCTTCTCACATTACCCATCTTATTCATCAGATGCACTCAGCCTTTGCCATGAAAGAATTGGGGTCTATTTCTTATTTTTTGGGTATCTCTATTCAATCTATTGGTGATTCATATTTTTTGTCCCAACACAAATATGCTTCTGATATCCTCCTTAAGGCTAGCATGACCTCTTGCAAACCTTGCAATACTCATATTGCCTTGAAACCTGATCTTACCCCTGCAGCCTCTCTTCCTTTTGCTCAGCCTCAGTTATATCGCAGTCTAGTTGGAGCTTTACAATATCTTACTATTACTCGTCTCGATCTTTCTTTAGCCGTGAATCAAGCTTGTCAATATATGCATGCCCCTACCAATGCTCATTTTTCTTTAGTCAAGCGCATGCTTCGATTTGTTTAGGGCACCATCTCTCATGGCTTGCCTTTTAGTCCTAGTTTTTTTGAACTTGAGGCTTTTTTCGACTCTAATTGGGCCGGCGATGCTATTGATCGCAAATCTACCTTCGGCTACTGTGTTTCTCTTGGATCCAATCTCATCTCCTGGTCTACTAAGAAATAACCCACGGTTTCTCAATCAAGCACTGAAGCTGAGTATCGCTCACTTGTTCATGCTACAGCTGAGCTTAGTTGGTTACACATGTTACTGCATGATCTTTCTATTTCCTCTGTTCTTGCTCCTATTCTCTGGTGTGACAACTTATCTACAATAGCTTTGGCTTCCAATCCTGTCTTCTATACTCAGTCTAAGGATATTGAAGTGGATTGCCACTTTATTCGTGAGAAAGTTGCTGCCAAAAAGCTTATGCTCAAATACATTCCTTCCGTCGATCAAGTAGCTGATATTTTCATTAAGCCTTTATCTGCCTCTCGGTTTTATTATCTCCAAACCAAGCTATTGGTCTGCACACCTCCCATCAGGTTGTCGAGGGATAATAAGCATATCACATCAGCAGGTCCAGCAGCTCAAGCTACATCAACAGTAGCTCAAGCCACATTAGCAGCAGCTCTAACTGCTCTTAGCTCAACTCATACACTCAAAAGATAGATTTAGCACATGTTAAATTAATGTCATTGTATAACTATGTAACTGTATCACCGTATTAGATGGAGTTAGTTAGGTAGTTATCAGTTTCTATCAATTTCTGTATAAATACACAAGTGTATCTTCATATTCATTTTAATGAAAAGAGATCTTCAATAATTCTTCAGGCAACTCACCTCCAAAACGAAGCCTATAAAATTTTGTCTAAAAAATGTACTCTAAATGTGAGAGATGTATATTGTAGATTTAAAATTAGCGAAATATAAATCACAATTATTCATATTTAGCTTTATGTTTATCTTTAACAGCTTTTTAACTAAGTTTCAAATCTATACACATTTTTAATCCTTCTTTTTCAATTGTACTAATGATGCCATCATAAGTTAGATTATCATATTCTATAATACCAGTAGGTTGATGAAGAACATCTCTAATCTTATGGGCAAAAAGACTCAGTAATCTATTGATAAATTTCTCTTTCCAAAATGACTTAGTGCAATCCTCTTTAAGCATGACACAAAAGGTAAAGACATCTTTATACCAACGAAAATCACTTAAAGTAGGGCAAGTGAGATTACTAAGTTGATCATGGATGCGAGAATGGATATTAGTAGGCGTTCTAATAAAATTTTGTCTATAAATATTAAAGTATTAATACCATCAGGTTTACTTGATCATACATCTTCATCAAAGATTGGGAAATCGTTTTCATCTAATTGTTGAACATGTTGAATACTTTCACGTGTATCCAAAGTTAGGTATTTATCCCACCAAGATTTGAGCATACCGGTAAATCCAGAGGTAAGTAGGGAGACTATTTCAGGTTGAGTGTAATCAGGATAATTACTAAGGTAACTATTTGCAACCATGGACATATGATTTAATTTTTATAGAATTTGATTTTCACTTAGACCATCAATATTCCATTCATATAATTTTTTAGCAGAAACAGAAAATTGATTGCTAATATTAGTTTCTTCAAATTGAAGATCTGGGGGTGTAGTTTAGTATACCAATTTTTGGTGAGAGTAGTAAGATTAACTTTAGGATGTGTGATTCGGTTAAGATTATTATCTTGGAATTGTCGGGCTATTTGATTGAGTTCATTGTTGGATGTATCGGAGTCACTACTGAATTGAACAGGTGGTTGTTATGTTAAGACCGTAAGGCCCTTTTCGTTAGAAGTAGTGGATATTTTTGTAAATAATTTTTTAATAGCTTCAACAGTAGTAGTGTCATGGATAACTAGGCTTAACCATTTCCTATTGCTAGGAAGATTAATAAGCGGTTTGTCTAAGGGTTTACTAGTGGAAGTATGACTAGTTGAGTAATCATAAAAAGTAGTTTCAATTTTGTTTAATTGTTTACCAATAGTTTTTAAACATTGATTAGTATAATTGTTTTGTTCAATTACTTTTTTGATTTCAGATTCATCACCAGGAAGCTTAAAGGGAAAAACATGTACTACAACACCCTTATGTTCAATGAGGATCATTTCTAAAGGAGGGTGACTGGAAGAAACAGAAGTATTAAGGGAAGTTTTCCATTTAGTTTTAGTAATAGTATTGACTTTTTGATAATAATTTTCTAAATAATCAAAGAAATAGATTTCAGTGTTGATTTCGTTCATAAATTTATACCATTTCTTGGTAATTTTTGATTAATGGTGTTCATTATAATTGGTTCTATAAGTTTGTCTTTTTAACTTATTTGCTTTATATTTGAATTCAACATGAAATTCATTAAGATCTGGAATAAAAGGTTTACTAAGGGTTAATAATTGTGGATTAATAGGAGAAACAACTTCAAAATCAGTTTGAGTAGGTGAATCCTGTGAGGTAGTATCTTCTTCAAGAAGATGTGTGTGGGTGGAATAAACTAGTTTACTAATTTGAGAAGTAGAGGAATTATCGATTCCTTTTAATTTACTATTGGTGGTGTTAGAAGTTTGGAAAATATGAATTTTTCTGTCTTGTCTAGTAAATAAAAGTGTAGTGAAAATTTCATCATCTTCAGTATCAGTAGGGATACTAGAAGTACTATGGCGAGAAGATTGACTATGGGGTCGATTAAACCTTATATGAACAGAACCATCATTATATTGTTGAATATCTTGAATATTTTGGCTAGTAGAAGATTGTTGATTTTGGGAATAATTTTCATTAACTGTAACACAATCATCAAGAAGGGTGATATCTTTCCAACAAATCATTTTTGGGACTGAAATATTGGTTTCATTAGTACTAGCTTGAATGAGTAATGTTTTATCTTTTGGACTTTTGGTTAAAGTTTGAACATTCAGATATGTTTTAATGCATTTGTGGCAAATTCTGTAAACTAAAGCAATGTTATGGACATTATCTAACATATTAGTAAATGCACCAGATAGTTGAATGTTTAATGTTAAGGCTTTTAATATATGAGGATATCTAAGACTTAAAGTAAAATCTGGAAAACAATTAAAGTAGGCAGATCCTTTATGGAGGCTTGATTCCTTCATACCCATTAGACTATTATGATAATTAATAAATCGAGCATCTCGTAAACATAAGAGAACAGAAGTATTGCGTCATTGCATAGTTAATGGTTTGATTCCAACTTGAATTAATCCTAAATAAATAAAATTATGACCATCTTTTAGATGTTGGCGAATTGACTCTTTGGAAAACAACTGGCAAGTTTCTCTAATTTTAGTTAAAGCATAAACTTGTTCAATAGTTCTAACATGTAAATTAATATTAAAAGTTGACTTTAAAAAACTTGTTTTATAGATTTCTTTAACTGGTACTTTTGGGATATTCCAACTTAAATTAAGTTTAATATTATGAAATTCATGCTCTTCTTCAATTATCACCAAATCTGTATCAGGTATAGAAGCTAAAGTTGTAATAGATCTAGAGTTTACTGAAGAGTTACTTCTGAATAATCGACTCATTTTTATTCTGTAAATTAATTCAACTTTCTTAAATTCTTATATAACTTGTCATGTTTTCACATACTATGTGTTCGCACATACTCTTTTCGGAAACCCCGATATCTATCACCAGCCTATCATAAGGACTTACACTAAATATGGGACGAAAGGTGAATAGCTATTGGCAGAGTGGAAGACAAACATAAGTTAGTAGGAAATAAGAAGACTGGAATTAAGAAACAGAGATGGTAATGAGAAGAAATTAAACAGAAATAATGAAACAATAAACGAATAACATCAACAAACTTGGCTCTGATACCAAATCACCTGATAAGTATTATACTAAACCAAAAAAGAAATATCACAAACAAAATAATCACTTTAAAAATAAGTAAAAATCTACCCAAGATGTTAGTTGTTACAACTGTGGAAAAAATGGTTATTATTCTAATAAATGTAAACTTAAAGAAAAACTTAAGAATAAGTTTAATCAACTACAAATTATTGAAGAACATCAAAGTCAAATATTCGACATATTTAAAATAACTAATACCCCAAATCAATCTCCTATTCATTCTAGTCCATCATCCAGTGACACCACTCCCTTGAGTGATACTTCACCTTATTACTCTCCCAGTGAAAATACTGACAGAGAAATTGAATTACGATGTAATGATACTTGATGTAAACAAATTAATATTCTTAGTAAATCACAACAAGAAGAAGATTCTTTAATAGAATTAATTAGTAAATTAGAAAATCCTGAATTAAAAAATAATACACTAATAAGTTAAAATCTTTACTAGAAATAAAGACAAAAAACCTCATCAAGATAAACCAATTATTAGCCTCACAACTACTTCAGAAAGATTCCAAAAAAATAAACATAAAGAAATCACTTTACAAGATTTACAAAATAAGATTAACCAAATTAAACTAACCATTCAAGAGTTAAAGGCTAAAGACAAATCATTAGAAGAAAAAATTACAATATTACACATCAATAAAAATCTTAATGATTTCCAAAATAATAATGATACTTCCTCTAATGAATCTAGTTCTAGTCCTGATCCTAGCCACGTCATCTTTGATAATCGATCAACTAAATCTAATTGTGGTAATCACAATGATAGTCATCGTTTAAATATTATTAATAGAATTCATATGCAAAAATGGCATTTGAAAGTCAAACTAGTTATTAACAACTTTAAAATAAAAGTCATAGCTCTCATTGACACCGGCGCTGATTTAAATTATATTCAAGAAAGTTTAATCCCCACAAAATATTATCATAAAACTAGTGAACAATTAAGTTCTGCTAATGGAAGTTAAATGCATATTAAATATAAATTACCCAAAGTACATATTTGTCAAAATAATGTTTGTTTTAAAACATCCTTTGTTCTAGTCAGAAATATAACCGACAAAGTCATCCTAGGAACCCCGTTTATCTTTTTTCTATATTCATTTACCACTACTAACCATGGCATAACTACACAAGCTTTTGGTCGAACAATAACTTTTAAATTCTTGTATCCTCCTGAAATCAAAGAATTAAATCAATTAAAAGAATATTCTATATCCCAATTTATTAATCGATTAACTAAACAACTCAAATTTCTCAAAGAAGAAGTAAAATACAAAAGAATTGAAACTCAATTGACTATTCCAATTATTATATCCAAAATTGATAATTTTAAAAACCAATTAGAAAATACCGTTTGTTCCACTTTACCTATTAGTCATTAATTATAAACCGTTAAACAAAGTTTTAGAATGGATACATTATTCAATCTCTAATAAAAAAGATCTCATTAAAAGACTTAGTCAAGCTGTCATCTTTAGTAAATTTGATCTTAAAAGTGAATTTTGGCAAATATAAATTCATCCTGATGATCGCTATAAAACTGCCTTTACTACACCTTTTGGCCATTACGAATGGAATGTCATGCCCTTTGAATTAAAAATGCTCCTAGTGAATTTCAAAACATTATGAATGAAATTTTAATCCCTTTAGTCATTTTTCTGTTGTCTACATAGATGATATCCTCATTTTCTCTAAGTCACTCGATGAACATTGGAAACATCATAAATCCTTTCTTCGTATTATTAAATATAATGGTCTAGTCATTTCTGCTTTTAAGATTAAACTATTCCAAACTAAAGTTAGATTCATAGGTTATGATATCCACCAAAGTACTATTTTTCCTATCAGTCGATCTATTGAGTTTGCTTCTAAGTTCCCTAATGAAATCTTAGAAAAAAAACCCAGTTATAACGATTTTTAGGTTCTTTAAATTACATTGCTGAATTTTACAAAGACCTTAGGAAAACTTGTCAATCCCCTTTTGACGGGGTGAAAGATAATCCTCCTCATTGGTCTTCTACTCATACTGCTATTGTTCAACAAGTCAAAAAATGTGTCAAAACATTGCCTTGTCTTGGCATTCCTATTGAAAATTCATTCAAAATTGTTCAGACTAATGTTTCTGATATTGGTTATGGTGGCATTCTCCTTCAAAAAAACACTCCCTAGTCATCTGAATAAATTGTTCATTTTCATTCTGGTGTGTGGAACAAAGCATAGAAAAATTATAATACTATTAAAAAAAAAATTATCTATTGTTTTATGTATTAGTAAATTTCAAGATGACATTTTAAATCAAAAATTCCTATTATGTGTTGATTGCAAAAGTGCTAAATATGTTTTGGAAAATATGTTCAAAATATTGCTAGTAAACATATTTTTGCTCGATGGCAATCCATTTTAAGTATTTTTTATTTTAATATTGAATATATTCCTGGTAATCAAAATTCTATCCCTGATTTCCTTACCCGAGAATTTTTACAGGGAGGATAGTGCATCATGCCTACCCCTTATTGTTCTACACACAGATTACAAGTCACAAGATACCGCAAAACTATTCGCTATTATAAGTTTAAAATATCCTATTTAAAGTCACTTCAAAATTACCATTACCTTCATCAAGACCCTTACCTTCAGTTCAATCAGATTAGAAGTTATTGCAATTTCATTGCTCATTACACTAATCTAGTTAACTTTTATACGGATAGATTAGATGTCCTCAGTGGATGCTAATCTACTTCTGCCATTTTTCTTACAGATGTCAAGCCACAAACCTACTACAAAACCTCTTGCCATTGTGCCATCTAGTCAACCCATTGTTGCACCTCCAATTGATCTAATCAACCGATACTAAATTCTTCGTAATATTCCTAAACCTAGTTACACTTCAGCTTTGGTTTCAGATCCTTTTACCTGCCAATCAATTACTTCAATGCCTTCTAACAAGTCTACCCCAAGTACAAATTATGTTCTTAAACAGTCATTCAATCTTTTTTACAAAGAACCAGTCCACAAAAATATGTTCTTGAATTAGTCAAATCCTATTTCCCTAATGGATGGCATTTTATTCCTTCCCATCTCGATAAGTCAATAACCTTTTATGAGGATATTCTTTTCCACCATAAGTCAATAGTCATTAAACCTATCTATGATCGAGTCCAAACTAGTAAAATCATTTATCATTCCTTGTACATTCATAATATTGTTTCCATGGAAGAATGGGGTCTCCTTTTTCTATTACGAGACCTTCCCAACCATGATATATAATATAGTTACTATGATTACATTGATGCTTGGTTCAAAATCCTCCTACATCAAAATAAGTCATATAGCCATTCTTGGTTTTTCTCATTTGACCACAAATTCAAATCAGAATTCCCTTCTTAGTTCCTGAGATGGTGGTCACAGCATGGTGCCATCCCAAAAATCATTCCTTTTGAGTTAATAGAACAAGTCAATTCCTTCTCTTCCATTTACAAGCTCAGCCGGCATAAAAGTCAGCTTCCTTAGTTACTCCACTTTATGTCTAAATATAAAGTCCCTTGGATTTTTAAATGGCAATACAGCCTATCCAATAACATAGTCAATCGTCAACATATTATTAAATAATGGGATGCATTCAAAGCCCATCGAATTATTGAACAAGTCTAGCAAGATTTTCCAGTTAACATTCATGCCCCAACTCCTGCAATGGTCAAGTCTCAACAAAACCCAAATGCTTCAGTCACACAAGGAAGCCCACTTCCTTTCACTACAATCAGACTTGGAAGCCCATCAACTAGCATTGAACCTTCCAAATCCAAGTCCTCCAAGGCTACACCCAAAGCAAAGCCCAAGCCAACATCTAGTGATGAATTGATCCAAATGGCCAAATTATTGATGGCCCAAGCAAAGTCACAAATTGAAGATGAAGCCTCGGATGATTCAGTCTCCTCTGCAGTCTTAACCAATCATGATCCATATGGTCCACAATTCCACGATGCTCAGGACCCATATGCCTAAAAAAGTCATTGGATTCTATATATATACATCAGCTTCAATCACTACTCTTACTCTGAGAAAAGCTACTGATATATATATATATATATTGATTCCCCATCAGTCAACTATACAGTCATGTTTCCTCACTATAAGTAAAAAAATAAAAAATAAAAAAAGTAAAAAATTTCTTGGTCACAGAAAAATGCTCTCAGCACTCATGGGCCTCTAATTTTCAGGCTTTTCAAGTCACAAGTTTCACAGTATTTTCCAGCTTTTGAAGTCACACGCCTCATAGCTCTAGTCACGGGCTCACAATTCCCAGTTCACAAGCTTAACAGTTATCCACTTTGTTTATAAAAGAAACTCCTCAATCAAGGCCAATCTAGAGAGGGAAAGAGTTTACAATTTTCTTTCACAGTTTCTCTTAGTTTCTGTAAACTTTCTAGTTCGTTGTTTTCAAATTTAGTTTTTAAGGATGCTAGCAGAAGCTATATTTTCCAGTTACTTCCAGTAAACAATTCTGTATTTTCCGATTACTTCCAGTAAACAATAGTAAGTTAATTTAAACGATTGTAAGTTTAATTTATTTCTGCTTATCTGTTCTTATTTAAAATATTCTATCTATTTTATTCTAGTTTATTTACTTTAGTTTATTTAATTTAGTTTATTTAACTTGTTTTATTTATGTGCTACTTCCACCTCTCTTTTACGTGCTGCTCTCGCCTCTCTTTGGACATGTTAGAACTATTGAACAAGTTTATGCTTTAACTAAAATTAGAGAAACTTGCCAGTTATTTTCCAAAGAGTCAATTCGCCAACATCTAAAAGATGGTCATAATTTTGTTCATTTAGGATTAATTCAAGTTGGATTCAAACCATTAACCATGCAAGGACGCAATACTTATGTCCTCTTATGTTTACAAGATGCTCGATTTATTAATTATCATGATAGTCTAATGGGTATGATGGAATCAAGCCTCCATAAAAGACCTGTCCACTTTAATTGTTTTTCAGATTTTACTTTAAGTCCTAGAGATCCTCATATATTAAAAGCCTTAACATTAAACATTCAACTATATGGTGCATTTACTAATATGTTAGATAATGTCCATAACATTGCTTTAGTTTACAGAATTTACAACAAATGCATTAAAACAAATCTAAATGTTCAAGCTTTTACCAAAAATCCAAAAGATAAAACATTACTCATTCAAAGTAGTACTAATGAAACCAATATTTCAGTCCCAAAAATGATTTATTGGAAAGATATCACCCTTTGTGTATGACACCATAATTTGTAAATTTTATTCAACACTGCAATAAATAGAATTCTTTGTTATTATAAAAAAAAATAAAATAAGATAAATAATAATAATAATCATAATAATAAATAAATAAATGCATAGTTTAGGAAATTGGGAATTAATCGATTAAATTGTTAAAGAAATAAATTGTGAGGCACCGCACGTTAAATATTTCAGTAAGTGGTAAGTGATGTTTTATAGTTGGGTGGTAACGGTTGTAGATGTAAACCTAACGTATAATCATAGATAATTTAAGAAATCACAACCTTTAGAATTGAATTAAAAAAAAAAAAAAAACAGCCAAGCAAGCTTTCGGTGGGCCAAAGATTAACATGGCCCTTAGTAATTCCTTGAGGTAAACTTAAGGGCCCAAGACAGATGGCAATAGGGGAGAGAAAATTAAGGGCCAAGGACAGGTGGCATTAAGAGAAATTACCTGCGTGTATGCTTTGTTTCTTAGGCCTCACTCTTGGTTCTATATAAATAGGATAGGTGCTGTAAGAGAAAGCTGTTGGAACAATCTTCTGTGTAAATAAAATAAATGGAAATAATTCGAAAAAAAATAAAATAAAACTTACAGTATTTATTTTGTTGAATCGAATAAATAATTAAAGACCAAGTCGAGTGTGTGACACTCTATTCTTAAGACAGATTCGCCCCACTACGGTACTTACGGTTGAGTGGCGTCTGTCTCCCAGGATACAATGATCTTTACAAACTTGTAGTAGCACTCCACACAAATTTGTACGGCGAACTAGAACCTTGTGTTCTTACTCTCTGAATTTTATTCTAAAACTAAAATGAAGAATAATGCCCAAAATAAAATATGGACAGCAAAGATGGGATTTGCAGACTGATTTTCAGATCTAAAAACACTGCTGGAATGTTGGTACTTATAGGCAGCATACACAACCCCAAACAGGTGCTGTTTTGAATCCAACAGGTGCACTTTTGAAATGAACAAGTACTGTTTTGAATTCAAACAGATATGCTGCCAGGTTTTGAATCTGTTTGGAAATAACAGATCTGTAACTGCTAGGCAGTTAAAACCGAACCTGCTGGGCAGTTTTCCAGTTTGAATTTAAGAGGAATTTCGGACAGAAGGAGACTTAAATGTTGGACAAAAAATGGAATTCAAATTTGAATTAAATTCCCGCAATATTTTTTGAAAAAAATTCAAATGAATTTTGTCCAAAAAATTAATACAAGAACCGACCCGACCCACAACCCACACCCGCGTCCAGCACGGCTCGACCGGACGGATGGCAGCGGCGGCGCACTTGTGTGGTGGTTTTGGTTAAGGTTCACTTTGTCCATAACTGCTCCCTTCTACAAACTTGGGGTGCCCCTTGGGGCCCAACCCAAGTGTTGTAGGCTAGAGCTTATATACACAAATAAACTCTCTTAAAGTTTCAATGTGGAACAACCGTTTCCAAAGAAACCCACATTTACTTCCTTACATTTCCTATTCCACGAACCCGAAAACGACGTCATGTTCCCATTCACTCATAAATGGTTTTGACAGACCGTCTTCACCGTGTGACTTACCACGCGGCAAGGAACATTTCACCTCTTCGGACCCGCCCCAAAAGACGTTTGGGGCCCACTCAATTTTGGGCTCAAAGTCGGCCCAAAATAAGCCTAATAAACCAAATTTTCCAACAATCCCCCACATGAATGGAATTTGACGAAGAGAAAATGCAACAACATGATCTAAATACAGAGAGTACAGAAATTGGAAATATTTTGCAAAGGATAGGTAGCTTTTGGCTTTGAACCTTCCCTTGTGAGACACTATCGGATTTACTAGCTAACCAGTGAACATGATGTCTTGAACTGTTCAGCTTTTTGTGTAAACCAAGACAATAGAACTCACACAGTATATTCCCAAACACAGTTTAGTTCTCACTATTGTGTTCATTTTGGCCTTGAACAACCTGGTCTTTCATGAGTGCTCTAGAAAATTGTAGCCCGTCACAAATCTCATAGAACCGGCCCAGTTCACACTCGCATAGGTGATTCTTATGAAGAGTATCCTGCCATACTCCACTAGGTTTACCTAGATATAAGAATCATTAAAATTTTACTTAACCTTTAACGCTGTAGTCATCACTATTTCATCATAGAAATGGGTAGGAGTTTAACTCCCCAGTGATCCTTCTGAGTCATACACAACTCGGTTGTCCCTTTGAACCTAGATCTTGGGATCTCCAGTCAACTAGGTTAGGTTGCCGTTGTGGTAACTCTTTTTTAATAGGCTTAAGTCCCATTCTCCTCGATGAATTCTCAACTAACTCTCTTGCTAACCCTTTGGTTAGTGGATCCGCTATGTTGTCTTTAGACTTCACATATTCAATGGAAATAATTCCATTAGAGAGTAGTTGTCGTACGGTATTATGTCGACGACGAATGTGTCTAGACTTACCGTTATACATATGACTCTATGCTCTACCTATTGCTGATTGACTATCGCAATGTATGCATATAGCAGGCACCGGTTTTGGCCATATTAGAATATCTTCAAGGAAGTGGCGAAGCCATTCTGCCTTTTTCCCTGCTTTGTCTAAAGCTATGAATTCTGATTCCATAATAGACCTAACAATGCAAGTCTGTTTGGAAGATTTCCAAGATACAGCAGCCCCCCAAGAGTAAAGACATACCCACTGGTGGACTTTGAGTCTCTAGTATCCGATATCCAATTTGCATCACAGTATCCTTCAAGTACTGCTGGATATCTAGTATAATTTAGTCCAATATTACGAGTAAATCCGAGATACCTTAGAACCCTTATAATTGCTTTCCAGTGTTCTACTCTTGGATTACTCGTATATCTACTTAATTTACTTACTGCATAAGCTATATCCGGGTGAGTGCAGTTCATCAAGTACATTAAGCTTCTAATAATTTGGGCATACTCTAATTGAGAAATACTTTCCTGTACATTCTTAGAAAGATACAAATTAACATCTACAAGTGTTCTAGCAAGATGATCATCACCTTTGCTAAATTTGTCAAGTATTTTCTCAATGTAATGAGATTGTGACAAAGCATATCCTTCTGATGTTTTGGTAATTTTCATACCAAGAATTACATTAACAATGCCCATATCCTTCATGTCAAAATGTTTATTCAACATTTTCTTAGTAATTTTAATCATATCATTATTACTACCTATGATGAGCATATTATCTACATAAAGACATACAATGACATAATCTCGGTCTGTGTTTTTAATATAAACACATTTGTCACACTCACTAATTTTAAATCCATTTGACATCATTGCCCTGTCAAATTTCTCATGCCATTGCTTTGGCGCTTGTTTTAAACCATATAATGATTTAACCAATTTACATACTTTCTTTTCTTTTCCTGGAACAGAAAAGCCTTCTGGTTGTTCCATGTAAATTTCTTTATTTAACTCACCATTTAAGAAAGCGGTTTTCACATCCATTTGATGAATTTCTAGATTGTATAGAGATGCAATGCAATTAGCATTCTAATGGATGTTATTCTAGTAATCGGTGAGTATGTGTCAAAGTAATCAAGACTTTTTTGTCTAAAACCTTTGACCACAAGTCTTGCCTTGTATTTTTCTATTGATCCATCCGTTTTCAATTTTCTTTTGAAAATCCACTTGTACCCAAGAGGTTTACAACCTGGTGGAAAATCCACCAATTCCCAAGTATGATTTTGCAAGATGGATTCAACTTCACTATTGATAGCTTCTTTCCATAAAGGAGCTTCAGGACTGGACATAGCCTCTTTAAAAGTTAAAGGCTCATTTTCTAACAAAAATGTTAGGAAATCTGGACCAAAAGATTTTGAGGTTCTAACACGTTTACTACGCCTAGGTTCCTCTTCCTCATTTTGGTCTAACTCTTATTCTTGATCATGTTCTTGATCCTGACTAGTAATAGTATCATGAGATCTTTTATTGTTACTAGTCTCTTGTCCAGTCTTATTTGGAAATACATGTTCAAAGAAAGATGCATTCCTTGATTCAATAATAGTATTTACATGCATTTCGGAATGTTCTGATTTATGAATCAAAAACCGATATGCACTACTATTCTTGGCATAACCAATAAAAATGCAATCAATGGTCTTCGGACCTATCTTAGTCTTTTTAGGACTAAGAATAGCCACTTTAGCCAAACACCCCCACACTTTTAAGTATTTGTAGGATGGTACTCTTCCATGCCATATTCCATAAGGTATTTGATTCACTTTCTTTCGAGGTACTTTATTTAAAATATAATTTGCAGAAAGTATTGCTTCCCCCCACAAGTTCTGAGGTAATCCAGAATTTATTAACATGGCATTCATCATTTCTTTTAAAGTCCTATTTTTCCTTTCAGTAATTCCATTTTGCTGAGGTGAGTAAGGAGCGGTGGTTTGATGAATTATTCCACGTTCTTTACAAAATTCACCAAAAGGTGATTCATATTCACCACCTGTATCGCTTCTACGTTTCTTGATTTTCTTACCAAGTTGATTTTCAACTTCATTCTTATATTGAATGAAAGTTTCCAAAGCTTCATCCTTGGTTCGAATTAAATAAACATAACTATATCTAGTATAGTCATCTATAAAAGTAATAAAATATTTTTTCCCATCTGTGAATTAATTTAAAATCACAAATGTCACTATGAATTAATTCAAGTGGTTCCGTACTTCTTTCAATTGAATGAAAAGGAGTTTTAGATAATTTTGCCTCAACGCAAATTTCACATTTATGATTTGAATCAATGTCAAATTTAGGGAAACATTCCATATTAATTAATCTACGCAAAAATCCATAATTAACATGTCCTAGTCTATCATGCCATAAATTTGAAGACTCAAGTAAGTAAGAAGAAGATGTATTTTTATTAATAACTGAGGGTACAACATGCATTACATTCATCTTGAAAAGGCCATCAGACATGTAACATTTTCCTACATACATCACATTCTTAGTAAGTACAAATTTATCATTCTCAAACACTAGCCTAAACCCATTCTTACTCAACCAAGATCCGGAAACAAGATTCTTGCAAATGTCCGGTACATGCAGCACATTGTTGAGAGTAAGTTCCTTTCCAGATGTCATCTTGAAAACAATCTTCTCTTGTCCATCAACTTTGGAAGTTGAGGAGTTGCCCATAAAAAGTTGTTCATCAATGTCCACTATAGAATAAGATGTGAACATCTTTTTGTCGGCACAGATATGGCGAGTAGCACCAGTGTCCAGCCACCATTCTTTAGGATTTCCGACAAGATTTGCCTCAGAAACAACTGCAGAAAGATTTATGACATCTATACCATTGGAAATTTCATTCATTTCGGTCATTTTGGCTTTAGCAACCTTCTTACTTGATCTTCTTTTGCCTTTACGTTTGTAACGGCGATCTTTGGCTCGATGTCCCTCTTTGTTACAAATGTAACACATGCCATTAAACTTGTATTTTTTAGTTTCCCATCCTTTAGAGAGCATTCTCTTCTGCCATCTTTTAAAAACAGTTCCTAAGAACTTCTCTGGTTTTCCACCATGATTCACTGGCATAATCCCAACGTAAGGAGAGGTTGGCGTAATGGCAATCACCATATCAGTGCTGGTTTGAACATTAGTTTGACCAGTTTTAGTAGCCATAAATTCTAAATTATAAAATAAAATTATAATTATAATTTTATATTACACAGAAAATTTAAACCAAAAAACACAGAATTTTAAATTCTGTAAAAAATAAAAGAAACAAGAATTGTAACTTTTATGTCCAATTAATTTGAAAATAAAATAAATTTTTATTTAAACAAATTAAACCAAAACTACAGAAATAAATTCTGTTAAAATAAAAGAAACAAAACAAAATGTAACTTTTATTTTCAATTAATTTGGAAATAAAATAAAATAAAATTTTATTTAACCAAATTAATTCCACACAGAAAACTAATCCAAATTCACAGATTTAAATTCTGTAAAAATAAAAGAAACAAGAATGTAACTTTTATTTTCCAATTAATTTGGAAATAAAATAAAATAAAATTTTATTTAACCAAATTAATTCCACATAGAAAACTAATCCAAATTCACAGATTTAAATTCTGTAAAAATAAAAGAAACAAGAATGTAACTTTTATTTTCCAATTAATTTGGAAATAAAATAAAATAAAATTTTATTTAACCAAATTAATTCCACACAGAAAATTAATTTCTGTAACACTTCAATAATTAAAATACTGAAACAGAATTTTAATTAATGAAAACTCAGAAAATAATTTCTGAAAACCAAAATTAATTTCTGAAAAAATTCTACAAAAATATATTCTGAATTGTTAATGACACCAGTATATTACTACTAGTTGTCAAAGAAAATAGACAGTATATTACTACTATCTGTCAAATAGCATATAATCACTATTTGTTTTTCCAACCAGAATATTATTTTGTAAATTCACATAAAATAATTTTCTTAAAAGAAGAAAGGGAAAAAGAAACAAACGAAAAATTCTGTAAATAGAATAATTCGAATCTGTCTTAAGATTGTTGGAACAATCTTCTGTGTAAATAAAATAAATGGAAATAATTCAAACAAAATAAAATAAAACTTACAGTATTTATTTTGTTGAACCGAATAAATAATTAAAGATCAAGTCGAGTGTGTGACACTCTGTCCTTAAGACAGATTCGCCCCGCTACGGTGTTTACGGTTGAGTGGCGTCTATCTCCCAGGATACAATAATCTTCACAAACTTGTAGTAGCACTCCACACAAATTTGTACGACGAACTAGAACCTTGTGTTCTTACTCTTTGAATTTTATTCTAAAACTAAAATGAAGAATAATGCACAAAATAAAATCTGGACAGCAAAGGTGGGATTTGCAGACTAATTTTTGGATCTAAAAACACTGCTAGAATGTTAGTATTTATAGGCAGCATACACAGCCCCGAACAGGTGCTGTTTTGAATCCAACAGGTGCACTTTTGAAATGAACAGGTACTTTTTGAATTCAAACAGATATGCTGCCAGGTTTTGAATCTGTTTGGAAATAACAGATCTGTAACTGCTAGGCAGTTAAAACCGAACCTGCTGGGCAGTTTTCCAGTTTGAATTTAAGAGGAATTTCGGATAGAAGGAGACTTAAATGTTGGACAAAAAATGGAATTCAAATTTGAATTAAATTCCCGCAATATTTTTTGAAAAAAATTCAAATGAATTTTGTCCAAAAAATTAATACAAGAACCGACCCGACCCACAACCCACACCCGCGTCCAGCACGGCTCGACCGGACGGATGGCAGCGGCGGCGCACTTGTGTGGTGGTTTTGGTTAAGGTTCACTTTGTCCATAACTACTCCCTTCTACAAACTTGGGGTGCCCCTTGAGGCCCAACCCAAGTGTTGTATACAAATAAACTCTCTTAAAGTTTCAATGTGGAACAACCGTTTCCAAAGAAACCCACATTTACTTCCTTAAATTTCCTATTCCACGAACCCGAAAACGGCGTCATGTTCTCATTCACTCATAAATGGTTTTGACGAATCGTCTTGACCGTGTGACTTGCCACGCGGCAAGGAACACTTCACCTATTCGGACCCACCCCAAAAGACATTTGGGGCCTACTCAATTTTGGGCTCAAAGTCAGCCCAAAATAGGCCTAATAAACCAAATTTTCCAACAAAAGCATCCGTGCAAGAAAACATAGTGCTATTGTAGAGAGCATTCAAGCAAGAAACACAAGAAATGGGGAGCGAGCCCAGAATAATTTAGGAGTAATTTTAAGGTGAGTTATATTATACCTTGAGTTACCATAATATGTTTTCTATATGTCTTGAGTTACCATAATATATTTTACGAATGTTTTGAGTTAACACAATTTATTTTATATAATTTATGTTTTATGGTTATGTTAATGTTTCAATTACGTGGATTATTTTTTGAATATTATTTGCTTAAATTGAAACCCACGGATATATTTATTTAAATTTTAGATATTATTTGACAAAAATTTTATAAACAATTACGTTCTGTAAGTACCACCACGGGAATCTCATGCCTTTGGTGACTTAAATAAACCACTAGCGCCTGTTTGGCCACCTTGTGGTCCTCTATTTGTCATAGATCCATTGATCCTTGTTCCGATTGTCACTCCAGTAACCCGTATTCTGTTCTGTTCTGTACCGTGGTTATAGTTATTCATGTAATTTTTGTATTTCAGTTTCTGCCACTTAAATGATTTGTTTATTTAACTTAAATTATGTTAATGTTTTAACTTAACTATCTGTGGCTATTTTGTGCTCTTATACTCACAGTATAATATTTCTCACTCTGCTATGTACTTATAGCTGTTACCCCTTTCAGGTGACAAGATTTAATGAGATCAAGATGGAAAATAAATCACAGTGTTTTCTTTTCTTTTTTTGTCTTTTGTACTATCTATATTTTGATTGGACTCTTGTAATAAAAAAAAAAACCCAAATGATTTTTTTTTTCTTTTTAATAAACTTTCGGTACCCAATTATTTTATTTTAATTTATTTAATTTATCCATTCCGCTACCACTATAGAAATTTTAGAATTATTTTATTTTTATCTTGTTGCGGTGTCGAACCTTTGGGTACCGAATTTGGGTCGTGACAAAAAAATGGTATCAGAGCAATGGTTTATTTAAAAAAAAAATAGTTTATGTTTTTGAAATTTTCTGTACAATTATTCACATTATTTGAATTGAAAATTATTTCAAAAAATATACCAACTAAAGCAAAATCTTAGTTTGTCTAATGCAAGTAAACCATGTTATACATATATCTAGGCTGCTAAGTTTTTTTGTGTTATAGCAAATGGCCAATCTATTGGAGCTATTCTGATTCGAGCCCCTAAAAGCTCATCTTATCCCAAACCTATTGGAAGGTTGGGGTGATTCAGAGAGTCTTGTCAGGCAAGTCCACTCGACACTTGACCGACTCATAGAGCGACCCATGTATTTGCAGGCTGACCCTGATGAGGATTTCTTGTTTTGGAAGCTTAGCCAAGGCAGCACTCATGAGAGGTACATTGGGCCGACTCACGTTGTTGGTCTTGCTCCGGACCTAGGACAGTCACATTTTCTGGTCGCACCTCTATCCATGGGCTTTGTAGAGAGGAGAGGACATGCATACCCTAGTGGCCACATTCGCACTACGACACCTCCTCCACAATACATTGTCCAGACCCAGCTATGGACTTCACTAACAGTGTATCATACTTGGAGATACCGGTGCAGATTAATGGACGGGAGTTTTGGGGTTATGATCACAGTATTCTTATCTACATGGTCCAGGTAGTATGGCAGTCCTTTGGAGTAAAGCTCAATGGGTGGGGGTTTGAGCCCCTTATGTAGAGTGAGTTCACGGGGTTATTTTATGGGCTAGTTTTCCAGAGCCAATTCTCATAGTGGCCTAACAGTCCCTTCTAGACATCTGACCAGGAGATCCTTTTTTTTTTTTTTTTTTTGTGAGCTGACCATGATTAGTCTAATACTTCTGTTTTTGTATTAATAGGATTAGACACTAACTCTTGACTGTATTTTAAGTACGTTGTACTAATATGTTTTCTTTTACATAAGTAAAAATGATATATATAATGTTATAGTATCTTGTGAATCATAGATAATTAAATATGTACTAAGTGGTTCAAAAAAAAAGGGGGAGGGGAGTTCACTAACCGTTTTCACCTTGTAGTAATGGCTAATGATGGAAATGGAACCGGATTGTCGGTCAACGGTACTAACACAATGGAGCAAATTATGAAAAGAGCAGTTACCAGTTTTCTGCGAGTCTTACAAACCAACATAAGTAACAGAATGCCTGAACGACGAGAAGAACTAACTACAATAACACAGTTCCAAGACTTGAAACCTACCATATTCACTAGCAGTACAAACCCACTGGTGGCAAAAGCTTGGGTCAGAGATATGGAGAAAATTTTCCACGCGCTACCTTGCATAGAAAGACAGAAGATGACTTTCGCCACATCCACCTTCAAAGGCAATGCATAAGAACGATGGCTTTTTACCCTAGAGAAAGAATATATTGTGACTTGGGCAAGATTCTTGAAGGTATTCTATGAAAAATACTTTCCAAATTTGTTGCAGGAATAAAAGGAGGCAGAATTCATACATCTAAGGCAAGGAACCATGACGGTGGCCAAATACGAAAGCAAGTTCACGCAACTGGCTCAATTTGTGACATACGTCATCCCCACCGAAACTCGAAAAGCCAGGAAATTCAAAGCAGGACTGGATGCTAAAATCAAGGACAGGCTAGAGGTTTTGAAACTAAGAATCTATGCGGAGGTGGTGGATCGAGCATATATTGCGAAAAAAAAGGGTTAAAGCCTTGCGCTCCGGGGAACCAAGCCAAAGGAAACTATTTTGGGAAAAAGATAATAGAAGATCCGGCGTTGCGCCTCCTAAGAGGGCAAATACGAGCATAACTAGTTCAACCAATTCAAGCAATCAAGGTCTTACAAATCCCAGAGGTGGCACCATTCCAACTTGCTCTACCTGTGGAAGGACTCATTGGGGACAATGCCATTGAGAAAGAGGAGCATGCTTTAGATGTAGCCAAGTTTGTCACTTGCTGAGAGATTGTCCCAAGCTTGCCAATCCTACAGCTAGCCCTTCTGAACCAGTTCGCAAACCCACAGTACTTGGAGGAGTGAGGAAGGACCAAAAATGCCAAGGAAGAGGTTTTTCCCTGGTGCCTGGAAACTCAGAAGTTACTAAGAATGTTGTGTCAGGTACACTTTCTGTTTGTGGCCACTTAGCCCATATTCTCTTTGACTCTGGTTCAACTCATTCTTTTGTTACACCACACTTTGCTACCAAGTTGGCATCAGCACCCGAACCCTTAGGATACATACTATCTATGTCTTTTCCTTCTGGAAACTCTGCTCTTAGTGCTGATGTGTACAAATCTTGTACTGTATCCTTAAAAGGGGAAACTTTACACGTAGTCTTGATTGCCTTCTACATTAGTACGTTTGATGTGATCTTAGGAATGGATTAGTTAGCTGCCAACCATGCCTCTATTGATTGTGAAGCCAAAATGGTCTCCCTCCGGTCACCAAACCAACTCAAGCTTGTCTTCGAAAGAACTGGAGTCTTTCCCCCCTCCATGTGTTATATCCTTCATGACAGCCCAACGACTTCTAAGAAAGGTTGTTGTAGTTATATTTGTTCTGTGATCAATACTTAACAAGAAGCCCCCACACTTGATGCAATCCCTGTGGTTCGAGAATTCCCGGATGTATTTCATAAAGACCTACCTGGCACCCCGTTTAACTGAGAAATCGAATTCACCATTAAAACCTAACATGGTACACAACCAATCTCAAAACCTCCTTACCATATGTCCATGACAGAATTAAAAGAGCTAAAGACTCAACACCAGGAACTACTGAACAAAGGTTTCATTCGACCTAGTACCTCACTCTGGATGGCACGATGAGGTTATGTATCGATTACTGAGAGCTAAACAAAGTCACCATAAAAAATCGGTACCCTCTGCCACAAATTGACAACTTGTTTGATCAACTGCAAGGCACCTAAGTATTCTCAAAAATTGACTTGCATTCTAGTTACCATAAACTAAAAGTCAAAACAGAAAGTATCGAAAAGACTGCCTTCAGAACTCGTTACGGGCACTACGAGTTTCTAGTCATGCCATTTGGCGTCACCAATGCTCCAGCATCCTTCATGGATCTCATAAATAGAGTGTTCAAACCCTGTCTTGACGAATTCGTCATTGTTTTCATTGACGACATTCTCATATTCTCCAAATCGCCAGAAGATCATGAACACCACTTGCGAACAGCTCTACAGACACTACGTGATCACAAACTCTATGCCAAGTTGAAGAAATACGAATTTTGGATCACCAATGTACACTTTCTCGATCACGTCATCAACAAAGATGGCATCTCAGTTGATCCCCAAAAAGTTGCAGCAATCGTGGATTGGCCACGACCTATTAACATGTTTGAGATTCAAAGCTTTTTGGGCCTAGCCGGCTATTACCGATGCTTCGTATAAGATTTCTCGAAGATAGCATCACCCTTAACCCAGCTAACTCAAAAGAACACACCCTTTGAATGGATGGACAAGCAGAAACGTTGCTTCCAAGAATTAAAGAACAGACTCGTGATGGCTCATATACTAGCACTCCCCGCAGGAACAGAAGGGTTCGTAATTTATAGTGATGCCTCATACAATGGTTTGGGTTGCGTTCTTATGCAAAATGGAAAGGTCATTGCATATGCCTCACGTCAATTAAAGACCTACGAGAAGAACTACCCAACCCATGATCAGGAATTAGCAATAGTAATCTTTGCCCTCAAAATCTGGCGTCATTATCTCTACGGAGTAACTAACGAAATTTACGCAGATCACAAGAGTCTCAAATATCTGTTTACATAGAAGGAACTAAATATGAGGCAACAATGATGGCTAGAGTTTATGAAGGACTATGATATAAAGATACATCACCATCCAGGCAAAACCAACGTGGTAGCAGATGCATTGAGTCGAAAGACAACCAGAAGTTTGGCATGTACCCTTGTTCTTCGCAAGATCAATGGACTGCTCGCTAACATAATCATGGAAGCCGCGTTGGTTGAAGAAATTAGAGCGCGCCAATGTGAAGATAAACTTTTGAAAAAAAACTACGATGAGCAGAGAAACACACTTGATCCTGACTTTACAATGAGCAATGGGATGCTAAAATTTCAAAATCGAATTTGCGTACCCGACCTTCTAGAACTCAAGAAGAAGATATTGGTAGAAGCTCATAGATCGAGGTTTACGGTCCATCTTGGTAATACGAAGATGTATCACGATCTGAAGGCACATTACTGGTGGATAGGAATGAAAAAAGACATAGTAACCCACGTCTCAAAATGCCTGCATTGTCAACGGGTTAAAGCAGAACATCAGAGACCTGCAGGAATGTTGCAACCACTCCTGTCACGACCCAAACCCGCCCCTATGGGTTTAGCACCGTAATCGGACAGTAATCCAAAATTACTGAAGGCCTGCTTAACAGTAAAACAATAATACAGAGTACAGGGGCTAGCAGAAGCCAAAATAGTAATTAAAAGATGTCCAATGAGCTGTGACAGTCTATATGCAAAAAGACTTTTTAAAACATATTCACATTCGAAACAAAACAGTATGTACATACATCATATACAGATATTCAGGTTAGAGACCAAATCCCTACCATAACAGTACAGTACAGGTACACATCATTCAGTCTATATAGTGTTACAAAACCAGATACAAAGGCGGAAAACTAAAACACCCCAAAAAGCCCTAGCTTGAAGGACTTGAAACCTCAAGGTGAGGCACGATGGTTGGCTTGACAAAACAAGAGCTAATCCGACGCTTCTAACTCCGGTCCGGTGCGTGAACATCTATGTATATATAAACAGTAAGCTAAAGCCCAGTGAATAACATATGCATAAAGAGGTTAAGAATGAATGTCCTTTCAGTATTGAAAAAAGTCATTTATCAGTATATCAGTCATTCAGTTTGTGGCTCATAATTCATGCCATAGCAGTAATTCAGAAACTATAATAGTCATATATGGTACATCCAATAGCAAAACAGTACAGTAGGTCTTAACTGACCGAGCAGTCAATGATGGCCATCATATCAGTAAATAGTAGTGGTTCCAAACATGGGAACTGACAAGGATCTCTGTAACAGTAGCAGTAACAGTTCAGTAACAGTATATTGCTATGGATACCACGAATACAGTTCACAAATAGGACAAGTATTCATTCAGTAAACAGTGTCATTTCATAAAGCAGTACAGTCATTTGTTCAGAAAATAATCTCAATTAAACATATCTTTACAACATTGTTACTCACAGAGCACTAGGCTATAAGCAGCTAGAGCGTCCTCGGATGCCAACCCTACAGTTACAGGAACACATACTAAGCTACACAGTTGGGAAATAATAACTTAATCCTTAATTTGCCTCGATGTGGTTCTACATCAATATCCTCATTAAGATGCCTTAAACTAGGCCTAGGAGTGCCTAGGATGAAATGAGGATGCAAAGATGCATTTGAAAACACTTTTCAGAATTTTTCAGAAAACAGGGGTTTCGCTCGAGCGTGGCTTTCTACGCTCAAGCGGACATGCAGACAAATGAGCTCTGTTCGAGCGTGACTTTCGTCGGTCGAGCGGACTGTAAGCTACAGTAAAAGTACTGGATGCACAAAAATCACGCTCGACGGGCGCTCAATCCACGCTCGAGCATAAAACACAAGTCCTCGCTCGAGTGGACTGTAAACACATGCAAAGTACTGGATACACGAATTTCACGCTCGAGTGGAGCTTCCTACGCTCAAGCGGACTTCATGTATTCAGAGTGTACGCTCGAGCATGGAATTCCTCGCTCGAGCGTGGGTCCAAAATCTGGAAATTCCAGATTTGAACCTCAAGCTCAAAACTCAACTTTAAAGCATCAAAACTCAACCTCTTAGGCCCATTTTCTGGAAAAACACTTTAAACTCATAATATAACATGTTTTGAAGATCAATTTGTAAAATCAAAGCCCAAGGGTGAGTCAATTAAACACCATTTTCAAATAAAACATCAAAAACATGATGAACATGCAACATGCAAGAATTTAATCAACTTCAAAGCTTCCAAAGCATGATCAAATGAGTTAATTCACTCCCAAACATGATGAATTCATGGACTATAACAAAAATGTGGACATGCATGCAAAAATTTCTTTGAAAACAACCTCAAACTTCAAGAGATGCACATGCATGCATGAAATAAGCTTTAATCCAACAATCTAAACCAAAACTTGACTTCAAAACTCTAATCTTCCAAGAACCATGCAAGAACTAACTTCAATTCACAAATGAGAGGATGAAATCCTTACCTAGGTTCCGCAATTACAAGTCTAGAGGCTCAATTTGCCAATTCTCTCTTCAATTCTTCTAAATTCAAGCAAGGTTTCTAGTTGAACTCAAGGTCTCCAACACTCTAGTTCTCTCTCACGTTTTTGGTCTCAGCGAATAGAGAACAAGTGATGCATCAATATGTAATAGGCTTCAAACATGAATTGATAAGTGGCCCACTATCATGGCAATTTGGTGAATAAGTCCAACTCTTATAAATTAACCTTATTTAATCTAATTTAATCATACCAAAACACATTTCAATTAAATATATCATAAAATTACATAAATTTTAACTAGCACAAAACACTAATCAATTTCAGATTCGGCCGCTGATAAGGCCTTCAATTTGCAATTTGAAACTTAAAATACGAACAGATCATTTAACAGTCAAACAGATATAAATGCATTAACTAACACACTCAATCAATCAGTTCAGATTTTCAGTTAATCAGTCAGTTAACATGCTTAATCATAGATTAGCACTAATCAGTGGTGTTATCAGTAAACAGGAGTGAGGGTTGTCACAGTCTCTCCTCCTTATAAAGAGTTTGGTCCTCCAAACTCGAATTACCTTTATTTTGAAAGAAAACAGGATTCAGTGGAAACAATTCAGGATATCTCTTCATCATATCATCTTCTTTCTCCCAAGTGGCACACACGCCACCATGGTTTTGCCAATCAACTTTCACTAACGGTATCTCTTTATTCCTTAACTTCTTGATCCGCCTGTTTACAATCTGAATAGGCCATTCTTCGTAAGTGTAGTCATCACTTAGCACTACACGGGTAGGCTCAATCACATGGAAGGGATTGTATTCCCTCAACATTGAAATATGGAACACGTTATGTATATGCTCAATTTCAGGAGGAAGCGCTACTTGATACGCCACTGGATTAATCTTTTCAATAATCTCATACGGTCCGACATATCTCGCGCTAGCTTACCCTTGACTCCAAAACGAGTCTGGCCCTTCATCGGTGTCACTTTTACAAAGACATGATTACCTACTTCATATTCTCTATCTCGCCTTTAGACATCTGCATAACTTTTCTGTCAGCTTTGTGCGGTTTTCAATCTCTGTTGAATCAGTTTCACCTTTTTAGTAGTTTCTTGTACAATCTCGGGCCCAAGCAAAGGCCCATCTCCCACTTCTGCCCAGCGAATTGGAGATCGATATTTTCTGCCATACAAAGCCTCGAAAGGCGCCATACCAATGCTTGAATGAAAACTGTTGTTGTAGGCGAATTCAGCCCACGGTAAATGGCTTTCCCAATTTTCTTGGAAATCAAGAACACACATTCTTAGTAAATCCTCCAGAGTCTGGATGGTTCTTTCTGACTAACCATCTGTTTGAGGATGGTATGCACTACTCAGTCTTAGTTCAGTACCCAATGCTGTCTGCAAACTTTGCCAAAATCTCGATATAAACTTTGAGTCCCTATCAGAAACAATGGACACAGGCACTCCATGCAATCTAACAATCTCATCAATATAAAGTATAACTAATTTGTCTGCATTATAAATTGTTTTGACAGGTAAGAAATGAACAAATTTAGTCAATCTATCAACAATAACCCAAATTGAGTCCATACCTTTACTGGAGCGAGGTAAACCAACAATAAAATCCATAGTGATATGTTCCCATTTCTACTCTGGTATCGGTAAAGGTTGCAGTAAACCTGCGAGTCGTTGATATTCGGCTTTAACTTGTTGGCAATGAAGACATTTCGATACAAAATCAGCAATCTCTTTCTTCATTCCCGGCCACCAGAAATTCAGTTTCAAGTCTTGATACATTTTCGTATTTTCTGGATGGATAGACAATTTTGAATTGTGGCCTTCTTACAGAATTCTTCTTTTCAGTTCAGAATCACTTGGTACACACAATCTTCCCTGATATTTCAACACATTATTCTCAAATTTGAAATCCGGCCTTGGTTTAGACTCTCGTTCTTCGATGATCTTCTTCAAAAAGTCATCATGTTGCTGTTTCTCTTTAATCTCTTCAATCAGTGCCGGTTGAACAGAAATAGCAGCTAAGGTTCCACCTTGTTCACGCAAAACAATCTCAATTTCCAAGTCTTTCAAGGTCACAAAGCAATTCTTTCTACCCGGTGAGTAAACAGGCTAAATTGTCAATCGATTTCCGACTTAATGCATCAGCAACGGTATTAGCTTTCTCGAGATGGTACAAAATTTGCAAATCATAGTCTTTAATCAATTCTAACCATCTCCGCTGCCTCATGTTCAGTTCTTTCTGTGTGAAGAAGTACTTCAAACTCTTATGGCCTGTGGATACCTCACATGTAGCCCCATAAAGGTAGTGACGCCAAATTTTCAGTGCAAGCACCACTGCTGCAAGCTCCAAATCATGGGTCGGGTAGTTCTTTTTATGTGGTCTCAGTTGTCGGGAAGCATACGCAAATCACTTTTCCATTCTACATTAAAACACATCCCAAATCTTTATGAGAAGCATCACTATATACAGTATAACCATCCATACCTGAGGGTAGGGTGAGAATCGGTGCAGTCACTAGTCGAGTTTTCAACTCTTGAAAAGTTAATTCCCTCTGATCGGTCCAGTCAAATGACATCCCCTTCTGAGTCAGCTGTGTCAGTGGTAGGAAAATTTTGGAGAAATCTTTGACAAACCTTCTGTAGTACCCGGCTAAGCCTAGAAAGCTTCGGACTTCGGTGACATTTGTCGGTCTAAGCCAACTCACTACTGCTTCAATTTTCTGCGGATCAACTGAAATTCCATCCTTACTGATCACATGCCCCAAAAACATAACATTGTCAAGCCAAAATTCACATTTAGTCAGTTTAGCATACAGTTTCTGTTCTCTTAGGGTCTGTAAGGCAATTCTCAAATGATGTTCATATTCCTCCGTGCTTTTGAAATAAATTAAAATGTCATCTATAAATACAACAATAAAGTCATCGAGGAATGGTTTAAAAATTCGGTTCATAAGGTCCATAAATGCAACAGGTGCATTGGTAACTCTGAAAGGCATAACTAAGAATTCATAATGTCCATCTCTCGTTCGAAATGCAGTCTTTTCAATATCCCCTATCTTGACTTTCAACTGGTGGTATCCAGATCTAAGGTCAATTTTGGAGAACACTTGGGCACCCTGTAATTGGTCAAATAAATCATCAATGTGAGGCAATGGATATTTATTTTTCACTGTTACCTTGTTCAATTCACGGTAGCCAATGCAGAGTCTCAGTGAACCGTCTCTCTTTTTCACAAATAAGACTAGCGCGCCCCACGGTGAAGTACTGGACCTGATGAACTTCTTATCTAGCAGCTCTTGTAGCTGAACTTTCAACTCTTTCAATTCAGTCGGTGCCATTCTGTAAGGAGCTTTAGATACTGGCTGTGTACCCGGAATCACATCAATGGTGAACTCAATCTCCCTATCAATCAAATCCCCTGGCAGATCATCTGGAAAAACATCTGGGAATTCTCTGACTATAGGAATACTATTCACATCAGTTTTATCATCAGTAGGTGCAGTCAATACAGAACATAGATACCCTTTACACCCTTTTCTAATCAATTTAAAAGCTTTCATGGATGAAATCAGGTATGGGGGAGGTACTACTCCAACTCCGTTAAACACAAATTCAGGCAGTCTGAGTGGATGGAAAACAACTTGTTTTGTTACACAGTCTATAGTAGCATGATATTTCATTAACCAATCCATTCCCAATATCACATCAAAATGATCTATATTCAATGGCAGTAAATCATTATACAGATGAACATCCCTAACAACAATTTCACATGCAGGGTACATATAAGCACAAGTCATGGATCCCCCAACAGGTGAAGATACAACTAACAAATTGTTCATGGGTTCCAATGGTCTATTCAATTTTCGCGAAAAAGCATGTGATACATATGAATGTGTAAACCCTGAATCAATCAGAACATATGCATTTTGAGCACAAATTAAGAGTATACCTGACACAACGGTCTTAGTATTTTGCACATCTCCCGGTACGAGTGCGAACACTCGGCCTTGCCTCATAGGCTCTTTTCCAGTCGCTTAAGGGTTGGGTTTTGGTGGAGCAGTTGATGCTGCTACGCTAAGTGCAGCTTTGCTATTGCCTTGGGGAGCAGAAAGGCAATCTTTAACCATGTGGCCTACCTTGCCACACCTGTAACAAGCACCAGAGAGTTTATAACAAACCCCCTTATGATTCTTACCACATTCGAAACAGGGCGGTATAGAACGGTTTCCTTGACTAGAACTAGTTGTTGACCCTGTATTCTGCTTTTTGTTCAATGAACCGTTCCAGCCTTTCTTGAACTTGAAGCCTCACCTCTTACCATGCCATTCAGTTCCTGGTGTTTCAGTTTGATTTAGTGCCTCGATGTTCGCCTCAGCCATGATTGCTCGGTCAAGAACATCCACATACTTTAATAATTTCAAAACATTAATTCTGTCAAGAATTTCCACATTAAGGCCGCCTTCAAACTTCCTGGCCTTTTTGTAGTCAGTGTCAACCATGTACAGTGCATAACGGGCAAGTTCGGTAAACTTTGATTCATACTCTGCCACCGACATAGTACCTTGCTTTAATTGCTCAAATTTGGTTACCTTGCGGTCCCTGACACACTGTGGGAAGTATTTCTCAAAGAAGGCTCCATTAAACTGAGCCTAATCCATAGCAGTATTTGTGTCGTAGACCAGCATCCACCACCTTCTGGCCTCTTCTTGTAAGGTGAAGGTAGCCAATAGGACTTTGTGTGCTTCCGAACACGGAAACACTTCAAATAACTTTTCTGTTTCAAGCACCCACACTTCGGCCTTTAAGGGTTCAAGGCCTCCCTGAAAGGATGGTGGTTTCATCTTGCTGAACTTCTGTGTTAGAGCAATGATGTCATCATTCACATTCTGTTCCAGCTGTACCGGAGGAGGTGGGGGCTGTTGGTTCTGTTGTTGCAGCCTTAAGGCCTCAGTCAACATTTCAACTGTTCTCTTTAGCCTTGCCATTCTGGCCTCAGATGATTCAGTTTCATCAATAGTTCTTGCATTATCCATTTCACTATAGATAATTATAGCAATAATAAACATAAGTAGTTGCATACTTAACCACATTAGCCAATTAGCACAGATATTCATGTCATGGCCACACACACTTTCATGCTCATGCAATGCCCTATTTACTTTTCTAGGACATCTTATAGCTCATTTGGACACATGTGTGCGGTATAACTCATGGTTTAATATCGCTCTGATACCACTCTGTCACGACCCAAACCCGCCCCTATAGGTTTAGCACCGTAACCGGCCAGTAATCCAAGATTACCGAAGGCCTGCTTAACAGTAGAACAGTAATACAGAGTACAGGGGCTGGCGGAAGCCAAAACAGTAATTAAAAGATGTCCAATGAGCTGTGACAGTCTGTATGCAAAAAGACTTTTTAAAACATATTCACATTCGAAATAAAACAGTATGTACATACATCATATACAGATATTCAAGTTAGGGACCAAATCCCTACCATAACAGTACAGTACAGGTACACATATCATTCAGTCTATACAGTGTTACAAAACACCCCCTTTGTATCTGGTTTTGTAACACTGTATAAACTGAATGATATCTGTACTTGTACTGTACTGTTATGGTAGGGATTTGGTCTCTAACCTGAATATCTGTATATGATGTATGTACATACTGTTTTATTTCGAATGTGAATATGTTTTAAAAAGTCTTTTTGCATACAGACTGTCACAGCTCATTGGACATCTTTTAATTACTGTTTTGGCTTTCGCCAGGCCCTGTACTCTGTATTACTATTCTACTGTTAAGCAGGCCTTTGGTAATCTTGGATTACTAGCGAGTTACGGTGCTAAACCCATAGGGGCGGGTTTGGGTCGTGACAACTCCCTATTCCTGAATAGAAATGGGAGTACATTATTATGGATTTCGTGGTTAGGCTACCGCAATCAGTCTCGAAGAATGATGCAATATGGGTTATCGTGGATTGATTGACAAAGTCGGCACAGTTTCTACCAATCAGAATCACGTACTCCCTCACTAAGTTTGTCACTCTGTACATTAAGGAAATTATTCATTTGCATTGCGCCCCAGTTTCAATCATATCCAATAGAGACCCCCGCTTTGTGTCTCATTTCTAGAACAAATTGCAAGAAGCTTTGGGAACCACTCTGAAGTTTAGCATGGCCTATAACCCGTAAATTGATGGGCAATCCGAAAGAACAATTCAGACTTTGGAAGATATGTTACGTGTGTGTGTGTGTGTGTGTGTGTGTGTGTGTGTGTGTGTGTGTGTGTGTGTTAGACCTCAAAGGTAATTGGGACAATTACCTACCTTTGGTAGAGTTCGCCTATAATAACAGCTACCATGTAAGCATTAGAATGGCACCGTACGAGGCACTGTATGGAAGGAGATGTCGATCACCTCTGAGTTGGACGGAAGTCAGAGACAGGGAATTATTAGGCACTGAAATCGTGCAAATCACAAGTGATAAAATCTAACTCATCCAACGGCGAATTCGCACTGCCCAAAGCCGCCAGAAAAGCTATGTAGATACAAGAAAAGAGGACTTAGAATTTCAAATAAGAGATCATGTGTTTCCAAAGATCTCACCCACAAGAGGGGTTATCTGATTTGGAAAATGAGGAAAGTTAAACCCATGTTACATCGGCCGATTCAAGATACTCAAAAGGATTGGTCCTGTGGCATATCACCTTGCGCTTCCACCCGAACTGTCCAATGTCCATAATGTGTTTCACGTTTCGATGCTTCGTCGACATCTTCGAGATACAGAGCATGTTGTTGATTATGAGAACTTGGAAGTTCAAGAAGACCTCTCTTATGAAGAACAACCTGTACAGATTCTCAATCGTCGTGATCAGATCCTTCAAAACAAGACTATACCTCTCGTAAAAATCTTATAGAGAAACTATCGTGTCGAAGAAGCGACATGGGAAACTGAAAGCCAAATGTGAACCAAGTGCCCACACCTCTTCGAAAACCAAAGTACGTCAAGTTTAGAGACAAACTTCTTTTAAGGAGAGGAGAAATATGACACCCGAATTTGTAATTTTATTCAATACTGCAATAAATAGAATTTTTTATTATTATAAAAATAATAATAAAATAAAATAAATAATAATAAAAATAAAAATAAAAATAAAAATAAATGTATGGTTTAGAAAATTGGGAATTAATCGATTAAATTGTTAAGGAAATAAATTGTGAGGCACCGCACGTTAAATATTTCAGTAAGTGGTAAGTGATATTTTATAGTTGGGTGGTGAGGTTTTTAGATGTGAACCTAATGTACAATCATAGGTAATTTTAGGAATCATAACCTTTAAAATTGAATTAAATAATACTAAAAAAAATAGCCAAACAAGCTTTCGGTGAGCCAAAGATTAACATGGCCCTTGGTAATTCCTTGAGGTAAACTTAAGGACCAATGACAGATGGCAATAGTGGAGAGAAAATTAAGGGCCAAGGACAGGTGGCATTAAGAGAAATTACTTGTGTGTATGCTTTGTTTCTTGGGCCTCACTCTTGGTTCTATATAAATAGGATAGGTGCTGTAGGAGAAAGCATCCAAGCAAGAAAACACAGTGCTATAGTAGAGAGCATTCAAACAAGAAACACAACAAACAGGGAGTGAGCCCAAAATAATTTATGAGTAATTTTAAGGTGAGTTATATTATACCTTGAGTTACCATAATAAGTTTTCTATATGTCTTGAGTTACCATAGTATATTTTACGAATGTTTTGAGTTACCACAATTTATTTTATATAATTTATGTTTTATGGTTATGTTAATGTTTTAATTACGTGGATTATTTTCAAAACTTTATTTACTTAAATTGAAACCCATGAATATGCGTGTTTAAATTTTAAAAATTATTTGACAAAGATTTTATAAACAATTACATTCTGTAAGTACCACCACAGGAATCCCACGCCTTGGGGGACTTAAATGAACCATTGGCCCTTGTTTGGCCACCTTGTGGTCCCTTGTTTGTCATGGATCCATTGACCCTTATTCTGATTGTCACTTCAGTAACCCCTGTTATGTTATGTTTTGTACCGTAGTTATAGTTACTTACATAATTTTTGTATTTTAGTTTTTGCCACTTAAATGATTTGTTTATTCAGCTTAAATTATGTTAATGTTTTAGCTTAAATAATTATCTATGGCTATTTTGTGTCCCTGTACTCACAGTATAATATTTCTCACTCTACTATGTGCTTATAGTTGTTACCCCTTTCAAATGACGAGATTTAACGAGATCAAGATGAGAGATAAATCACAGTGTTTTCTTTTCTTTTTTTGTCTTTTGTACTATCTATATTTTGATTGGATTCTTGTAATAAAATAAAAGCCCAAATGACTTTTTTTTTTCTTTTTAACAAAATTTTGATACCTAATTATTTTATTTTAATTTATTTAATTTATCCGTTGCGCTACCACTACAGAAATTTTAAAATTATTTTATTTTTATCTTGTTGAGACGCCGAACCTTTGGGTACCGGGTTTGAGTCGTGACATCCTGATGACTGGGTTACAGTTAATGAAAATTATTCCCAAACTCAACAATCTTCTACTGGCCAAAATATTCAAGATATTCAACAATATAATGATGATTCTGTTCATATAAGATTTAATCAACCCCATAGTCAATCTTCTCGCCATAGTACTTCTAGTATCCCTACTGATACTGAAGATGATGAAATTTTCAATACACCTTTATTTACTAGACAAGATAGAAAAATTCATATTTGCCAAACTTCTAACACCACCAATAGTAAATTAAAAGGAATCAATAATTCATCTACTTCTCAAATTAGTAAACCAGTTTATTTCATCCTCACACATCTTCCTGAAGAAGATACTACCCCATAGGAATCACCTACTCAAACTGATTTTGAAGTTGTTCCTTCTATTAATCCACAATTATTAACCCCTAGTAAACCTTTTATTCCAGATCTTAATAAACTTCATGTTTAATTCAAATATAGAGCAAATAAGTTAAAAAGACAAACTTATAGAACCAATTATGATTAATACCAATAATCAAAAATTACCAAGAAATGGTATAAATTTATGAACGAAATCAACACTGAAATCTACTTTTTTGATTATTTAGAAAATTATTATCAAAAAGTTAATACTATTACTAAAACTAAACGGAAAACTTCCCCTAATACTTTTGTTTCTTCCAGTCACCCTCCTTTAGAAGCAATCCTCATTGAACATAAGGGTGTTGTAGTACATGCTTCTCCTTTTAAGCTTCCTGGTGATGAATCTGAAATCAAAAAAGTAATTGAACAAAAAATTATGCTAATTAATGTTTAAAAACTATTGGTAAACAATTAGACAAAATTGAAACTACTTTTGATGATTACTCAACTAGTCATACTTCCACTAGTAAACCCTTAAACAAACCACTTATTAATCTTCCTAGCAATAGGAAATGGGTAAGCCTGTTATCCATGATACAACTACTGTTGAAGACATTGAACAATTATTTACAAAAATATCCACTACTTCTAACGAAAAAGGCCTTACGGGCTTAACACAACAACCACCTGTTCAATTTAGAGTGACTCCGATACATCCAACAATGAACTCAATCAAATAGCCCAACAATTCCAAGCCAATAATCTTAACCGAATCACACATCCTAAAGTTAATCCTACTACTCTTACCAAAAATTGGTATACTAAACCTACACACCCAGATCTTCAATTTGAAAAAACTAATATTAGCAATCAATTTTCTGTTTTTGTTAAAAAATTATATGAATAGAATATTGATGGTCTAAGTGAAAATCAAATTCTACAAAAATTAAATCATATGTCCATGGTTGCAAATAGTTACCTTAGTAATTATCCTAATTATACTCAACCTAAAATAGTCTCCGTAATTATCCTTATTCTTAAGTTTTTCTTTAAGTTTACATTTATTAGAATAATGACCATTTTTTTCACAATTGTAACAAGTAACATCTTGAGTAGATTTTAACTTCTTTTTAAAGTGATTAGTTTGTTTGTAATATTATGCTAAACCAAAAAAATATATATCAATTGTGGAAAAAATTGTCATTATTCTAATAAATGTAAGCTTAAAGAAAAACTTAAAAATAAGTTTAATCAACTACAAATTATTGAAGAACATTAAAGTCAAATATTCAACATATTTAAAATAACTAATATCCCAAATCAATCTCCTGTTCATTCTAGTCCATCATCCAGTAACACCATTCCCTGGAGTGATACCTCAACTTATTACTCTTCCAATGAAAATACTGACGGAGAGATTGAATTAGGATGTAATGATACTTGCTGTAAACAAATTACTATTCTGAGTAAATCACAACAAGAAGAAGATTCTTTAATAGAATTTAAAAAAAAATACACTAATTAGTTAAAATCTTTACTAATAAATAAAGACAAAAAACCTCATCAAGATAAACCAATTATTATCCTCACAACTACTTTACAAAGATTCCAAAAAAATAAACATAAAGAAATCACTCTACAAGATTTACAAAATGAGATTAACCAAATTAAACTAACCATTCAAGAGTTAAATGTTAAAGACAAATCATTAGAAGAAGAAATTGCAACATTACACATCAATAAAAATCTTAATGATTTTCAAAATAATAATGATACTTCCTCTAATGAATCTAGTTCTAGTCCTGATCCTAGACACGTCATCTTTGATAATCGATCAACTAAATCTAATAGTGGTAATCACAATGATAGTCATCGTTTAAATATTATTAATAGAATTCATATTCAAAAATGACATTCGAAAGTCAAACTAGTTATTAATGACTTTAAAATAGAAATCATAGCCCTCATTGACACCGACACTGATTTAAATTGTATTCAAGAAGGTTTAATCCCCACAAAATATTATCATAAAACTAGTGAACAATTAAGTTCTGCTAATGGAAGTCAAATGCATATTAAATATAAATTACCCAAAGTATATATTTGTCAAAATAATGTTTGTTTTAAAACATCCTTTGTTCTAGTCAGAAATATGACCGACAAAGTTATCCTAGGAACCCCGTTTATCTTTTTACTATATCCATTTACCACTGCTAACCATGGCATAACCACACAAGCTTTTGGTCAAACAGTGACTTTTAAATTCTTGTCTTATCCTGAAATTAAATAATTAAATCAATTAAAAGAATATTTTATATCCCAATCTATTAATCGATTAACTAAATAACTCAAATTTATCAAAGAAGAAGTAAAATACAAAAGAATTGAAACTCAATTGAGTAATCCAATTCTTATATCTAAAATTGATAATTTTAAAAACCAATTAGAAAATACCGTTTGTTTCACTTTACCTAGTGCTTTCTAGCATAGGAAAAAACATGTAGTTACACTTAAAAATTTTAATAAAAGACAAATTCCTACTAAGTTTTGACCTATTCAAAATGAATAATGAATTGGGCAAATTACATATACACCCCTCCAGGTTTGGTTAAATTACAGATACCCCCCTGAGGTTTCGGAAATTACATCCCGCCCTCTGAGGTTTGTATTTTCATAACAATTTACCCCCTGAGGTTTATATTTCATAACAAATTACCCCCTAATTTCTTATGCAAATATAGCATTCAGGGGGGAATTCGTAATTTCTCAAACCTCAGGGGGGTATCTGTAATTTTGTCAAACCTGGAGGGGTGTATATGTAATTTGCCCTAATGAATTAGTGAAAATGTGCAAAAAAAAGATTAATGAATTATTAAAAAATAACATCATTAGTAATAGTAAGTCGCATTGGTCTTGCCCTGCTTTTTATGTTAATAAAATTGCTAAACTTGAATGTGGTGTTCCACGATTAGTCATTAATTATAAACCGTTAAACAAAGTTTTAGAATGGATACGCTATTCAATCCCTAATAAAAACAAAAAGATTTCATTAAAAACTTAGTCAAGTTGTCATCTTTAGTAAATTTGATCTCAAAAGTAGATTTTGGCAAATACAAATTCATCTTGATAATCGCTATAAAACTGTCTTTATTACACCTTTTGGCCATTACGAATGGAATGTCATACCCTTTGGATTAAAAAATACTCCTAGTGAATTTCAAAACATTATAAATGAAATTTTTAATCCCTTTAGTCATTTTTTTATTGTCTACATAGATGATATCCTCATTTTCTCTAAGTCACTCGATGAATATTGGAAACATCTTAATTCCTTTCTCCATATTATCAAATATAATAGTTTAGCCATTTCTGCTCACAAGATTAAGCTATTTCAAACTAAAGTTAGATTATTAGGCTATGATATCTACCAAAGTACTATTCTTCCTGTCAGTCGATCTATTGAGTTTGCTTTTAAGTTCCCTGATGAAATTTTAGACAAAACCCAATTACAACGATTTTTTGATTCCTTAAATTACATTGCTGAATTTTACAAAGACCTTAAGTCTTTTTAAGTCTTATTGAGATTTATTTTTTTTTCTGAATTTGTAATATGTTAGGCCTATTTTGGCAACAAAAAAAAAAAAAAAAAAAAAAACTTAAAAAATTAAAAAGTTAGTTTTTTATTTTTTATTTTTTGGTACTTCTCAAAATAAGCCTTAAATTAACAAAATTTGGAATCACATCACTCTATGTCTTCAATCATTGTCTTTGAGAACGTGTTCAAAAAATCGTCATTGAGAATGAGATTATTGGGTTAAAAAAAAATCATCATAATCATAATCATAATCGCAATCACCAGTAATTGCTTGTCAATTATGGGGTGATGGATGGAAAATTTTGACTTTAATTTTTTTTTTTTTTTGGTTTCACCTGACAGAAGAAAATTTATAAATATTACAAAATTACGGACGGGACATTCCACAAAAATTTCCCTATTTGTCATTTATAGAAGAAAATTTATAAATATCACAAAATTTGTAGACTAGATATTCAAATATGTAAAAAATTTCAACGACATTTTAACACAAACAAATAGCAAGTACAAATTCAACAATTATAGAATAAAAAATATCTTAAACAACTACAGGAGACAGAAAAATCAAAAGTACCAATAAGATTCAAGTTCGATAGATTGGTTTTAACATTTTTAAATTTTTTTTAAAAACATTTCTAATGAGCTTTTTTAGAGTGGGAACAAATGAAAGCTGACTAATTTTAACAAATTAGGATTCTACCAAATGAGGCATAGTAAAACATAGAGGGGTGTGGAGAGTTTTTCAAAGAAAAAAATTTTCTGTGGTCAAACCATAACAAAAGTAGATGATTAATTTCCACTTTAATAGATGAATGAAATGTATGTCTATGATTCTATAATCAACCTTGCAAAACACACGAACGAGTTTGTGCCAAAAATAAGTCTCATGGTGGTGTTTGGCAAGTGATTTTGAGGTTAAAATAGTCACAAAAGATAAAATAGATTATTTTAATCACAATAAACAAAACATCACACCTAACCCATAATCATTACACTCTTCTCTCACAAAAAAAAGTCAAAAAAGTCAATAAGCCAAAAAACCCTTACCAAACCAAACTTTTTAGCTGAGGCTATAATAGCAAAAAAAGCCAAAAAGTTAAAAAGCGAACTCACTTCCCAAATGGAGGCATAGACTTTGCTTAAAAGAACTTAGAATAGGAAATTTAGTCAAAACTCCTCCATTGAACCCTTATTTGATGAAAGGAACAGCCCAATTTATTTTGCTTTATAAACTCCCTAAAAAGAAAATACATGATTGAGTAAGAATAAAGTAAAATATCTTGTTCTTCTTTTCTTAGATAATATTGTTAGAGTAACATGTTGCTGTTACTGTTTACATCAATTTCGACGGTAATAATTTTTTTTTTTAAGAATTTCATACTCACCATGGATCTTATTTAATAGATCTTGATGAAAAAATTATGAAAATATTAGTAATATTATTAAAAACGGACATCTACATCAAAAATTACATTATTTTAAAGTTAATATTTTGATAATAATAATATGTGTTTGACTTTACAAGAAAAAAAATTTATACTTATTCTTAATATATTAAAATTTTATTATAAAAAAATTTTGACCAAATTCACTTTAAAATATTTATAATTGTCCTAAACTTGACTTGCAAGATCCATAATTGTCCCCCTGAGAAAAAGGTATCACTTTATGCCTTATTTATAGGTTACTTCTGCTGTAAATTTCTCTTTTCTGACACCTCCCTTGATAATTTGGCAGTTTGCTTAAAACTCATTAAAAAAAATTTAAAAAAATTATTTTTGGTCCACGGCCTTGTAACACCGGGCCTCATTTTGATGTTAGTGCTTGTGTTGATGAACCCAACACTAGCCCAATGTATTGTTTGGTGAATCCAATACTCCTTGGCATCGCGTGACCTTACTCTACGTAAATCATGGTTAGATATTATAATCTACCTAAAAATCAATTATTAAAAGACAAAACCTCATCCAAATCAATTATTTCATATACCAACCAAATTTGATAGGAAAGTTGCATGAGACAGAGATAAGGCAGCTACAATTTAGTTCACTACTTTCTTTCTTTTTTGGTTTTAATGGATATGGACAACTAAGATTCTTTAAAAGTAGACTTCACTGACGAACCCTGTAAAATATTGTCTATATATGTATATTGTATCTAATTTGTGATCGATTTTGTCTTTGCATCCTTCTCCAATCACACAATGTTTGTTCAAAGACTGGGCAAAATTTTTAGTATCTCATACATCCAACCCATCACACATCTATCCATGCATTGTTTCGTAAGCTAGCATTGCAAATTTCTACAAACTGTACAAAATAGGAGTAGAGATAGAAGAAGTCTAAACAATGATCAAAAGAGAAGAAGACATAGAAGAAAGCAACAGAAGAGGAAAATTGAAACTCTGTTTAGAGACTTGTCAGCTTTCATCTCCTGCCTTCTCAACCTAGGGCTGCTACTCCCCGTTAGGTGGTAGGAGTTCGGATACGCATACAAACTCTCCGAGTTCCCAAACACCCTGGCATAAACCATTTCCCCAAACATCCCAACCACCGGTTGAGAAACACTCATCGCTGTACTCCCGCTAAGGCTAAAAGATGGCGGTGATGAATCTTCATCATATTGTTGATTTTGATAAGGATTATGATATTGTATCGGCTGACTACGTTGTGATGTAGTAATTTGAGCTTGAGTACCACAAGCAGGTGGCCTTGGTGGTATGGCCAAACCAAGAGATTGTGGTTTGCCTTCAAGCTCAGATTCATTTGGAATATGACCACGGCCATAGAGGGGTACCACCGTGGTGTTGGATATTTTGGCTTTGCAGACCGGGCATTGTGGGTGTTCGTCTGAATCAAGAGAAGTGTTCTGGAAATGGAACCATTTATAGATGCAAGGCCAACAGTAAAGGTGCCCACATAGGGTAACCACAGGGTCACGTGCAAAGTCTAGGCAGATGCTACATTCGAAGCAGCCGGATATATTTTCGGACTCTGATGCTGCAGCGGGGATGGATTTCCACTCTTGGGCAACATACTGATCAAAGGCCATCGTTCTTAACCCACAGTTTGTTCTAGTTAACACTTCTTAAATCCTGGAGAGATAATGGAGAAATAACAGATTCAGTGTCTCAGTATTTATGGGTTAAACTTTAGAGAGTGAATAACCCAACACTAATGCAATGCTTATTTTAGTGGGAACTAACATTATTGTAAACAATCCTTTTGCAAATTATTTACCAAGGAGGAGACAAAGGGAAATTGCATAAAACTGGCTAAAGAAAAGACAGCAACTTTTCAACAGAGCATCTTAAAAAACGAAAAATAAAATAGAAATAAACATAATAACAACGAGAACAAAACATGTATAAACAATTTGACCCCCACAAAAAAAAATCCAGAAAGTGAGGACCATTTGCAGCTCTTTATTGGCCAAGAATACCAAGTGCATACAGAAAGCTAAATTATTGAGTGGTCCAATGTGCATTGCAATCAGATAAGGACACACAAAAGAGAAGCAGGTACCGGCAACATATATGATACATGTGGCCCTAGTATTTTATTTTCCTTCACTTGAAAATTCAATTTGGAGATCCATCTATATGTTCAAACCCACAATATCTATATCCCTTGACATCTGAATCAATAAGGTCAAAACACCATGAGAATAACACTACGCACAATTCTTTTAGTTTAGATGAAAATAAAAAATCACAGTTGCTTGTTCTCTCAATAATCCTATACAAAACCCATCTCCCAATTCCTCCAAGTAGTGCTCACTGATGGTGACAGCAAAATGCCATCTCAGGAAGTAAGATACTAAATAGGATTATTCAACTGCAATTCCTGAATATTTATATACTACAAGAGAAAATGACAACTTCAGTACGTTGAACTGGACCATGCATAGACTGCAAATATATATTTATATGATTGTAATGCGAAGATTCAAAGCGAAGCTTCAGCTACCAACTGGTTGAACATTAATAGGTCTCGGGTAAAAAATATTTAATAGGTGGGGCATTGATGGGTGAAAATTCAGAGCTTGTTTGGCAATCAACTTTTTGGTTAAAAAAGCACAAAAGACAAAATAAGCTAAATACGTCAATATGACAAAATGTCACATTTAAAGCATAATCATTTCACTTATTCTCTTACAAAAATTAAAAAAACCAAATCAAACAAGTTTTTAATTCCAAACTTAAATAGTCAAAAATCAAAAAACCAACCAAAAAAATCTATTGCCAAACGGCGAAATATTTTCTAGTCAAGTATCGGTTAGGTAGGTAGGAATAGCATTATTGAAGTTTCAGCTTCTCATTAACTGAGACACCACACCCAATTTTTTGAATATAGAAGTTGTAACAATAGAGAGATATTAAAGTGGGTCAATAATTTTTTGTACAACACATAGCCAAAAAAGGCTCATTTTTTTCCAATTTTTTTGTTTTTAGTAATCTTTTCAAAATTACATCAAATTTTTTTACTTCTCTAGATTGTCTGGTGTAAAAGAATTTAAAAAGTAAAAAATAAAAAAATTTCAAAGAACCAAAAAAAAAGCCAAAAAAACTAATTTTGGCTTTTATGGGGTGCCTTTTCTGAATTTTTTTTCCAGACCGTCTAATCGAATAGAACTCAAAAGTTTAAAGTTTGCTAAAATTAAAAAAAAAAAAAAAGGATCAATAAAAATGGGAAAAAAAAACCCAACAAAAAATGTAAACCCCAAATACCCACTCAACATCGGTATTGGAGATGCAATAGATCTAGAAAATTAAACCCCCAAAAAAAATATTTGTGATAAAAAAACATTTAAGCCTACTTCAACCCTGTTTTGTGACAAATGATATATGCAGAGTGAACCTCATAATCAGCTGATATCTCCAGGAAATATATGGTTTTCAAAAGCTGCCTAAGCTACGGATCTAGTCAAGACAAAGATGGCTGAACCTATCTGATTTAAAAATGGAAATAAAGGTTACTTAAAAAAGGCTACAAAACATTAATCAAGTTCTTATTCTCTTCTTAGCCTGTTTTATGTCTCAATTATCCCAGTAACTAACATTTGAAGGAAAATTAATAGACAAGAATTGAAATTTAGGAGAGAGAATTTGACAATCATACAGGGCAAGAAAGAGACAAGACAAATAGAAAGTAAAATAGTTCTCTTCTTTTCACTAATTCATAAATTTCATGCTGCAAAACCCTAAAATCCTTAGAAAATGAAACCCAAAAGATAAAAACAAAGTGAAAACTTTCTCCCAGATCATCAAGAGAGAGAAAGAGAGAGAGAGAGGAGAGAGAAATTAACATAAGATCATCAAAATCTCATATATATATATATATATATGCACATCTTTTTAGGTTCAAAGGGATAAATTTTAGGGTTTAAGAGCATCTCCAATTGCTCAAAAATCATTTCCAACCTTTCATCAAATCCTTCATTGAATTTGAATTTGATGAAAATTTTTAAAAATTAAGCATTGAAGATAAATTTCTTTTCCATCAATTTTATAAAAAGAGAAATTTGCGATAAAAGGGAAACTTTAAAAAGATTTTGATGAAATTTTAATGAAAGAATTGAAATAGTTCATATTAAATCAGGTTTTCACTCAAATTTATAATCAAATTATACGAAAAAAATTGGTAAGGGTTGGAGTTCAATGGTATATGAAACCCAGACCTCTAAATTAACAAATCTACAAATCATTCACTCTAAATAAAAATGATTTCATTCTGTCAAATCTATAATCACAACTGCGAAGAAGATCTATGCGATAACTTGCACACAAAAAAAAAAAAAAAAAAAAAAAATCACAAAAACTACTTCATCTATTCATATAAAAACACTTATATGGATAAAAAAAAAGGGTTTGGCTTCTCATCTCAACTTGAGAGAGATTATTTGCATTTGATAGATCAATTTTAGCGATTTTTATATTTATATTGTAAGATTATTCATATACAAAATCAAAATAATTGAATATCAATATTTATATATTTGAATTATATTTGTTTTAAAAAAATACATGATAAATATAGTTTTAAAAATAATTATCTATTTTTATAATATAAATTTAATTAAAAAAATATAATTATTGATATTGAATTATCTTAAATTTTATATAAATATTCTATTAAATTAATTTCAAAAAATAAACAATTTAAATTACTAAAATGATATAAAAAATAGATCTATCTAGATCAAATCTAAACTCATAAAAAAAAAAAATCAAGGTATATGAATCCATACCGGAATTAGAGAAACGATTGAGAGATATTGATGAGGTCTGAGAGTGTTCTTAGCTTTCAATGTCGATTTTCCGGAGAGAGAGACAGAGAGGGTGTTTTGCAGTGGCCAAAATCAGGTGGAGGGTTTTATAGACGAAACAACAGGAGAGGTTTCACATTTGGATGGTTAGATACGAAAATTTTGCTGACGTGGCGAATTCTAGTAGGTGTTGCTTTTTCCCCACGGTGAGAAGAGTACCTACCAACAAACAACTTGAAGGCTTTTTAGGAAGGAAAAAAAAAAAAAAAATAGTCAAAATATCTTTATTACACTCTCATTTAATGAAAACAACAGCTTAATTTATTTTACCTAAATGATTGAGATTGCTAAAAAAATACACATCATTAAAAGTTTTAATAAGTTGAAAAATATAAAAAAAAATAAAAATAAAAGAGACAACATCAAGGGAGAGTCATTTCATTAGTACTCTCTTTTTAGGCCTCGTTTGACAAGAGGCTATTTTAGCCAATTAGCCAAAAAGTTACTAAATTAGCCAAAAAACCAACAACCCATACCAAAAAGTCAAAGATTCTCTCTTCTCTCTACTTTTTGCACATCTTTTCGTAATTAGCCAAAAAGTCATCCCAAACATAAAAGTTTTTTTTACCTACCTTTTTAGCCAAATAGCCAAAAAGTTACTAAATTAGCCTGTTCCCAAACGAGGCCTTAGTACTTCCAAGCATTAATATTTCTTTTATCAACAATGCTAGAAGGTCACAATTTTTGTGGTCACAATTTTTGTGGTCACAATGGTTCAAAACTGTCAAAACGACGTCGTTTTGGGTGCAAAACATGCCAAAATGACGTCGTTTTTACAATTTTGAGCCATTATGGCCACAAAAATTGTGGCCCTCAAACATTTTTCTTTTTTTATTTCATAAATTTATAAGGAGGAGTTACATGATTGAGTAAGGATAAAAATCAAATATTTTTTTTCTTAGTCAGTATTGTTAGAATAACATATTACTATGAACCCAAGGGTGGGTGGCATTGTAGTTAAGACTTGGGGTTTAAGCCCCAAGGTCATGAGTTGAATTCCTTTCCCTTTGGGCCAATCTCCTGGGCGAAGCATAGTTGGTTAGGAAGTTGGACCTCAAGCTGTCTAATCCATACTTGGTGTGGGTTCAATACTCTCCCGCTGTGCGAGTCCTGACTTAAGTGGAGCTTATCTTGGGAGGTTGGGGCAGGTTCTCAGGTTATAGTCTCCTCGCTGGGAACGCTAATAGGACACCCTGGTGATCTTTGCAATGAGCGCTGCCTTGGACCTGCGGGAGGGTAGGGAAGATTTTCCTGTAACAAAAAGAAAAAAAATATATGTATATATATTACTATGAACTAGAGTAATATATTACTGTGAGACAAAATAATGGCCATGTTTGGTAGAGCTGTGGGAAAGTGCTTATAGCTTATACCTAAACAACTTATAACTTATAACTATGAACATAAGCTAATTTCTGACTTATAAATTAAGCATCTCCTGCCCCACTCAAAGAATAAGCTGATTTCTGACTTCCAAAAAGCTATAAGTTATAAGATATAAGCTAAATCAAACACATCAAAATAACTTAAATTAAGCTGAAAGCTGAAATAAGCAGCTTTTAAGCTGCACCAAACAGGCACAATATATTACTGTCAAACATAGTAACATGTTACAATTTAAATCAATTTAAATAAATAAATAAAATGTTACAATTTAAATCAATTTCAACAAAATAATTTTTAAATAATTCCATAATCAATATAGATCTTATTTAATAGATCTTAATGAAACAATTCTAAAAATATTAATTTTATTAAAAATCGACATCTAGATCAAAAATTAAATTTATTTTTAGTTTAATATTTTAGTAATAATCGTATGTGTTAAAAAAAAATTTAAAAAAAATTGTACTTATCCTTAACGTATTAAAATTTTATTATAATGGAGTTTTGGCCATATCTCAAAAAAAAAAAAAAAAAAAAAAATACACTATGCCTTTGGAGTTTTTAATACTAATTAATGATTTTTTTGATATTTTAATTATTTTTTTTTTTACTTCCTAAATTTACTTAACTTTCGTTTGACAATTTATGTTGAGATTAAAAAAACACCAAAAGAAAAAATAAACTAAATAAGTTAATAAAAAAAAAGGGCCTAATTTGGGAATGAGATTAAAAGTTATCTATCTACTTTTTTACACATTTTTTTAAAAAAGTCAAAAAAAAAATTTCAAAAAGTCAGTTTTTAGCCAACTTCTCACAACAATCCAAAATATCACATCCAAATTATAATCATTTTATTTTTTCTCTCAGAAAAATTAAAAAAGACAAAAAAAAAAAATTGTCAAATGAACATTTTAGTCCTAAATTAAAAAAAGACTCAACTCCAAAAAGTCAACTAAAATTTTTTTTTACCAAACGATAACTTAATATATGAGGTTAAAATTTAGGAATATTTACTAATAAGTTCCATCTCACAAACAAGTACTCTAATTAGTCTCAATATTTTATATTGATATGTTAAATTCTATGTGTAGAAAGTTTCTTTTCACGTGATCTTATTTTTTATTTTGGTAGTATTTTGCTGGATGACTATACCTTTTTATTAATGTGGTAGGTATGCTGTGACACTCTAATGTGACAAGTATTAATGTGACACTCCCATGTAACGAGTATGATGTGACACTTCAAAAAAACTAAAAATTTCTTAATGTACTTTTCTCAAATGTGACAACATGACGGGTATGACAATCTAAATCTTTTACTCTAAAAAAACTAAAAACTCCTTAGTGTACTTGTAGCGGGTATGATGTGACACTCCAAAAAAACTAAAAACTCATTACTGTACTTTTTTCAAATGTGACGACGTGACGGAGTATGATGTGACATTTTAAATCTTTTACTTAAAACAATTAAAAATTCTTTAGTGTACTTTTATCAAATGTGACAACGTGACAGGTATGATGTGACACTCTAAAAAAGCTAAAAACTCCTTAGTATACTTTTTTTGAATGTAATAACGTAACGAGTAAGATGCAGTGTACTTTTTCTAAATGTGACAACGTAATAGGTATGATGTGGCACTCCAAAAAAATAAAAACTCATTAATATACTTTTTTTAAGTGTGATAATGTAGCAGGCATGATGTAACATTAAAAAAAACTAAAAACTTATTAGTGTACTTTTTCTAAATGTAACAACGTGACACGAATATGATTTAACACTCTAAAAAAACTAAAAACTCATTAATATACTTTTCTCAAACATGACATGTAACACTCTAATATGGCGGGTATGATATGACATTGCAAAAAATTAAAAACTCTTTAGTACACTCCAACGTAGCGGGTATAATGTGATACTAAAAAATTTCTTAGTATACTTTTTTTAAATATGACACCCCAATATAGTAGATAAATGAGTCATTACACATCAAAAATGACTAAATGAATCGTAAGAAAAAATATAGGCCTTATTGGCCAACCTCCCTAAAATTTATAAAAAAAAATCTTTTTAAAAAATTCATTAAATATAACAAAATATAAAAATATACTAAAAAATTTTGTGTTCAATGAATTTTTGAAAAAAAATTGCACAAATTTCATATTTTTTAAGTATATCTAAATAGTAAAGCTAAAAAGTTAAATATATATATAGATTGATTAAAATGTTTAAAAAAAAAATTTACTAAAAACAAAAAGCACGAATTGAAAACTCATATAAATGTTTCAGATTCTAAAAAATTCTTACAATTATATCCATAATGATATGGTATGTATGTGTAAATTCTTAATTTGTTACACAGCTAATGATATAAAGTCCAATTCTCTTATCACATTATTATGGATGAATTTATGAATCAAAAAGTGTATGCATTTAATATTGCTCTTTTGAAAATTTCAAATCAAGAGTGTTTGTTGACACAATTTTGGATTGAGTACACATTACATTAATTTTGATTGATATAAAATAGTTAATTTTATATTTAAAAAGTGTATTGATTTCAATTTTATAAAAATAATATTTTTTTTTCACTCATCTGAATTTGTGTGGTGTTGTGTGAACAAAATTGGATTCTTTTTGGGCAATATTTGTTTTGTTCCAAATTAGATTAGTAATTCGATAAGTTGCACATAAATTATGTGTTTTTCGTAAAAATATTATAGCATTTGTTAATGTCGTCAGTTTTTAGTTTTCTCTTTACAAAAATATTTTAAAAACAAATAAAAATAAAAATTAATAAACATGTTTAATGAGCTGTCAGAAAAGGTCGCTAACAGTGAAAGGTAGATAGATGTGGTGACCAGCGTTGGGGTGAGCTCCACCCCTTGCCACTCTTCTCTAAAAAAATAATTAATTTATTTGTGTACAAATAACATAATTTCTATTAGGAAAATGATAAGGGCTCTCATTTGAGTTCTAATGATGTGTCAAAGTAAAAAAAAATAAAAATAAAAATAAAACAAGGCACAAATATTACATCAGGGTGGGACTCTCCTTCCCATTAAAACTATTAAAGCTCCTATATTAGAGTTCTAAAGCATTTTTGTTTCTATTATACGACACTTTATTTCTTAAATTGAAAGAAACATTTTGTTCCCAAGTACTAGAATCTGAATAATAAAAAATGAAAATGTACAAAAAAATCAAAAATCAAAACACTATATTATTTTTTATTATATGATGAGTCTTTTTATATTTAACTTGTAGTAAGGCTAAGTTTGGCATCTCATAAAAAATCTAAAAAGTCAAAAGTTACTATCATATTTAAGTCAAATCATCTTATTTAAGTTACATCACCTTTCTATCACATCACTTCATACCCAACCTATATTTCATAAAAAATCAAAAAATATAATTATTTAGAACATCTCAAACAACCCCTAAATAAGTAATTTAAGACAAAGTAGCAATGTGTCCCATTTCATCTAAGAAAAAAAAAATATATATATATATATATATATATTTCTTTTAAACATGTCAAAGTGCATTAATACTCCCACATCATTTAATCTATATTGAATTTAGGGATAGTTTGGAATGACTTAAATAAGTATACTTTTTGTCTTTTTATAAAAAGATGTGCAAAAAAATAGAGAGGTGATGTGATGAAAAAAATAAAAAGATAAAAAGATGAATTATTTTTAAATTACCAAATTTGACCTTAATATGGATCTAACTTGTGATTTAAACCCAATGCCAAAGGGTTTTCCAGTTGGCTCAGGAGACTCAGCACTCAATCATGAATTATTTGTCTTGTTCTCTGTATTGTTTTCTATTTCATTATATTTTAGCTATTTGACAATATGAAATGGGTAATGGGACAAAAAAATGAGATGAAAAATGGAACAGATGATCAATATTCCAACGTTCAATTCTCTATACCAACTCTCTCTCTTCATTCGCCGACACGTAAATTATAATTGTTAATAAGGTAATGATTTTGTTAACAAGTATTCAAAGCCACAAACAAAATAAAATAAAGAACATAAGATACTTTCTACTAATTTTAAAATGCTTTTCATATAATTTATTTTTTAAAATATTTTTGATATTTTACAAAGTAATTTTTACACATTTTTATTATTAAACAATGTCCCAATAGTGCAGAAGTGTTGGTTGATCGTAAGTTTCATCTTGTGAGATTTTCTTGAAAATTGACTTACACCAATCATGCATAAGATGAAATAGTGCCCGCTTTTATTCAAGGCATTAGGAATAGCGAATACTCGCTCTTACTATTTTTTTTATTAAATTTGCAAAACCTATTTCCTTTGGTTCTACATTCTCATCTCGAAATAATAAATTGAGTTCGTATAAATATTTTGAACACCACTATTGAAATAACTATTTTTAGTTTTATTTTTTACTACTTCACCCATTTCATAAATTACTTGTTAAGGTTTGTCATTAGATATTATGGGCTCATTTTTTTTTTTTTTTTTGGTAATAAAGATGGAAATTAGATAGATAAGAGTTAAGCGGTTACAGTTCTGGGGTAAAAAGAACCCCTAGTGTCTTCAAAAACTTGAAGCGAGATACAATTAGGAATAGTAGAAAAAACAAGTAGACCCTCATAATTGAATCCTTCGTTGGCAAGCATGATTTTTTTCGTTAAAATTGTCAACAAAAAAAAAACATTAAAAATTAAACATACAAGTAATTCACAATTTTTGATATAATTTAAAATATATATTTCTAAACTTTTTTTTTTTTTTTACTTCATAAAAAGGCTTTTTAAAAAAACGAGAATGACTAATTCTCAAACAAAACCTAAAAGAAAAAAAGTTGCATTACTTGACCACGAAACTCAAATCCAAGTATGACACTTGTAAGAGAGTAATTCATCTACCAAATCAACAATCAAGTCATTAAAATGCCTTTTAAAATTTATCATAAAATTAATGGAATTATATAGTCCTTTTTATTATTAATAAAGGACAACTTTGATGTCTCTTTCATAATTTTTATTTTCCCCAAATGAGATGGGCTGGATAATGAATATATTTTTCCTTCCAATAGAACATCTGACTCGAATAAAAACATAATTGAATCAAGTGTTTTAAGTTCAATCATTAAAACAATTAATTTAATAATCTACCTCATACATTTTTCTATAGAAATCCTATCACTTTACTATTTTGTATATAATTCATTCCTTTTTTTATAGGCAAGAATTTTCTCAAGTTTACTATTTGAAAGGGAGAGTATTGTTTGAAATTGTAGGATTCACCAATGAATCATTCGTGTTGTTAATTAATATTTGTGAATCAATCATTAAAAAAAATTAATTGATCTAGTCACTTGATTTTATTATATTTATTTTTTTTTAAAAAAAAAAAAACTAAAAGTATGATTCTAAAAATAAGTTGTCTATTTTTAATACAAAAATGATAAAATTATGTAATTACAATTATCTAATAATTTTATTTTTTTATAAATAATTTGTTCACAAAATTCTACAAGTTAAACTGTTGAAATCTATGAATTTGAGAGAATCACCTTCCTTTAAATAAAAATTAATCCTCCACACTCATTTTTAATTGACACATACCATTTGTTTGTTTTGTAAACTAACAACACAAACGAAGTGGAATATATTAGTATTTAAATCAATAATAGTCAAATTTGAGAAGAGTCCAGATTTATTAAAGTTAAAAATTTCAATTTTACGAGAAAATTGACTAATTATCAGACTAATTTGGATTCATTTAAATAATTTTAATTGTTCATCTTATATAATTAACTAAGAAAATTATTTATGCAAAATATCAAGTTAATCTAACATCAATTATCATTTTATTATATCATTTTTATCTATACAGCCTATATGTTTTTAAGGCCTCGTTTGGCAAGTGTCCTTTTTTGTCAAAGAGTCAAAAAGTTATTAAAAAAATTAAAAAGCCAACCACTCATAGGCTCCGTTTGGCAAGAGCTAAACGGGGCTTTTTTGGCTATTTTAGCCACAAAAGACAAAATAGGCTATTTTAGCCACAAAAAACAAAATATCACATCCAACCCATAATCATTACATTCTTCTCTCACAAAAAAAGCCAAAAAAACTAAAAAGCCAAAAAGTCCATCCCAAACCAAACTTTTTAGTCCAGGCTAAAATAGCCAAAAAAGCCAAAAAGCCAAAAAGCCAACCCACTTCCCAAACGGAGGCATACCAAAAAGTTAAAAATTTTCTTTTCTCTCTACTTTTTGCACATCTTTTCTTAAAAATTCAAAAAGTCATCTCAAACATATTAGTTTTTTTTACATCACATTTTAGTCAAAAAATCAAAAAATTACTTAAAAAAGTCTATTCCCAAAAAGTTACTGAATAAACCATCAATCTATGGTAATATATATGTGATTTAATCATATGATTACTCATGTCTAATCAATCTAATTTTTTACATGTATGTTCTTCTTAACTTATTATCTAAGATAAATGATTAACATGAGTACCGTAAAAAGCCAACTTTACAAGATTTTCAACTTTAATAAATTCGAACTCATTTGAGAATTGCTACTGAAGCACTCAATCAATTTCTACTCATTTTTCGTTTGGAAAGTGGGTTGACTTTTTAACTTTTTGGCATTGTTTAGCTTGAGGTTAAAAAGCCTCGTTCGGGAGGCTTTTTGACTTTTTTGACTTTTTGTAAAAAAAATAATGTAATGATTATGAATTAGATTTGATATTTTTTCTTATTAATTTAAAAAGCTTATTTTATCTTTTTATGTTAAAATAGCCCCCAACCCAATCCAACCCAACCCAACCCAACTCTTCTTCCCAAAAGAAGCCAAGGGGGATTGTTTCGTTTAGATTATCTAAATTGTTTATAATTTTTTTTTTAAATATATGCTAACTTATTTGGTGACAGAAATAATTTAAATAAATCAAAAAATTATTATTTAAATATTAAAAATATATTTTTTTAACTATTACTTTTTTAAAAAACAAACAGAAGAGAGAGAAGGGCATTAAAAATAAAAATAAAAACAAAAAAAAACATAGAAATGGGAAAGATTTAGGAATATTTTCAGGTGTCTTCTAGAAAGAAGGCTTGTAAAAATCTACGAAAACGATTTGGGAATAAAAGTAAAGGGTGAAGCGGGTAGTTTTGCACTGATTCACACGACCACGAGAACGACGTCCACGCAATTTTCCTTGCTGTTGATTTTCTTTTAACAAACATCACTTCACTTCTAGAAGAAGGTTTACTCACTATTATTAATTAATAAATAAAAGATGATGGAGACGTGCGCTACAGACAAACAATCCTCCTTCTAGAAACCACAAATGTTAGACAGTGGAAGTTGATTAGTAAAAGTTTTGAATTTTTTTTTAAAAATATGTAAAAAATTAAAGATATGATATAACTCAAAAAAAAATTAAAAAATTAACTTTTAACTTAATTACTAAAAGAGGCCTGACTATCTTGTTTGAGATTAACATTTTTAGCTTGATCTTTTGATTATTTTTAATTATTTTAATTTGATTAAAAAAATAATATTTTAAATGATTTTAATTTTTTTTTATAATTGATTTGATAGTTGTGAAAAAAAAATAATATGATTATATTATAAATGCCACATTTTACATTATTGACTATTTTTATTTTTTTTGTTTTTATTGACTATTTTAACTAAAAAGTTACATTTCAAACAAGGCCGATTAAAAACTTTAATGGGATTTAAAATTTATTTAAGTTTGATTTGATAAATTTTTTAGCCGATTTAAAACAAGTTTTTGTTGAGTCAAGTTTGAATAGTTTGATATTTTTATATAGTTTTATGCTTATTTAATTGAGCTGAACGAGCAATAACTATTTAAGTTTAATTTGAAAGTTTTAATGAGTTCTACAATGTGTTTAAAATTGACTTATTTACTTAACGAAGTAAGATCTAACTACTTTTTAACAAACTAAATACGAGTCGAGCTCAAGTTATTTGGTTCGTTATTTGGTTCGTTTATCACCCTTAGTTATGACTTAAGTAATTCTAACACTCCATTTGTTTCGGCGGAAAATATTTTGCAACAACGAAATTTTTTTTTGAAGAAAACATTTTTCTATATCTGGTTGTATTAATAGTGGTGGTAGTGGTGACTGTAGTGTAGCGAAGGTGAAGGTGCATGCTGCTGGTGATAGTAGTGTGGTGGTATTGGTAAATTTTTAAATCAAAAAATGTTTTTCACCTTTTAAAATAAACATTTTTCACCTAAATAGATTTATTTTTCGTTGATCATGAAAAACAATTTATATTGATTTTCATTTTCATTGTACCAAACACTAAAGAATATAGAAAAAAAAAAATTAAAAAAAAAATTTCGCCCAAACAAGCAAAGCGTAAAAGGATGAGGCAATTGATACAATGGTCTATGTAATTATTCTTTGGAACAATGAAAAATTCAAACATTCAAGATTCGAATAGATGATGCGACTGTAATTTTTTCGTTGTAATCAAACATATTAATATATAAACATCCTACCGTTTACTCCCACCCCCCCAAAAAAAAATAAATAATAATAGTAATGATTCTAAGAGTTATTTACGTCATGAACCCCCAAATAATTAATAAATATTATTTTATCCTTTTCATACATGAATGCATATATTTTGAGTCCATCAATTATAAAAATATATCAATTTTATTCTTGGAAACTCCCTCTAAATTACTTGTAAAAGGGATATATTTGTACGATTTTTATAGTTAAAAGAGTCAATGTGTACAGTTTATAAATGAAGGGGATAAATTAACATTCGCTAATAATTGAGAGGGTATTAGTGTAATTAATTCTAATTTAGCGTGGTGTTTGACAATCAAATGAATACTTAACATAAAAGAAAAGGAAAGCTCTAGGGATTACCCACCCAAAATTTTCTAGGTGGGTGATTGTATAGTGAGGATTAAATTTGTGTAGTGTTAGGGTATGACTAGAATAAATCTAAATCACAAGATAAAAATATGAATAATTTTTGAGTTGATGAGGATGGGTTTGATTATTATTCTAAAGAAAAATAAAAAAAAAATCCTGAAAACTACTATTAGATTGAAAAATATGAAGAAAAAAAACAAAACAAAAAAAGAGTTTGCCCTATTTGTATAACGGTTCTGCTTTAAACTCGACCCATTTCATGCTCTGAGGTATGGGATTTCATGTCTTTAACTGTTGTTTATGTCCTTTATCGCCTTGTTGATAGTTGAGTTGGGTTGCTAGTTGTGTTTGAAACAGGTTGGGAGTTAATTTTTCAAAGAGTTGATGTTCAGTTTTCTTCTTGTTTGCTCAAGCGGTGTTTTGGTCGCTTGAGCAGTCTTTGAGATCTCCCAGTATTTTGCAGACCTACAAAACTTCTGGAAGTAGGGTGATCTTTGCTCGAGTGGTCTTTCTTGCCCTTGAGCAGTCTTCCAGTCTACAAAACTTCTAAGAAAGGGTCATTGTGCGCTCGAGTGGTGTCACTTATTTTCTCTGATGCTCAAGCGGTGTTTTGGTTGTTCGAGCGATTTGTACGTGTATTAATTCGAGAAAATGGATTTTTGAATCACTTTTTCATTTCTCTCTCTCTCTCTAAAACATTCCAAAACCCTAATTTCTTGACTTTCTCTGTGTAGTTCTTATTTAAAATCTCAAATACTCCATCATTCATTGATTTCTCTACCATTGCTCTTTGGAGAAAAATGTTGAGCTCGTCGTAGACTTCAATATAATCGGAGAGAATCTCGTTTTTGGCTCCACCAAAGTTTTACGCTTGTTCTTTTCCTCTTTTACTCTTAAGGTATGGATTTCTTCAATCTCTCGTATGATTCTTAGCTTAATTATTTACTCTTTGAAAAGATTTAATGATTTGGAATTTTTGGATTAAACCTAGGGTTTGATTTTTGAAATGTAAAATATGGGTTTTCAAATGCTTGCTTGAGGAAGGTTGTAAGAATGTGTTTATGGTTGAGATATGTTGAAATGTTGGAATTTCTTTACTTAAATGTGATTTTGAAAGTAAAGAAGGCTTTGTTCAAAAATCCTTGATATTTGGTTTATTGAAGAAAAGGGAAAATATGTAGAGTTTTGAAAAGATGTAATGATTGTATTTGTTGATGATGAAGATGGAGTTGGATATGTAATATCACTGCCATTTTGAAAATGATGAGATTATATCTTTTATTGAAAAATTATATGTTAAGTAGATATATCTATTTTGGGCTATTGCTGGAGGATAGTTTTAATTGTTGTAAAAATTGCATGAGGATTAGGTTAAATTGAAACTAATTTCTCATACATTATGAATCAAGCATTGTTTCATACTTGAACATTGAAAATGTATTGTTTTTGAGAAAAATGGGTGTATACCTTGGTAAATCTGGTTAGGAGATATGGTTGTGGTTAATATTGTTGGCCTGTGTGTCCTTGGTGAAAATCCAAACACCCACGCAGTTAGGTGCCGATCCTTCCTATTAGTACCGATAAAATGGTTTTGGTAATGCTTGTATAGTCTACTAGCAGATAGGTACCTAAAGATTCCCTATGTTTTGTATCCACTGTCCTGTTTTTTTATATAAAAAGATATTTTCATGCATTGATATATAATCCTGACATTGCATTGTTTGAAATGGAAATGTAAAGCCTTTGACAAATGGTATGCATATAAATTCACCTTATAACTTCGTTAAGATTTATATATTGTGTTAAAGTATCTCTACTGGGTTTTAGCTCACCCTATGTGGAAAACAACTTTTTGGTACTGATGATATGCCTCCACCAAGGACTTAGCTTGAGAGGATCGTAGCACTGAAAGCTCATCTTTGTTTCTTGTCGTAATTATTTTTGTACAAGCCTGGGGCTTTAACTATATTAAGTTGAACTCACTTTTGATGTGCCCAAGTATCGTTTTGGAAAGATGTTGCCATTAAGGCATTAACTTATCTGTATAACCCTTTATTTCACTTCACTCATATGTGACATATGCTATAGATTCAGGATTTAGGGGTTTATGAATGTATACTTGCATATATCATCTTTTGTACGGTAAACTTAAAACTTATATAAATGAAAGGTTATTTTTCAACATATTGCGCTTTTATTGAATATTATGAAATGGGTTGTCATTACTATTTTGGGGCGTTACAATTTGGGAGGAAGGTTTTGAGCTAAAATAATAAATAAAGACAAAATAGGTTAAAATAGATAATAAGACAAAATATCACATCCAAACTATAATCATTTCACTTTTTCTCTCATAACTATCAAATCAACTTAAAAAAAAGAAAAAAAAAGAAGGTCAAGTATCTTCCCAACACAACTTTTTGTAGTTAGGCTAAAATAGTCAAAAAAAACTAAAAAGCCAACTAAAATAACCAACTTCTCAAACAAGTATATAAAAGGGTTTTGAAGTATGTGAAGTGTGTATTAAAATTATAAATTTTTTGACATTTTGTGTCTCTTATTGACAACTCTTAAGACTGTTTTTAACAATATCTAAAATTAAATATATGATTATGACTTTTTTGAAGTGTTGTGTAGCGCTTGGAACTTAATATATTAAGTAAAAACTAAATAAACTCGTTTGATAACCATAATTAGTATCATTTCAAAATTGAAGGAACTTAAAATTTACACTTCAAATTTTTTTTGTACCTATAAACTTACTAATATATAAGTAGTATCAAAGTTTACCCTGAAGACCATACCATTACTGCCATTGCCACACTCTAGTCCTACACCCACCACCACCAGGGCTAGCACGTCACTACGATTGACCCCACCACCTCCCTCTCTACTGCCAACATTTCACAATCACCATTACAATCGTCACTATTACTACCACTATTACAACCCTCTAACTTTACCTCTATCGCCACTGATGCACCACCATCATTTCACTATCACCATTACTACACCACCACCACCACTACCACAATCCTTCACCTCTACTGCCGTTGCCATGATTGCCTTAGCCAACACCATCATTCCAACACTACATCCACTACAACCCTCCACATCGACCACCATCACCAACACTACCTAGCCACCACCACAACCACTACCATTACTACACTATTGTCACTGCCACCACCACTGCACAACAATTACCACCACCACTACCTCACTATCACAATATAAAAATTGAAAGAGAAAATTTCAAATTTCATCTTGTACACACGAAAAATTTATTTTAGTTTAGTATTTAAATTTTTATCAACTAATTTGTTAATTTGAAAAATTTAGTATTTAGTTTTTAGTTTTTAATTTTATCAAGCATCACCAGAGTTAGTTAAAAAAACTATTGAATTAAAATAAATCTACAAAAAAAAAAAAAAAAAGCTATTGCTAAAAAGCTTAATTCGTTTTACATAATTTTCTAATTAGCTTTTAGAGTAATTGAAATGAACTTTTTCAGTGAAAAATGAGTTTGTCAAATGAATTAAAATTTTATTAGTAAAAATAAATTTGTAAACTAATACAATAACTTTTTAGATTTCACTTGGTTGTGATTAAAAGTTAATTTTTATTAACTAAAAAAAATTATTTTATGTGTTGTATTACTTACAAGGAAATGTTAAAAATAATTGCTAAGAATGTATTAAAATATGTAAAGAATAAATAAAAATTATTTAAAAATATATAAAATGTGAATTGTGATTATAAATATTTTAAAATTTTGTGATTGTGACTCTATTAATAAGAATACATTTTCTTATTTGATCATAGACAAATCAAATAAGCCAAAAAAAAAAAAAAAAAAAAAAAACCTCAAAGATAGGAACGGTGACTATGAAGGAGAAGAAAATTTCAAAGTGGGTGGATAAGATTTCGTACAGTGCGTACATTTAAAACAGTGAGAACGGTGACTATGAAAGACAAGAAAGGCAGTGGATAAGATTTCGTACAGTGCGTATACTTAAAAGAGTAAGAATACAATTATATGTGTAGTATAATAATTAATGTATATTTTATTTCTTTAAAAAAAATATTTAATAGTATAATTATAATGTCTATTATAAAAGAATAATTTTAATTTTAAATTAAAATTAAATTTAAAGTATAATTTTAATTATTTATTTTAATAATATTAATTCTATCGTTCTATTTAAATTATTACTTGAATACTTATATATATTAATTTTAGTTAAATTATTTTAATATTTTGATAATTTTAGTTCTATTGTATTATAAAAGTATAATTATCATATAATAATTTTTTATGATATATATTAAATTATAAAATACTAAAATGAATACTTATTTTGATATTAAAAATAATATTTAAATTAGTAACATAAAATTAAAAGTAATTCTAACTATTTAATTTGCTTTTATATTCATTTAGAAAATAAAAATATGTAGAAATAGAAATTATATAAAATTTATCAAAAAAATTAAATATAAATATGTTGTAATTGGATTATCATATAATGATTTTATATGATATATATATTAAATTTTAAAATTGTAACATAAAACATTCTTATTTAAATTAAAATATTAACTATATAAAAGAAATTCTTTTTTTGGGTAAGTATATAAAAGAAATTCAACAATGAGTAACCAAGAAAGCATCACATAACAATATCTAAACCTAAAAAAAAAAAGTAATGAAAATATCCAAACAATAGATATATCTCAATTGTGAAGTGATTAATCATCTGTAATATGATGTCAAAACATAAAAGAACTTATTAATCAACAATTGAAAAAGTAACTCAAGCAGTAAATCCAAACTTTAGAGGTTTCTCGAGGGTGTCATTGTTGTGTCGGTTTTTCCTCCTGTGAGTTGTAATTATATAAAATAATACAAAAAAATGAAATATATTTTCATATATAGAATCACTATAAAATTTAAACGACAAATCCATAATATAAAATCATATAGAATTGGTATTGTGTATAAAATAATGCATGAAAAAAAAAATTAAAAAGGCAATTTAGTATTAAAAAAATCTTAATACCTTTGAAAGAATTAAGAAAAAAATCGTGAAACTCAAAATTAGTATTGAATTTGTGAATTATGTCAATTTACGATAAAAAAATATATGAAAAAGAAATATTTTTCAAATAGAGTCCATATAAAATAGACAAAGTTAGTTTTTAAATTATAATTGGATTTGTTTAGAACTCTATATGTAATTAAGAAAATACATACTGATGTAGCTCTCTTAAAAAATAAAAAATAAAAAAAGTAAACTCTTATAATGTGTAGCGTAAACATGAGAAAAATATTACTTTTAATAATATATATATATATATATATATATATATGTGTGTGAGAGAGAGAGAGAGATTATTATATTAATATATAATATGACATAATTTTAGAAGTTTTAAATTTTTATAATTTGTACAACAGGTGGGGTTCATAATTTTGAAGTAACAATATCATAGCACATGTTGATATACTAATTGGTATATCAATTGATACGTGTAGCACCACTGGAAGAATTAAAGTATTCGTATAGGTCTTGTTTACATTCAAAAAAATATATATATATATAGGTCTCGTTTGACTTTTTGATTTTTTTTTTACTATTTTACCTTGGTTAAAAAATTGGGAGTACTTACGTGTAGGTCTTAATAAGTTTACTTATTATCTAATAGGTCCTATAAAAAAAATTTGTTATAAAAAAAGTCACTAATTATAAGTTTTAGTGACAATTTATAAAAATCATGACAAAAAAAAAGTCACTAATTATGAATTTTTAGCGACGTGTAAAAAATTGTCATAAAATATTTATTTTTAGAGAGAATTTACCAAGACTTATTTTGAATAGGATTTGATAGGAATTAAGTATAACTATTAGGATCTATTAGTAGTTTATCCAAAAAATTGTGTTTAAGAAGATAGTTGATTTTTTTTTATAGCTAATTTGATGATTGTAACAGAAAAAGTGAAATGATTATAAATTAAATATAACATTTTATCTTATTAATTTTTTTAATTTATTTTATCTTTATTTATTATTTTAGCCCAAATAACTCTTCCCAGGCCGAGGGAAAATAACACGATAGAAGACAAAAAATTTACAAAGTACGGAGGCGCAACTCCTTGTCTAGTGCGATGCAACTCAAAAGTTATGGGTGCACCTCAACATGCCTGTAGTGTTTTTTTTTTTTTTTTTTTAACTATTTCACTGGGACGTAATTCTCCTTTCAGATAATAATTTGAAAAAATTACAATTTTGTGGAATTTTTAAAAAATAATTATAGATTTATGAAAAAATTATGATTTTAATTATTAATATTTATAAATTTTATTACTTATTTATAATTTTTTTTAAAAAATACCACTTATTTGATATTTTCCCGAACAATTTCATCTTGTATTCTTTTGTACAAATTTGTTGGATTGAAAATTACAAATTAAAATACAAATTAAAAATTTAAAAATTATTTTTAAAAATTCTAAAACCAAATGTAGTGAATGAATCCACAAACATAAGGATATCAGCCTAATTTGTTGAGAGGGGAAAAAATTGCAGTTACTAATCTTATAAATCGTACTTATTTATCAATATGCGTTTTTCGAATAATAATTGGGAGAGTTACCCATAAATTCTAAATGTTGAACTTGTGTACCATTTGGTCCCAGATTAATACTTGTTATCCATTTAGTCCTCTATATTATGTAAAAGACATGAGTGACCTTTGTTTGACTTTATTAGCGTGATAGTTGTGTGATTTAAATTGGTGTGTTCATGTGTGGTTGGATATAAATGTTTATCCGATTGTATGATAAACATGTGGCAAATTGTGTGGTTGGATGGATGCCACACAACCCAAAAGTGCACTATAGGTTTTTTATACTTTCTGCTTTTTGTTTGGTGTAGTGCACGTGCCACACAACCATTTTCCTAGCCATCCGGCTCGACCCGTATACGCACATCAAAACAGGGATACGTATCTAAGACGTTTCGATTTGGGTTAAGTTTGATTTGTAACTCATAGTTTATTGCGATTTGCCCTATCTTCGTCCCCAAAAATTTGAAATTCCCGATTTCAATTTGACGGCTGTACTTGATTGCAGATTGAGATGTGAGGTATTTACGATTTGGTTGTGTGAGTGTGGTGAGTCGTTGCCACATTGACGGTGAGGCGGAGAGAGATATCGATAGTAGGGGCTATGACAGTGCCAGAGTTATGTGTCGTGTCATATTTGGTGATCGTTGATGGGACGATGATGACGGGGATGTGTTGGTCTGGGTGTTTTGTTTTATTTGTTTTGGTTTGGTGTGTGTTTTATGTTGGTTGTGTGGGACATGCTTTGTTTTTTGTTGGGTGTTTACATTGTGACAGCATGATGTGTGAGCCTGGGTGTGTTATTTTATTTGTTTTGGTTTTTGTGTGTGTTTTATGTTAGTTGTGTGGGTGTTAGCTTTTTGGCTTTCGAAGGTTATTTTTGTAATTATGAGCGTGCCGGCAAGGATCAATCAGTCCTTACAGAATTTTGATTGCCAACCAATTATCAGACACTTGTGTTATAGTTCTTTCAGTCTCAATGATTTTAAATTTTTCTTATAATTGATTTGATAGTTGTGGAAAAAAAATAATATGATTATATTTTAAATGCGACACTTTACATTATTGACTATTTTAATCTTTTTTGTTTTTATTGACTATTTTAACTAAAAAGTTGCATCCCAAACAAGGCCTATTAAAAACTTTAATGGGATTTAAAATTTATTTAAGTTTGATTTGATAAATTTTTGAGCCGATTTAAAACAAGTTTTTGTTGAGTCAAGTTTGAATAGTTTGATACTTTTATATAATTTTATGCTTATTTAATTGAGCTGAACGAGCAATTAACTATTTAAGTTTAATTTGAAAGTTTTAATGAGTTCTACAATGTGTTTAAAATTGACTTATTTACTTAACGAAGTAAGACCTAACTACTTTTTAACAAACTAAATACAAGTCGAGCTCAAGTTATTTGGTTCGTTTATCACCCTTAGTTATGACTTAAGTAATTCTAACACTCCATTTGTTTCGGCGGAAAATATTTTCCAACAACGAAATTTTTTTTTGAAGAAAACATTTGTCTATATCTGGTTGTATTAATGGTGGTGGTGGTGGTGACTATAGTGTAGCGAATGTGAAGGTGCATGCTGCTGGTGATAGTAGTGTGGTGGTATTGGTAAAGTCTTAAATCAAAAAATGTTTTTCGCCTTTTAAAATAAACATTTTTCACCTAAATAGATTTATTTTTCGTTGATCATGAAAAACAATTTATATTGATTTTCATTTTCATTGCACCAAACACTAAAGAATATAGAAAAAAAAAATTAAAAAAATTTTGCCCAAACAAACAAAGCGTAAAAGGATGAGGCAATTGATACAATGGTCCATGTAATTATTCTTTGGGACAATAAAAAATTCAAACATTCAAGGTTCGAATAGATGATGCCACTATAATTTTTTCGTTGTAATCAAACATATTAATATATAAACATCCTACCGTTTACTCCCACCCCTCTAAAAAAAAATAAATAATAATAGTAATGATTCTAAGAATTATTTACGTCATGAACCCCCAAATTATTAATAAATATTATTTTATCCTTTTCATACATGAATACATATATTTTGAGTCCATCAATTATAAAAATATATCAATTTTATTCTTGGAAACTCCCTCTAAATTACTTGTAAAAGGGATATATTTGTACGATTTTTATAGTTAAAAGAGTCAATGTGTACGGTTTATAAATGAAGGGGATAAATTAATATTCGCTAATAATTGAGAGGGTATTAATGTAATTAATTCTAATTTAACGTGGTGTTTGATAATCAAATGAATACTTAACATAAAAGAAAAGAAAAGCTCTAGGGATTACCCACCCAAAATTTTCTGGGTGGGTGATTGTATAGTGAGGATTAAATTTGTGTAGTGTTAGGGTATGAGTAGAATAAATCTAAATCACAAGATAAAAATTATGAATAATTTTTGAGTTGATGAGGATGGGTTTGATTATTATTCTAAAGAAAAATTTTTAAAAAAAAAATCCTGAAAATTGCTATTAGATTGAAAAATATGAAGAAAAAAAACAAAACAAAAAAAGAGTTTGCCCTATTTGTATAACGGTGCTGGTTTAAACTCGACCCATTTCATGTTCTTAGGTCTGGGATTTCGTGTCTTTAACTGTTGTTTATGTCCTTTATCGCCTTGTTGATAGTTGAGTTGGGTTGTTAGTTGTGTTTGAAACAGGTTGGGAGTTAATTTTTCAAAGAGTTGATGTTCAGTTTTCTTCTTGTTTGCTCAAGTGGTGTTTTGGTCGCTTGAGCAGTCTTTGAGATCTCCCAGTATTTTGCAGACCTGCAAAACTTCTGAAAATAGTGTGATCTTTGCTCGAGCGGTCTTTCTTGACCTTAAGTAGTCTTCCACTCTACAAAACTTCTAAGAAAAGGTCATTGTGCGCTCGAGTGGTGTCACTTATTTTCTCTGATGCTCAAGCGGTGTTTTGGTCGTTCGAGCGATTTGTACGTGTATTAATTCGAGAAAATGGATTTTTGAATCACCTTTTCATTTCTCTCTCTCTCTAAAACATTCCAAAACCCTAATTTCTTGACTTTCTCTATGTAGTTCTTATTTAAAATCTCAAATACTCCATCATTCATTGATTTCTCTACCATTGCTCTTTGGAGAAAAATGTTGAGCTCGTCGTGGACTTCAATATAATCTGAGAGAATCTCGTTTTTGGCTCCGCCAAAGTTTTACTCTTGTTCTTTTCCTCTTCTACTCTTAAGGTAAGGATTTCTTTAATCTCTCGTATGATTCTTAGCCTAATTATTTACTCTTTGAAAAGATTTAATGATTTGGAATTTTTGGATTAAACCTAGGGTTTGATTTTTGAAATGTAAAATATGGGTTTTCAAATGCTTGCTTGAGGAAGGTTTTAAGAATGTGTTTATGGTTGAGATATGTTGAAATGTTGGAATTTCTTTACTTAAATGTGATTTTGAAAGTAAAGAAGGCTTTGTTCAAAAATTATTGATATTTGGTTTATTGAAGAAAAGGGAAAAGATGTAGAGTTTTGAAAAGATGTAATGATTGTATTTGTTGATGATTAAGATGGAGTTGCATATGTAATATCACTGCTATTTTGAAAATGATGAGATTATATTTTTTGTTGAAAAATTATATGTTAAGTAGATATATCTATTTTGGGCTATTGGTGGAGGATAGTTTTAATTGTTGTAGAAATTGCATGAAGATTAGGTTAAATTGAAACTAATTTCTCATACATTATGAATCAAGCATTGTTTCATACTTGAACATTGAAAATGTATTGTTTTGAGAAAAATGGGTGTATACCTTGGTAAATCTGGTTAGGAGATATGGTTGTGGTTTATATTGTTGGCTTGTGTGTCCTTGGTGAAAATCCAAACACCCACGCAGTTAGGTGCCGATCCTTCCTGTTAGTATCGACAAAATGATTTTGGTAGTGCTTGTATAGTTTACTGGCAGATACGAACCTAAAGATTCCCTGTGTTTTGTATCCACTGTCCTGTTTTTTTATATAAAAAGATATTTTCATGCATTGATATATAATCCTGACATTGCATTGTTTGAAATGGAAATGTAAAGCCTTTGACAAATGGTATGCATATACATTCACCTTATAACTTCGTTAAGATTTATATATTGTGTTAAAGTATCTCTACCGGGTTTTAGCTCACCCTATGTGGAAAACAACTTTTTGGTACTGATGATATGCTTCCACCAAGGACTTAGCTTGAGAGGATCGTAGCACTGAAAGCTCAGCTTTGTTTCTTGACGTAATTATTTTTGTACAAACCTGGGGCTTTAATTGTATTAAGTTGAACTCACTTTTGATGTGCCCAAGTATCGTTTTGGAAAGATGTTGCCATTAAGGCATTAACTTATCTGTATAACCCTTTATTTCACTTCACTCATATGTGACATATGCTATAGATTCAGGATTTTGGGGTTTATGAATGTATACTTGGATATATCATCTTTTGTATGGTAAACTTAAAACCTATATAAATGAAAGGTTATTTTTCAACATATTGCGCTTTTATTGAATATTATGAAATGGGTTGTCATTACTATTTTGGGGCGTTACAATTTGGGAGGAAGGTTTTGAGCTACAATAATAAATAAAAACAAAATAGGTTAAAATAGCCAATAAGACAAAATGTCACATCCAAGCTATAATCATTTCACTTTTTCTCTCATAACTATCAAATCAACTTAAAAAAAAGAAAAAAAAAAAGCAGGTCAACTATCTTCCCAACGCAACCTTTTGTAGTTAGGCTAAAATAGTCAAAAAAACTAAGAAGCCAACTAAAATAGCCAACTTCTCAAACAAGTATATAAAAGGGTTTTGAAGTATGTGAAGGGTGTATTAAAATTATAAATTTTTTGACATTTTGTGTCTCTTATTAACAACTCTTAAGACTGTTATTAACAATATCTAAAATTAAATATATGATTAAGACTTTTTTGAGGTGTTGTTTGATAATCTAATGTATCGCTTGGAACTTAATATATTAAGTAAAAACTAAATAAACTCGTTTGATAACCATAATTAGTATCATTTCAAAATTGAAGGGACTTAAAATTTACACTTCAAATTTTTTTTGTACCTATAAACTTACTAATATATAAGTAGTATCAAAGTTTACCCTGAAGACCATACCATTACTGCCATTGCCACACTCTAGTCCTACACCCACCACCACCAGGGCTAGCACGTCACTACGATTGACCCCACCACCTCCCTCTCTACTGCCAACATTTCACAATCACCATTACAATCGTCACTATTACTACCACTATTACAACCCTCTAACTTTACCTCTATCGCCACTGATGCACCACCATCATTTCACTATCACCATTACTACACCACCACCACCACTACCACAATCCTTCACCTCTACTGCCGTTGCCATGATTGCCTTAGCCAGCACCATCATTCCAACATTACATCCATTACAACCCTCCACATCGACCACCATCACCAACACTACCTAGCCACCACCACAACCACTACCATTACTACACTATCGTCACTGCCACCACCACTACACAACAATTACCACCACCACTACCTCACCATCACAACATAAAAATTGAAGGAGAAAATTTCAAATTTCATCTTGTACATACGAAAATTTTATTTTAGTTCAGTATTTAAATTTTTATCAACTAATTTTTTAATTTGAAAAATTTAGTATTTAGTTTTTAGTTTTTAATTTTATCAAACATCACCAAAAAAACTATTGGATTAAAATAAATCTACAAAAAAAGAAGAAGCTATTGCTAAAAAGCTTAATTCGTTTTACATAATTTTCTAATTAGCTTTTAGAGTAATTGAAATGAACTTTTTCAGTGAAAAATGAGTTTGTCAAATGAATTAAAAAAATTTAGTAAAAATAAATTTGTAAACTAATACAATAACTTTTTAGATTTCATTTGGTTGTGATTAAAAGTTAATTTTTATTAACTAAAAAAAATTATTTTATGTGTTGTATTGCTTACAAGGAAATGTTAAAAATAATTGCTAAGAATGTATTAAACTATGTAAAGAATAAATAAAAATTATTTAAAAATATATAAAATGTGAATTGTGATTATAAATATTTTAAAATTCTGTGATTGTGACTCTATTAATAAGAATACATTTTCTTATTTGATCATAGACAAATCAAATAAGCCAAAAAAAAAAAAAAAAAAAAAACCCCTCAAAGATAGGAACGGTGACTATGAAAGAGAAGAAAAATTCAAAATGGGTGGATAAGATTTTGTACAGTGCGTACATTTAAAACAGTGAGAACGGTGACTATGAAAGACAAGAAAATTTGAAAGGCAGTGGATAAGATTTCGTACAGTGCGTATACTTAAAAGAGTAAGAATAAAATTATATGTGTAGTATAATAATTAATGTATATTTTATTTTTTTTAAAAAATATTTAATAGTATAATTATAATGTCTATTATAAAAGAATAATTTTAATTTTAAATTAAAATTAAATTTAAAATATAATTTTAATTATTTATTTTAATAATATTAATTCTATCGTTTTATAAAATTATTACTTGAATACTTATATATATTAATTTTAGTTAAATTATTTTAATATTTTAATAATTTTAGTTCTATCATATTATAAAAGTGTAATTATCATATAATAATTTTTTATAATATATATTAAATTATAAAATACTAAAATGAATACTTATTTTGATATTGAAAATAATATTTAAATTAGTAACATAAAATTAAAAGTAATTCTAATTATTTAATTTACTTTTATATTCATTTAGAAAATAAAAATATGTAGAAATAGAAATTATATAAAATTTATCAAAAAAATTAAATATAAATATGTTGTAATTGGATTATCATATAATGATTTTATATGATATATATATTAAATTTTAAAATTGTAAAATAAAATATTCTTAATTAAATTAAAATATTAACTATATAAAAGAAATTCTTTTTTTGGGTAAGTATATAAAAGAAATTCAACAATGAGTAACTAAGAAAGAATCACATAACAATATTTAAACCTAAAAAAAAAAGCAATGCAAATATCCAAACGATAGATATATCTCAATTGTGAAGTGATTAATCATCTGTAATATGATGTCAAAACATAAAAGAACTTACTAATCAACAATTGAAAAAATAACTCAAGCAGTAAATCCAAACTTTAGAGGTTTCTCGAGAGTATCATTGTTGTGTCGGTTTTTCCTCCTGTGAGTTGTAATTATATAAAATAATATAAAAAATGAAATATATTTTCATATATAGAATCACTATAAAATTTAAACGACAAATCCATAATATAAAATCATATAGAATTGGTGTTGTGTATAAAATAATGCATGAAAAAAAAAAATTAAAAAAGGCAATTTAGTATTAAAAAAATCTTAATACCTTTGAAAGAATTAAGAAGAAAATCGTGAAATACAAAATTAGTATTGAATTTATGAATTATATCAATTTACGATAAAAAAATATATGAAAAAGAAATATTTTTCAAATAGAGTCCATATAAAATAAACAAAGTTAGTTTTTAAATTATAATTGGATTTGTGTAGAACTCTATATGTAATTAAGAAAATACATACTGATGTAGGTCTCATAAAAAATAAAAAAAAACTCTTATGATGTGTCGCGTATACATGAGAAAAATATTACTTTTAATAATATATGTATATATATATGAGAGAGAGAGAGAGAGAGATTATTATATTAATATATAATATGACATAATTTTAGAAGTTTTAATTTTTGTAATTTGTATAACAGGTGGGGTTCATAATTTTGAAGTGACAATATCATAGCACATGTTGATATACTAATTGATGCGTGTAACACCACTGGAAGAATTAAAGTATTCATATAGGCCTCGTTTACTTAAAAAAAAAAAAAAATATATATATATATATATATATAGGTCTTGTTTGACTTTTTGATTTTTTATTATTATTTTACCTTGGCTAAAAAATTAGGGGTACTTACGTATAGGTCCTAACAAGTGGACTTATTGTCTAATAGGTCTTATGAAAAAATTTTGTTATAAAAAAAGTCACTAGGCCTCGTTTGGGAACCCTCCATTTTAGCAAAAAAGTCAAAAAGTTACTAAATTAGCCAAAAAGTCAACAACCCATACCAAAAAGTCAAAGATTCGCTTTTCTCTCTACTTTTTGTACATCTTTTCGTAAAAAACCAAAAAGTCATCCCAAACATACTAGTTTTTTTTAGCTCATATTTTAGCCAAATAGTCAAAAAGTTACTAAATTAGCATGTTCCCAAACGAGGCCTAATTATAAGTTTTAATGACAATTTATAAAAATCAAGACAAAAAAAAAGTCACTAATTATGAATTTTTAGCGACGTGTAAAAAATTGTCATAAAAAATTTATTTTTAGAGAGAATTTACCAAGACTTATTTTGAATAGGATTTGATGGGAATTAAGTATAACTATTAGGATCTATTAGTAGTTTATTCAAAAAATTGTGTTTAAGAAGATAGTTGATTTTTTTTTTATAGCTAGTTTGATGATTGTAAGAGAAAAAGTAAAATGATTATTGATTGAATATAACATTTTATCTTATTAATTTTTTTAATTTATTTTGTCTTTATTGATTATTTTAGTTCAAATAACTCTTCCCAAACAGAGCCTACGGGAAAATAACGAGATAGAAGACAAAAAATTTACAAAGTATGGAGGGCGCAGCTCCTTGTCTAGTGCAACTCAAAAGTTATGGGTGCACCTCAACATGCCTGTAGTATTTTTTTTATATTTTTTTTAAACTATTTTACTGGGACGTAATTCTCCTTTCATATAATAATTTGGAAAAATTACAATTTTGTGGAATTTTTAAAAAATAATTATAGATTTATGAAAAAATTATGACTTTAATTATTAATATTTATAAATTTTATTACTTATTTATAATTTTTTTTTAAAAAAATACCACTTATTTGATATTTTCCCAAACAATTTCATCTTGTATTCTTTTGTACAAATTTGTTGGATTGAAAATTACAAATTAAAATACAAATTTAAAAATTATTTTTAAAAATTTTAAAACCAAATGTAGTGAATGAATCCACAAACATAAGGATATCAGCCTAATTTGTTGAGAGGGGAAAAAATTGCAGTTACTAATCTTATAAATCGTACTTATTTATCAATATGCGTTTTTTGAATAATAATTGGGAGAGTTACCCATAAATTCTAAATGTTGAACTTGTCATTACAAAAAAAAGTGTTTTTTGCGACGGCAAAACGCCGTCGCAAATGCCCCATACGCCGTCGCTAATACTTTTTGTGACGGTAATTTGGTTTTTTGCGACGGTAAGTGCCGTCACCATTGTTTTTTGCGACGGGAGAGTACCTTTTTTTGCGACGGCAATTTTCTGTCGCCAATAAGTGAAGAAAATCTGAGTTTTTGCGACGGTACAGTATTTTCGTCGCTAAAATGGGTTTTTTGAGACGGCAAGAATACCGTCGCTAAAAGAGTCGTAGCTGATAACTATTGGCGACGGCAGTCTGAGCCGTCGCTAAAGGTTTATTTTTCAATTACATTCCATAGCTTTTGCGACAGTATGGGTGCCATCGCAAAAGCCTCGTACAATTTTTTTTTGAGACAGGTGGTATGCCGTCTCAAAAAAAAAAAACCTGTTGGGAAATTATTAAAAAAATTAAAATAACCTACATACATAAACAAAAGTTGACAAATAATGATAATTCATAATGTTGTTCCATTCATAACAATACACAAATAAAAATTCATAACAATAAAAATTATGCCACTACATAATGTCGCATAATACATACATAATGTTGTTCACAAATTTAAATAACATAAATCAAAATCAAAATCAAAACCAAAAGTTTTCGTCTTGATTCTTTCGTGGGTTACAAAAACAAAAGTTGGTCATAATCTTTATACGCCCGCATTCCACAAGAAGCAAACTGCTACTCAGGAAATATCTGAAAAAAACAAGATAAAAATAATTAATAATCATATAATGGTGTTAATATTTTAATTACAGAAAAATATAAAAAAAATTGACTACTATATAATTAGAAAGATAGTTTAGTAAATAATTTTGACTAGACCGAAATCCGACTCTAACTCCCAAACCGGGAACCCGATTCGAGCCCCGTCTTCTCCCATAAGTCTATCGTGCCTAAGCGGTCGTGTGTGCCAAGTTTCGTGCTAAACCGACGTCGTTTGGTGATTTTGGGGCATTAACGCCTCGAATTCAAGTTTCTTAAGGAAGTAGTTTGTCTAAAGTGAAATCCGGCTCTAACTCCTAAACCGGAAACCCGATTCGAGCCCCGTCTTCTCCCACAAGTCTCTCGTGCCTAAACGGTCGTGTGTGCCAAGTTTCGTGCTAAACCGACGCCGTTTGGTGATTTTGGGGCGTTAACACCTCGAATTCAAGTTTCTTAAAGAACTAGTTTGCCTAAAGTGAAATTCGGCTCTAACTCCCAAACCGGGAACCCGATTCGAGCCCCGTCTTCTCCTACAAGTCTCTCGTGCCTAGGCGGTCGTGTGTGCCAAGTTTCGTGCTAAACCAACGCCGTTTGGTGATTTTGGGGCGTTAACACCTCGAATTCAAGTTTCTTAAGGAACTAATTTGCCTAAAATGAAATCCGACTCCAACTCCCAAACCGGGAACCCGATTCGAGCCCCGTCTTCTCCCACAAGTCTCTCGTGCCTAAGAGGTCGTATGTGCCAAGTTTCGTGCTAAACCGACGCGGTTTGGTGATTTTGGGGCGTTAACTCCTCGAATTCAAGTTTCTTAAGGAACTAATTTGCCTAAAGTGAAATCCGACTCTAACTCCCAAAACCGGGAACCCGATTCGAGCCCCGTCTTCTCTCACAAGTCTCTCGTGCCTAGGCAGTCGTGTGTGCCAAGTTTCGTGCTAAACCGACGCCGTTTGGTGATTTTGGGGCGTTAACACCTCGAATTCAAGTTTCTTAAGGAACTAGTTTGCTTAAAGTGAAATCCGGCTCTAACTCCCAAATCGGGAACCCGATTCAAGCCCCGTCTTCTCCCACAAGTCTCTCGTGCCTAGGCGGTCGTGTGTGCCAAGTTTCGTGCTAAACCAACGCCGTTTGGTGATTTTGGGGCGTTAACACCTCGAATTCAAGTTTCTTAAGGAACTAATTTGCCTAAAGTGAAATCCGACTCTAACTCCCAAACCGGGAACCCGATTCGAGCCCCGTCTTCTCCCACAAGTCTCTCGTGCCTAGGCGGTCGTGTGTGCCAAGTTTCGTGCTAAACCGACGCCGTTTGGTGATTTTGGGACATTAACTCCTCGAATTCAAGTTTCTTAAGGAACTAGTTTGCCCAAAGTGAAATCCGACTCTAACTCCCAAATCGGGAACCCGATTCGAGCCCCGTCTTCTCCCACAAGTCTCTCTTGCCTAGGCGGTCGTGTGTGCCACGTTTCGTGCTAAACCAACGCCATTTGGTGATTTTGGGGCCTTAACTTCTCAAATTCAAGTTTCTTAAGGAACTAGTTTGCCCAAAGTGAAATCCGACTCTAACTCCCAAACTGGGAACCCGATTCGAGCCCCGTCTTCTCCCACAAGTCTCTCGTGCCTACGTGGTCGTGTGTGCCAAGTTTCGTGCTAAATCCGGCTCTAACTAGTCCTGTCTTTTCCCACAAGTCTCTTAACTTAGAATGTAAAGAATGCAAACATACATTTTAGCTTAGAATGCAAAGATACATTTTATACCTGATCTTCTGGTAATGGTGTATATGGATTCTCGTCTTCTGCAGATTTCCTAAATGCCCGGTGGCCACTCGATGCATCAGGAACCTATTTTAGTCAATGCATAATGTGTTAATCATATTCGAATTTTATACATAATCTTGAGTGAAAATTGAACTATCAAACAATTTAATTTATATGGAACCTGTCTGTTGGGATCCACACTCGCCCCTTGTGACACAAGGGCCATCATCTCAGCTCTCATCTGCTGTAAATGTGTAGAGAACTCTGCTCGCAGCTCCTCCCTCAACTCATGCCTTAGCTCTGCACGAACCTGCTGCGTGATCTGATCAATAGTCGATGGCTGGGGTGTTGACTGTGATAGCCCAGCACCATCTTTATACACCGCTCTCCAAGGCACAATTCTCCCTTATGTGCAATAATATCCATGTCCGTCATGACCTATCAACTCATGAAAAATGGCATTCCTAGCCTCTAAAGTCCGACCATCCTCAAGTAGCATAAAGAGTTGACGATTAAACTCATCTTGTATTGAATAAGACATACAAGTATATGCCAAATTAAGATGGTTGACACACAAAAAATAAACTTTAAATACAATCAAAGGTGTTTGGAAACTACCAAGGTCTGGATAACATCTGGGTCATCTACTTTACGTGTCATAAGCCAAACATTCATCTTATCAGTAGACTCCCCCTTACTGGTCATCTACATTTTTTTAGAAATATGAAAATTAGAATCCAAATAATTTGCAAATATACAATGTTTGTTTATATACAAAAATAAAACAATAAAATGTAAACCTCATGCCGGATCTGAGAGAAAGTAGTACGCCCTGTGGTATGAGCTATGCCGTGAGCTCGCCGATTTTTAGCGTTCCTACTTGCAATTTTCTATAACAGGTTCAACAAATGTAAGTATGTAAATATGATTTGTATGTTTACATATCATAAATATAACTTATTTGTATACCTCAGCATCGGAAGTACGCCAATACTCCACAAGTTGTTCCCACTGGCTTGGCACAATGTGCATAGGAACATCATCCTTCAGATTAGGATCAGAACTTCTAGGCTTGAAACATTTAGCCTTAATCTTGTTTTTGTGATCCTTCCATATGTTGTTGCAGTTTTTCATGCAGTTGGCTTGTACTCCTCTGGACATATATTCAAATTGTCCTATAAAACACAATTTCAAAGTTTAAGGCTAAGTATAACACAAATTTGGAATTCGAATTTGTGGACAAAAATATACTTTTACCTTCACATCCTTCCAGATAGCATCAACAATATCATCAGGCACATTGTTCCAGTCAAGAAAAGTAAAAGGAACAATGTTACCATTCTGCACAATAATTATAGCGATCCCGGGTTTACCCTTGTTGTACAGTGATCCGGACATGTGTCCGTAGATGTTGGTAGTTGATTATTATCTTGTTTACATCCTTTTTACTTCGTATTTGAGTTATAGGATGTGTTAGGCAGGTTTGTTACAGGTTGGTTGAGTTTAGAAACCAAAACTAGTTGCCTAGATTTTGACCTGTCCGCTCGAGCGGGGGTTTTGGCGCTCGAGCGGGAGTTTCACCCATCCAGTATTTCCTGTGCAGTGTTGGACGCTCGAGCGTGGGATCGGCCGCTCGAGCGGGGTTGTGTGAGTGCCGCTCGAGCGGGGAGTTGGAAGCTCGAGCGGAGACCTGGTTCTATAAAAGTTCTGGGAGTGTGTATCCGCCACTCGAGCGGGATTGTTGGCGCTCGAGCGGGAGTCTGTGAGTGACGCTCGAGCGGGGTATTTGACGCTCGAACGGGGCGACTGGGTTTAAGTTCCGAGTTTTGACTTTTCAAATCACTTTTTCACTTTCTCTTCTCTCTCCTACTTTTCCAAAAACACCATTGTTGAGCCTCTCACTCTAGAACTCTACCTTCTCTCTAGGTTTTGATCTAGTAGGAGTGATTTTCTCATCTTTGGCCTTTACAAAAGAGTTGTTGATCGTCGAGGGCTTCATTTTAATCTGAAAATTTCGGGATTTGGAGCACGTTGGGTTTTGTCATCTTCTCCTTTGGGGCTCCGGATTTGAGGTAGAGATATCCTACTCCTCTCTATGGATTTTGTCTTTAAATTTTAGTATTTTGAGATGTTGGGGTTGGTTTGGTAATTTCGTGAAAGTTTGGGGCTTTTGTGTAATTTTACAAAAGTCGGGGTTTTATTTATAATGAACCTAGATGCATGTTTGGCATAGAGAAATGGAATAAATGTTGAATCATTGATGAAAATGGGACCTTAAGAGTTATAATGTTAATTATGGAAAATGACCTAATTACATTGTTTGATTAATTGGGATAATTAATCGTGAGAAATGAGGAAATGAAATGGGATTGTTGAGAATGAGAATGTATGGGGTTAAAGGGTGTAGTTGAATTATTTATCACTCACCGAAATGAAATGTTGATTGAATATCCATTTGTGCATTTATTTTCTGTTTAGAAATAACTGCTTTGGGCTATCGGTGGAGGATAGTCGTGATTGTTGTAGACAATGCATGATGATTAGGCAAACAAAAACTAATCAATGAAATGTGTCATGGAATTTGACGGTTGATAGAATACATTAACTGTATGTATTGAATGATTGTATATAGAACCAATGTGTTTGTATATGTTATGTGTAGAGGAGGAGATGGGGGATGTACTCCGCGGTTTAGGGGAAGATGGGGGATGTACCTCTAAACCGGATAGTGTTGGGAGAAGATAGGGGATGAACTCCGAAGACACAGCTCATATGCTTGTCTAGAGAAATGAAGATAGAGCTCATACACTTATCTTTGAGAAGTGTAGACACAGCTCATATGCTTGTCTAGAGAAGTGAAGATAGGGCTAATATGCTTATCTTTGTGAAATATGGATGTAGCTTATGTGCTTATCTGTGAATGTGGGATATAGTTGTAATACATATCTGTTGAGACGATGATAGAGCTAAAATGCTTATCTGTTGAAAAGGGGAAAATGAAAAGTAACTTGGACTCATAAGTCGTATGACATAAAGATGTGGTTTATGTGGATGTAACTGTGTTGGCCATCTATCAATTGCTAATCTTTTAGTCATTGTTCATGGTTGGTTTAGTGTATTTCTACTGGGCTGTGGCTCACCCTATATGGGAATATCATTTTCAGGTACAGGTAGCATGCCACCTCCAAGGACGTAGCTTGGGAGACTAGAGGCAGGCGGACTTTTGTCGTTTTATTTCTTTGATGTATTACATGTGTATTCAAGCCAAGGGCTTAATATGTAAATGAGTTAGCACTCTTTTGTTGTAACCAAGTGTTAACTTGGAAAGCTGTAAGCCCGTAGGGCATTTGCTTTTGTTGTTAACATGTAATACTTTTGTAATGAAACTCTGATGAATAGAAGAATGTGGATATTTCGTATGGTAATGGATGTTTTATTTGATGGGTTTAATGCTATTATTTTGAGGGCGTTACAACTTGGTATCAGAGCGTACCGGGTTCGAATACTTTGGGTACGTGGGAAGTGATTAGTATCACAATGGGTTTGTCTCGCTTGGTAGAGACTTAGATGTAGTGTCATATGCTATGTGCTTAATTGATAACATGCTTATGTGATTATGTGGGTATGGAATGTAGTTTCTAGGATGTTGATTGGATCCTTGGGTTTCTGGGAGTCTTGTTGGAAAGGCACTTGATCAATGCTGTTTCTAACCGGAACTCTAGTAACGCCTCGGGACTGTCATTATCCGGAAATGAAATTCGTAAGTGTTTATGTGTTTATGTGCTTACGTGGAGTGAATTACAGTTGTCCATGCATTAGGACGTGAGTGTTTAGTTTTGACACATTTGTGAATGTGCTAACGTTCTGTATTACCTTTATTAGGATGTCAGAATGAGGAAGAGGTGCTAGGTGTGGTAGACCTGCGAGGCAGGAAGTACCTTTAACGAATGAGATTCCGGCAGTATAGGAGGGAGTTGGCCAGGCCAATATGGCCGAGCCAGTGGGTCAGCAGGCTATGAGTGCCTTGGCACGAGAGATAGCAGGGGCTTTGGGTATTCTCAGGGCTGGGAATCAGGCAGCCGAGGCAAGGCCTTCTTTCTTGAAGAGGGAGTTCTTCCGGTCTAATCCGGACGAATTTGTTGGGGATCCGAAGGAACCACTGAAGGCTGACGAGTGGTTGGAACAGATGAGTAAGACGTTCAAGATGCTTGGCATCGAGGACGGGCACTGAAAGTGACTTTGGCATCCTTCCAGCTGAAGGGAGATACGGGTCAATGGTGGAAGTACGAGAAGGCTCGTGTTGGTGGTACATGGGAGGCGTTTGTAAATGCTTTCCAGGAGAGGTTCTTATCTGCAGTGGCTAGGGAGAAGCTGATGGATCAGTTTAGCCGGCTTAATCAGCAGGGTATGTCTGTGGCAGAGTTCGAGGCCACTTTCACTAGTTTGTCCAGGTTTGCACCTGAGTTGGTGGCGTCCGAAGAACGCCGTTGCTATGAGTTTGAGCGGAAGTTGAGGCGGGGCCTCAAGCTGAGAGTTGGTGGGTCTTACATCCGAGAGTATAGACATTTAGTGGATGCTGCAGCTCATATGGAGGTCATGATGCAGGAGGAGGATGAGGGGCAGAGAGGCTCCAAGAGGAGCCAGGATGGTCAGGGCGATGGCAGGAGACAGAGGGGTTATAACCCTCAGCAGCCTCAGGGTGCAGTTTCTAGATCGACCTTTCCAGTGCCGAGTGCAGGCTCGAGGAGAGGCAATCAGGGGGAGTTTGCGTGTTACAAGTGTGGCCAACTGGGTCACAAGGTTTCAGTTTGCCCGCAGAAGGGTGGGGGTCAGAGAGCTGCTTCTTCTTCAGCTAGACCGCAGAGTCAGAGTTTGGGCAGGGGGCAGCCCTTGTCTTGTTATCAGTGTGGACAGCCTGGGCACCTGAAGAGGTTTTGCCCACAGTTGAGTGCCACTTCAGGAGCGTCTGGTTCTAGACAGACGCAGGGATTTCAGCCAGCTCAGTCTGTGCAGGCCTCGAGGGCCAATCCGGGGGCTTCGTCGTCCCAGTCAGTGCAGCAGTCGTATACTCCTAGAGGTGAGCAGGTGGATCAGGGGCCTACAGGGCGCGTGTATGCTGTTACCGCGCAGGATTTAGTACCGGCTCCATCGGTAGTGAGAAGTACTTTTCTGTTTTGTAACTTGGTTGCTAGCGTGTTGATTGACACGGGTGCATCTTATTCATTTGTATCTGCTGCATTTGCATCTGTGTTGGAATTGGAGTTAGCACAGTTAGCATCTCCTATTTGTGTAGTGTCACCTCTTGGTGGTGAGTTGATCCTAAAACAAGGTGTTAGAGGTTGTGATATAGAGGTCGCCGACCATAGGCTTCCTTTTCCGTTTGTTGTCATGCCCATGAAGGGTTTTGATGTTATTTTGGGTATGGACTGGCTATCGTCATACCGGGCTGTTATCGATTGCTACCGCCAAAGGGTCACGTTATGTACCTTGAGCGGGAAGTGGTTCCATTTCTTGGGAGACCGGGTTGGTAGTGTTTTGCCACCGAGGTATGATTCGCGAGGGCGAAGTGAGCTTAGTGGTTTACTTGCTAGCTTTGAGAGTGGTGAGTGTGGTGAGACCCAGCTTGTGTTGCCGAGGGTGGTTTGTGAGTATTCGGATGTCTTTCCCGAAGACCTTGTTAGTTTGCCACCTCACCGAGAGATAGAGTTCTCCATTGATTTAGTGCCCGGCACGGCGCCGATTTCTATGGCATGTTACCGTTTTGCTCCAGTAGAGTTGGTTGAGTTGAAAGTTCAACTCCAGGAATTGCTAGATAAGGGTTTTGTTCGCCCTACTGTTTCACTGTGGGGAGCACCGGCCCTCTTTGCTAAGAAGAAAGATGGTGCCTTGAGATTGTATATAGACTACCGGAAGTTGAATCGGGCTACAGTCAAGAATAAGTACCCTATGCCCCGTATAGATGATTTGTTTGACCAGTTGAAGGGTTCCCGTTGTTTCTCTAAGATAGACTTGAGATCGGGTTACCACCAGTTGAGGGTCAGGGAGGAGGATATTCCTAAGACGGCATTCCGTACGCGGTATGGCCATTATGAGTTTCTGGTGATGCCATTCGGGTTTACCAATGCACCGGCAGTCTTTATGGACTTGATGAACCGGATCTTCCAGGAATTCTTGGATCGATTTGTAGTCGTTTTCGTGGACGACATTCTTGTTTATTCGTCTTCTGAGGAGGAGCACGAGGAACACTTGAGAGTGGTGCTTGAGTTGCTTAGAGCCCATAGGCTGTATGCCAAATTTGGAAAGTGTGAGTTTTGGCTGAGGGAAGTCAAATTCTTAGGCCACGTGGTATCCGGGGAAGGAGTGTCTGTTGATACATCCAAGGTAGAGGCAGTGCAGGATTGGGCACAGCCTAAGAGTGTGTTTGAGATCCGCAGTTTTCTGGGATTAGCTGGGTATTACCGCCGGTTTGTGAAAGATTTCTCCAGGTTAGCGTCACCGTTGACTAGGCTGACTCGGAAGGGAGTCAAGTTTGTGTGGAGTGAGACTTGCGAAAAGTCGTTTCAAGAGCTGAAAGTTAGATTGACCACCGCTCCGGTTTTGATTATTCCGGAGAGAGGGTTGGGTTATGCGGTTTATTGTGATGCCTCACGAGAGGGTTTGGGTTGTGTGTTGATGCAAGAAGGGAAAGTAGTAGCTTATGGCTCACGTCAGTTGAAAATACACGACAAGAATTACCCTACACACGATCTAGAGTTAGCGGCTGTGATCTTTGCCTTGAAAATCTAGAGGCACTACCTTTATGGTGAGAGGTTCGAGGTGTTCTCAGACCACAAGAGTTTAAAGTATCTGTTTACACAGAGAGACTTGAATTTGAGGCAGAGGAGGTGGATGGAGTTCATCGAGGACTATGATTTTGAGTTGCACTATCATCCGGGAAAGGCCAATGTTGTGGCCGATGCCCTTAGTAGGAAATCCATTAGTGATGTAGCTTGTATAGCCATCCGGGAATGGGAGATGTTGGGTGCACTTGGCGAGTTTGATTTGCTTCCAGGCGAATCTGTTGAGGCTACGGCCTTGTTTTCTGTTGTTGCACAGCCCACACTTGTGACTAGAGTGTTAGAGGCACAGAGAGGTGACCTTGAGGCAGAGTCCTTCCGAGAGAAGATCTCAGGTGGGAAGGTTGAGAAGGGTTTGACGGTGTATCTCGACCTGAGTGTGAGATACCGAGACCGTTTGTTTGTGCCGGAGTCTTGCCGAGAGGAAGTACTCTGAGAGTTTCACCATTCACGTCTTGCGGTGCATCCGGGAGGTACTAAGATGTATCAGGATTTAGGTCGCCAGTTTTGGTGGCGGGGCATGAAGAGAGATGTGGCAATCTTCGTGTCTAAGTGCCTTACTTGTCAGCAAGTGAAGGCCGAGCATCAGAGGCCAGCGGGTTTGTTGCAACCCTTGCCTATTGCCGAGTGGAAGTGGGAGCATGTCACTATGGACTTCGTTGTAGGTCTTCCGAGGACTCAGCGGGGTAGTGATGCTATTTGGGTGGTTGTAGACCGGTTGACTAAGTCGGCGCACTTCATTCCTATGCGCGTGAGAGATTCGGTAGATCATTTTGCCGACTTGTATATTCGGGACATAGTGAGATTGCACGGGGTCCCAGTGACGATCGTCTCAGATAGAGATCCTCGTTTTACTGCTAGGTTGTGGCAGAGCTTGCAGAGTGCCTTGGGCACTAAGTTGACCTTTAGTACGACTTACCATCCGCAGACTGACGGGCAGTCCGAGCGTACTATTCAGATCCTCGAGGATATGCTTCTGGGTTGTGTCCTGGACTTCAGTGGGACGTGGGAGAGGCACTTACCATTGGTAGAGTTTGCCTACAACAACAGCTTTTAGTCTAGTATCGGTATGGCACCGTTTGAGGCCTTGTATGGCCGACCGTGTAGGTCTCCAGTTTGTTGGGCCGAGGTGGGTGATACACCTTTGTTGGGTCCGGAGTTGGTTAGGGAGACAACAAAGAAAGTTGAGCTTATCCGTAGGAGGCTTGTTACAGCCCAGAGTCGTCAGAAATCTTATGCTGACCGTAGGAGGAGGCCTTTGGCGTTTGAGGTAGGTGATCATGTCTTTCTGAAGATATCACCTAGGCAAGGTTTGATGAGATTTGGGAAGAGTGGGAAGTTATCCCCTCGGTTTATTGGACCTTTTGAGATCCTTGAAAGGATTGGCGAGGTTGCTTATCGGTTAGCCTTACCGCCGCAGTTGTCCGGAGTGCATGACGTGTTTCATGTGAGTATGCTTCGGAAATATGAGCCGGATCCATCACATGTATTGGATTGGACCGATTTAGAGGTAGATGAGGATGCCTCGTATGAGGAGAGACCGGTTCGGGTCTTGGATAGGCGGGATCAGGTCCTGCGTGGCAAGACCATTCCTTTGGTGAAAGTCTTGTGGAAACATCACGGAGTGGAGGAAGCCACTCGGGAACGTGAGTTGGAGGTCCGCGAAAAATATCCGGACTTGTTTGTTGATATGTAATCTTGTATTTAGATTTTGAACTATTGTTGAACTTAAGAGCTTTTATATATGTCTTAAGTTGTGAAACATTGAAAATGTCTTGATTTATTGGAAGTATGTTTTGGAACTTGCCTCATATGGAAGTTGAAAGTAACATTACATGTGTTGAATATATTGTTGAAATTGGAAAGGAAATACGTAATGTTGATGCATGTTGAAAGTACATATGTTGTTTACATATTGTGAAATGCCTCTTGTTAAAGGGATGGGATGACCGGTAATGGGTCGAATTGTTGAATGTTAAAATGTAACATTGTTTAAAATGGAGGAAAACTTGTTTTTGAAAACTTGTGCTTAATTTTGGGGACGAAATTCTTTAAGGGGGGGAGGTTATAGCGATCCCGGGTTTACCCTTGTTGTACAGTGATCCGGACATGTGTCCGTAGATGTTGGTAGTTGATTATTATCTTGTTTACATCCTTTTTACTTCGTATTTGAGTTATAGGATGTGTTGGGCAGGTTTGTTACAGGTTGGTTGAGTTTAGAAACCAAAACTAGTTGCCCAGATTTTAACCTGTCCGCTCGAGCGGGGGTTTTGGCACTCGAGCGGGAGTTTCACCCATCCAGTATTTCCTGTGCAGTGTTGGACGCTCGAGCATGGGATTGGCCGCTCGAGCGGGGTTGTGTGAGTGCCGCTCGAGCGGGGAGTTGGAAGCTCGAACGGAGACCTGGTTCTGTAAAAGTTCTGGGAGTGTGTATCCGCCGCTCGAGCGGGATTGTTGGCGCTCGAGCGGGAGTCTGTGAGTGATGCTCGAGCGGGGTGTTTGACGCTCGAGCGGGGCGACTGGGTTTAAGTTCCGAGTTTTGACTTTTCAAATCACTTTTTCACTTTCTCTTCTCTCTCCTACTTTTCCAAAAACACCATTGTTGAGCCTCTCACTCTAGAACTCTACCTTCTCTCTAGGTTTTGATCTAGTAGGAGTGATTTTCTCATCTTTGGCCTTTACAAAAGAGTTGTTGATCGTCGAGGGCTTCATTTTAATCTGAAAATTTCGGGATTTGGAGCACGTTGGGTTTTGTCATCTTCTCCTTTGGGGCTCCGGATTTGAGGTAGTGATATCCTACTCCTCTCTATGGATTTTGTCTTTAAATTTTAGTATTTTGGGATGTTGGGGTTGGTTTGGTAATTTCGTGAAAGTTTGGGGCTTTTGTGTAATTTTACAAAAGTCGGGGTTTTATTTATAATGAACCTAGATGCATGTTTGGCATAGAGAAATGGAATAAATGTTGAATCGTTGATGAAAATCGGACCTTAAGGGTTGTAATATTAATTATGGAAAATGACCTAATTACATTGTTTGATTAATTGGGATAATTAATCGTGAGAAATGAGGAAATGAAATGGGATTGTTGAGAATGAGAATGTATGGGGTTAAAGGGTGTAGTTGAATTATTTATCACTCACCGAAATGAAATGTTGATTGAATATCCATTTGTGCATTTATTTTCTGTTTAGAAATAACTGCTTTGGGCTATCGGTGGAGGATAGTCGTGATTGTTGTAGACAATGCATGATGATTAGGCAAACAAAAACTAATCAATGAAATGTGTCATGGAATTTGACGGTTGATAGAATACATTAACTGTATGTATTGAATGATTGTATATAGAACCAATGTGTTTGTATACGTTATGTGTAGAGGAGGAGATGGGGGATGTACTCCGCGGTTTAGGGGAAGATGGGGGATGTACCTCTAAACCGGATAGTGTTGGGAGAAGATAGGGGATGAACTCCGAAGACACGGCTCATATGCTTGTCTAGAGAAATGAAGATAGAGCTCATACACTTATCTTTGAGAAGTGTAGACACAGCTCATATGCTTGTCTAGAGAAGTGAAGATAGGGCTAATATGCTTATCTTTGTGAAATATGGATGTAGCTTATGTGCTTATCTGTGAATGTGGGATATAGTTGTAATACATATCTGTTGAGACGATGATAGAGCTAAAATGCTTATCTGTTGAAAAGGGGAAAATGAAAAGTAACTTGGACTCATAAGTCGTATGACATAAAGATGTGGTTTATGTGGATGTAACTGTGTTGGCCATCTATCAATTGCTAATCTTTTAGTCATTGTTCATGGTTGGTTTAGTGTATTTCTACTAGGCTGTGGCTCACCCTATATGGGAATATCATTTTCAGGTACAGGTAGCATATCACCTCCAAGGACGTAGCTTGGGAAACTAGAAGCAGGCGGACTTTTGTCGTTTTATTTCTTTGATGTATTACATGTGTATTCAAGCCAAGGGCTTAATATGTAAATGAGTTAGCACTCTTTTGTTGTAACCAACTGTTAACTTGGAAAGCTGTAAGCCCGTAAGGCATTTGCTTTTGTTGTTAACATGTAATACTTTTGTAATGAAACTCTGATGAATAAAAGAATGTGGATATTTCGTATGGTAATGGATGTTTTATTTGATGGGTTTAATGCTATTATTTTGAGGGCGTTACAATAATGCCAAGTTGAGTAGTTAACTTGGCCACGTTATCTCCTATTGGGCAGTAATTTGCATCAAATTATATGTCCAGCTTTTTACCAGTACCCCACTCTTTAATGCCCTTGGCACATCCTCTACCACGCCTAATCGAGGTTGATGAAGAACTAACATGACCTGCGAGATACAATAACAATAAACAATATGCAATGGTAATAAACAAATGCAAATTTAAATAATGTGAATACAAATCATATCAAATAAACCTGAGGTGGGCTGTGAAGAAGTCGAAGGGTCTGCAAAATACAATGAGAATAAACAAGTTATATATAATGAGCATAAATAAATGTATGTGTAAATAATTTTCATACAAATCAAAGCAAATTTATATACCTGCAGATGGCTCATAAGCTGATGATGATAGCTGCTGTGGTGCCACTGATGGTGGACGTACCGATGGTAGGCGTGGAGGCTGAGTACATGGTAGCTGCTGTGGTGCCACTGATGGTGGTCGATACGGTGGTACTAATGGCCCCTCAGATGGTGGTGGCACTAATGGCCCCTCCGATGGTGGCCGATGTGATGCCTCCTCTGATGGTGGTGCTACTGATGTCCTGTTATGTAGCACATCAGACATCATGCGCCGGGGATGATCAAGCTTTCTCTGCCTTCCCATAATAATCTGCAAGCAATATAACATTAATTGACATTAGAAACATAGACAATGGTTTGTCATCAACTATAATATGACATTAATTGAACTAATACAATTACAAAGACAAAGTAAATTAAGAAATTGATGATTAACTACAACCTTGGCCTTAATTGAATTACTAATGTTGATTAAATATCAGCCTATTTGAACATCAACTGTTTCCCCTTCTGCGGCTTCCCTCACCCAACCAACTTCTTCATCACGAAGCATTATATTTTCTTCCAATTGTTGGCTCATGTATGGCTCGATTTGTGGATCAGTCGAACTCATATCAAATAAACCACTTTGAGACATCTTCACCATGACTTGCTAGTCTGGTTGTAACGGGTCTGCAACATACCAAACTTGCTCTGCTTGGGACGCCAAGATGAAAGGTTCATTGGTAATTCGATCATCTCGGTACAACAAATGATTGAAGTTCACCAACGTGAAATTGAAGACATCTTTTTTCCCGTGAATGTTGTCAATCCAATCACACTTAAACAACACATGTTTCTTCTCATTGGAATATCGAATCTCAACAATATCTGTCAATTGTCCATAATAGTACACAGACCCCACACGAGGATTCTTGTCTTTTCGACTAGCATAACTTATGGTATCTGCCTTCAAAGCTACACCACAATTTTGTGTGGCTCGACGATCATCCATGGCCTTTACTCGATACCAAAACCCATTCAGTATATACCCGTTGAACCTCCTTGCCAGGTCCTTTCGGCCCATCAATAAGCACGGATAAAATTAGAAATGGTTGCTTCATGCACATCCATGGCGACAAGTTGTACGGAATGAGCACAACAGGCCAAGTGCTATGAACTATGTTCATCGTCCTGAATGGGTTAAAACCATCAGATGCTAAGCCAAGCCTTACACTTCGGCAATCATTACTAAAGTCAATATTCCGATGGTCAAAATCTTTCCATGCAAGGGAGTCAGCAGGATGCCTGAAGACACCATCATCAGTTCGTTCCTCTGCATGCCATCTCATGAACTTGGCCGTCTTTGATGACATAAACAACCTCTGCAACCTTGGCTTTAAAGGAAAATACCTCATCTATTTTGCAGCTATTTGTTTGCCACCTTTGTTAGGACCATTTGAACCACCATCACCATTTGATTTCCATCTAGAACTGTTGCATATGACACATTTGTCAAGATTGGCGTCCTCGTTTCGAAACAACATGCAACTGTTGGGACATGCATCCCACGTCTCATACGTGAAGTCCAAATCTGTTGTAACCTTTTGAGCTTTATAATATGAGTCCGGGAGTTTCACACCCAATGGGAACGCCTCATTCAATAACTCAAGTAACATGTCAACAGACTTGTCTGTCCACTGATTAAGCACCTTCAAATGTAGAAGTCGAACAATGAATGACAAAGATGTGAACTTCTGACAATCCGGATACAATTCACTTTGTGCATCTTGAAGAAGTTTGAAATACTTTGCAGTCTCTGCATTTGGACCGAGCTAGGGTTCAAATGCATGGGGATCAGGCCCCTGTGGTTCATCACCCTCAACACTTGTACCGGCATGTGGATTTCTCATAGCCCCTTGTATCATTCCAATCATATCATCCCCAATGTCTGAATTAGCTAATGTTTCATTCTCCCGATTACCATGCAGAGATACGTAAGATTCCCCTTGATTAATCCAATGTTTGTATTTTTTAAAAAAACCATTCAAAATCAGATGCTCCCGTACACCCTCTCGTACAAAATAGTATCGATTCTCACACTTCCTACACGAACAACTGATCATCGAACCTTCAACCCTATTGGTGTAGGCAAACACAAGGAATTCATCAATCCCATTAATGTATTCGCTCGACATCCTATTTGGCAAATCGATCCAACTCTTATCCATCATCTGTACACATCCACAAAAATATCTCATCAAAGTAACTCTAAATATAATACCTACGTATTCATGTACCATGATACCTATCCATCCAATTTCTCTCAAATAGGTAGGTAGTCTTATCCTAGTTAGTTATTTACCGATTTAATAGGAGAACATAAAAAATGAAATACTTATACAACAACACGTGAAATCAATTAATTGAAGAAAAAAATGATATAATTTCATACTTTCTGAGTCATAACTTAAAAAATAAATAAATCATAACCAAACACCACAGGAGGCACAACCAAAGATCTTATAAGTCTCAACTAAAATAGTATCATAATTAACGAAGATAATTCATCATAACTAAAGAAAAAAAAAATGACATAACTAATGATGCATATGATAAATGGATGTGTATAGTAGAATTCTCCAAATTATTAGTATCCATAATACTATGCGGCATTATTTATAAACTTGATAGATGAGTTATACAAAAACACACTAATCAAGTATATTGTCTCAAAAATTATTTAATAAAGATGGATCATTATTTTGTATATTATAATTTTGAACATCACATACATAATCTTATGTAACAAAGTAGAATAAGAAAGCCCAGTCCAAGTTTCTTTTCTATCTATATATATGGAGGCCCAATTACTTTCCATACTACAAATTACTTCCACAAACACACCAGCAAAGATCAATCAGGTAACGTAAATACTTAAATACCTCGCACGCTACATGTTGGGAACATTGTAAGATATGCTCTCCTTGAAAGAAAATACAAAAACTACATATAATGAAATGATAGCAGAACTGCATTAGCTATGGTTATGAAGTTCACAGACTAGATAGATGTACAGTACAACCAAATTAAGCACAGAACCATTACCTGTCGATAGAGTGGTGACTGGAACTTAAAATCCACCAAAAAATAAAGGCTTCAAGTTCCTGGATCAAGTCCCGGCCTAAATTCCCAAAAGTTTATCAAATGATCAAAAAGACTACTTTTCGATACAGTTGTCTGGAAGAAAAACAAAACAAATGATAGGTACATCAATAACAGTATCAGCAAAATTAAACTCATGATTTATTTTATTATAAGACTTAAACTTTGAGTTTTTTTTTTTTTTTGTAATTTTTCATATTATTTTTTATTGGACACTTCTTATATTATTGAGAATTGCATTACTTTAGTGATTAACTAGTGTATATAATATGAGAAATTTGTTGGATTATATTATGAAATTTGAAGTATACCAATGAAGTTTTTTGAAACTCTTCAATCGTGGAACTAAACTGGATTTGAACAAATTTTGCAGTTTGGTTTTGGTTCGATTTCTAAAATTTCACGATTTATGATTCCAAAATTTCTCTAAGGATAGGTTTAGTACTTGGATCATCTCATAAACAAATTAAACTAGTATGTAAACACCCCTATTAAAACAATTGATTAATCAGGCTAAAAATGATTATACATCATTCACTTTTATAAGTCATGTATATTTTCATTTCCAACATTTTTAGCAAGTGGCCACAAATAAGAGACCCGTTAACATTTTTTTTTTTAAATATCTAAAAATAGGTTGTGAATTTTTAAAAGTTTATTATTTTTCAAAAAAATAAAATGATTGGAAATAATGAGTGTTTCCATAAATGTTATTATTATTTATTTAAATATACAAATTAAGTGTTATTATTTATTTTCAAAAAAAATAAAATGATTGGAAAACAATGAAAACAGATTTTAGTTTTAAGTTGAGAATAATATCAATGTAATTAGAATTATAATGTATATATATATTTATATATAATTTACATATTTTTATATATATATATATATATATCAATATATATATATAGATGATATAAATTTATCAATATATATATATATAGATTATACAGATATATCATATACATTCGCAGATGATCTACAGATCTGTATATATATATACAGAGAGAGAGAGAGAGAGAGAGAGAGCATACGCAGAGAGAAGACTTGTCGTCCTCGCCGCCGGTACCTGTCGTCCTCGCCGCAGCACCACCGCACCACCGTTCGCCGTTCGCCGTTCGTAGGGATTTGGTTGAAATGATCAATACAGTCGTTCGGCTTCGTAGGGATTTAGGGAAAAAAATTTGTTTCAAACATTTAGGGATTTGGATTATGTTTTGATCGAGCGGCAAGATGAATAGGGAAGAGCGGGGGCAAAATATTTTTTCACTTTTTGCGACGGTAGGTTTTACACCGTCGCAAATGGCAAGTATTTTGTTCATAAAACGACGCCGTTTAAATTAGACTTTTTTGCGACGGACATTTGCCGTCGCAATATGTAAACTATTTGCGACAGCAAACGTATGCCGTCTCAAAACATTTTTTTTGGCGACGGTAAAAACATCCGTCGCTAATACTGATGCATTTACTCCCCTATCCGCGCATTTTTTATTACCGACGAGGACAACGCCGTCACTAAAGCCTTCATTTGCGACGGTTTAAGCTGCCGTCGCAAAAAACTATTTTTTGCGACGGGACAAGCGTTGTCGCTAATGCTTCCGTGTTTTTACCCCCATTTTCTTGTAGTGTGTGTACCATTTGGTCCCAGATTAATACTTGTGATCCATTTAGTCCTCTATGTTATGTAAAAGACATGAGTGACCTTTGTTTGACTTTATTAGCGTGATAGCTCTGTGATTTAAATTGGTGTGTTCATGTGTGGTTGTATATAAATGTTTATCCGATTGTATGATAAACACATGGCAAATTGTGTGGTTGGATGGATGCCACACAACCCAAATGTGCACTATAGGTTTTTTATGCTCTCTGCTTTTTGTGTGGTGTAGTGCACGTGCCACACAACCATTTTCCTAGCCATCCGGCCCGACCCGTATACGCACATCAAAACAGGGATACGTATCTAAGACATTTCGATTTGGGTTAAGTTTGATTTGTAACCCATAGTTTATTGCGATTTGCCCTATCTTCGTCCCCAAAAATCTGAAATTCCTGATTTTAGTTTGACGGCCGTCCTTGATTGCAGATTGAGATGTGAGGTATTTACGGTTTGGTTGTGTGAGTGTGGTGAGTCGTTGCCACATTGACGGTGAGGCGGTGAGAGATATCGATAGTAGGGGGCTATGACAGTGCCAGAGCTATGTACCGTGTCATATTTGGTGATCGTTGATGGGACGATGATGGCGTAGATGTGTTGGTCTGGGTGTTTTGTTTTATTTGTTTTGGTTTGGTGTGTTTTATGTTGGTTGTGTGGGACATGCTTTGTTTTTTGTTGGGTATTTACATTGTGACAACATGATGTGTGAGCCTAGGTGTGTTATTTTATTTGTTTTGGTTTTTGTGTGTGTTTTATGTTAGTTATGTGGGACATGCTCTGTTTTTTGTTAGGTTATGGCCTGGGTGTGTTGTTTTATTTGTTTTGGGTTGGTGTGTATTTGATGTTGGTTGTGTGGAAGAGGCTAATCTCACCAAAAACGGACGTGCGTGCAAGGAAGGGCACAATTGTCTCATTAAATTATGTCAAACAAAGGAAATAGGATCAAATGAAAATATATTTCCTCACTAACAGGACTAGTGAGAACAATAAAACAATCTTAGGATTAATTGGTAAAACTATTTGTAGGATGAGATTTATTGATAAATATCCCGAGAAGGAGATTTTATTATTAAAAAAATATCTTTTAAAAGGTAGAATTCACTTATTTACATTTTCCAGACTAACTAACACAAATAAATTAAAGGACAATTTAATACTATGAACCAACCGATTATTGACCATCTAGACCGTCTAGAAGCATAACAATGACAGCTTATATGAAGAGTTACGTGGTGAAGGCTCTACATCAAAGTGGGAAAATATCACTTAATCTATTCAAATTGTATCGATTCGTATTATTTTATATTATTTTATTTATTAATTGTAGATTAAATTTTATAATTCACTTTCAAAATCACTTCGTTCCACTATAGTTAATACATATATATATTTTTTAATTCTAATGAAATATCAAGTAGAAATGAATATGAGGAAGATTTAAGATGTGAAATTTGTTACAAATTAATAGTTATATATATAAAAATAATAGTATATAAAATTAGTTTGTATTATATACATAAAAAAATTATGTAAATTAGTATTATATATTATATAAATACTTAATAATTAATTAGAATATTTTTCAATTTATCAATTTTTCCAAAATCTTCAAAACCATGATTTTTTATTAAGGCCGAATTGTACACCATTGAGGCCGTTAATTAGAATCTCTTAACTTCACTTGCTGGCCAAACCGTATACTTTGTGTGTGTTGAATGTTAATCAGGTTGTACATAGTCGAAGCATAAAATGGGCAGAAAGACAGAATTTGGAGTGCGTTGACTTTTCCCGCACGTGCGTTGACTTTTTTTGGGAAAGTCAACCCGACATTTTAAACATGTTTGGACGAGATTGGAAGTATAGAAAGGCAAGGAAAAGGCTGGAATAGGGTTCGGAACTTGTTTGGACCTAAAGAGAGAGGCTAGGGTTTGGAAGGGAAGAAAAACAAAAAGCTTCAAGGATGTCTCCCATGGTGGTTTCTTCTCCATCTACCTCATTCCACTCCTCCATGAGTGGCTAGTCTCATTTTCTAGGGTTTCATCAAAACCCTAGCCATGTAATTATTTTGTTTTCTTTTTTATTTTTAATTATGTAAAGGTTTGAACATTTGTATGGTGATTTAGAAGTTACTTTTATATATTTTTCATTATTTCTTCAAATATTTGACTTTCTGTGATTGTTGAATGTTATCCATACATGAGTTTTCTATTCCTTCGCATTCAAGGTATGAGACAAACCATGCTACGAGGAACGAGTCATATCACTACCTTAGTTTAGAGTGAACGATTCGTATTACTTGAGATGGTTCGTGCTCGTACATTGAATGTGATGATCTTCTCGTTAAATGTTATGAGCGTGTAGTTGCGAAGCATTAATCCGTTCAAACCATAGCATAATTGATTTCAATTGGAAACCCTAATTACGTGACTAGTGGTGGACTCTTTGCCCTAGTTTTTCCCCCAATTCAGTAAACCCAATTTCATTTATTATTGATAATTTAATTCCTTAGCTTAATTTATTTGTTATTAATTTAGGCTATGAACAATCAATCTTTTTATCAAAATTAATTTAGGAATTTAACAATTAATTTAGTTTAATTTCACAATTGTCCCTGTGGATCGATACTTGGACTTGCCATTATTCTAAAAGAATTTGGTGTAGTTTAGTGTTTATTTTTGGTGTGTTCAACAAGCCATCAAATTTTGGCGCCGTTGCCGGGGACTTTTGGCGAAATTAATTAATTTAAAGTTACATTCTTATTTTAATTTTTAGTTTAGGATTTTATGCTTTTGTGTTGCTAAGTGTGCAGAGCGTTTGAAACTGGAGCTATCACCGAAGTGCAAGCGGAGCACAGTCAAGCTTTAAAAATAAAAAAGAAAAAAACGCAACACTAAAGTGAGTAAATAGAAGCAAACACTCACAAGCAAAGCACCAAAGTGCTAAAACGAAAGTCAAAGCTCAAATAGAGGTTGGAGACAACGTCTACACATCAAGCATCTGCAAGACGAGTAAAGCATTTTCGTTAAACCGCTGTGAGTATTTCCCCCTTTGGTATTTTACTTTCATACTCAATGCACAGAGTCGGACCTTGTTGCGTGTGTTTGGGTAGTGTATGCACGGGCGCCGTTCTTGTTGCCCTGAATTGTGGAGTTTGGACCTTGAACTAGAAAGGACTCTTAGGGGACTTAGGGCTTCTGCCCGTGTTCCTAGGCTTGAGTATTCATATTCATACATTGAGCCATTAGAGATGGCTAATCCTGATGTCCCAAATGTGCCTAACCGAACCCTTAAGGATTATTTTACACCCACTACATATACATCACCATCATGCATCCAATTACCCAACACCACTGCTGCTCATTATGAGATTAAGTCCAGCACCATACAAATGCTCCCTTCATTCCATGGACTAACTCATGATGATCCTTATAAGCATTTGAATGAATTTCTGGAAATTTGCTCGACAGTGAGGATCCAGAATTTCACAAATGAGGCCTTAATGTTGCGATTGTTTCCATTCTCGTTAAAGGATAAAGCCAAATACTGGCTAAATTCTTTACCTGCTAATTTAATCACAACTTGGGACCAATTACAGAAACGGTTCTTGGAGAAGTACTTTCCCATAGGTAAAACCAACCAACTTAGGCGAGCCATCACAAACTTTGCTCAAATGGATGGCGAGCAATTCCATGAGACGTGGGAAAGACTTCGAGACCTTCTCCAATAGTGTCCCCACCACCAAGTGCCTGATTGGCTACTTGTTCAAACGTTTTATTATGGCTTAACTAAGCCGCACCGCCAAATGGTGGATTCGTCCTGTGGTGGGACATTTATGTCTAAAAATGATGCCGAGGCATGGCAATTGTTTGAGAACCTAAGTGATCATTCCCCTCACCATGCCTCCGTAGCCCAACAAGTCCGGCAACCAGTAGTTGGAGCCCCGAAAAGAATGGGCATTTATGAGGTCGAGCAAAACCTAGAGTTAGCCCAATAAGTAGAGGCACTATCCCGCAAGATGGACCAATTATTAGCTATGGGACATGCCCTAAGATTAGTCTCAATTTCACGAGGCATGTGTTATTTGTGCGAGCCCTGCTCATGATTTGGGTAAGTGCCCTTCGGCATCACAATTTTCGGAGTTAGTCCAAGAGCATGTGAATGCCGCTCAAGGATTCTCCAACCTGGGTAATGATCCATACTCCAACACATACAATCCAGGATGGAGAAATCACCCTAATTTCTCATGGAGACCCCCTTCACAAGGCACTTCTTACAATCCTTCACCACCAAGGCAGAATTTCAATAATTTTGCCAACCAATCATCGTACCGATCACCGCAACCTTATAGACCCCCACAACCGTATCGGCAACCACAACCCCCGCCTGTTCCTCAGGGCAACTCTGCCTTTGAGACTCAGGTATTGGAAGTTCTCTTGAACTTAAGGGGTTGGCACCGGTAGTTCACTCCCACACTTACTCTATTGCTAAGCTAGAGACCCAATTGGGTCAAATGGCTAACAACATGAATTGAAGAGAGGAGGGAAAATTACCAAGTCAAACTGTGGCCAACCCTAAGAGACAATACGGGGCAGAGAGTTCGGGTGGGAATGGGAAGCACCATGAGCAGGTGCAGGCAGTGATTAGTTTGAGAAGTGGTAGGGAGTTAGAGCCTCAGTCAGTTGCGTCTGATGCAACTAGAGTTAAGAAGGGTGACCACGGTGGTTCACCTAGTGAGAGTAAGGGTGAGGGGGAAACACTTAAGAGGGATGACTTAGTCCCTAGCACTTCATTTGAGCCCAAGGCACCATATGTGCCTAAGGCACCCTTTCCCCAATGCCTTGATACACTGTCCCCTTTTAATAAGAAGACGGCATCTATGGAGGCAATGATGGAGGTCTTTAAACAGGTAAAAATTAACCTCCCCCTGTTGGGGGCGATTAAGCAAGTACCCTCCTATGCCAAATTTCTGAAGGACCTTTGTATGCAAAAGCGTAAATCTAGGACACATGTGTCCCAAAAGGTCTTACTCACGGAGCAAGTAAGTTCCATCTTGTTGAATGACACACCTCCAAAGCCTAAGGACCCGGGTGCCCCAATCATTGCATGCATTATTAGGGACCATTTCATTGATAGGGCCTTATTAGATTTAGGGGCTAGTGTCAATTTGTTGCCGTACTTTGTGTACGAGGAATTTGGGCTTGGCGAGTTGAAGCCCACTACTATTACTCTTCAGTTGGCTGACCGATCCCTCAAAGTGCCATGTGGCATGATTGAGGATGTGTTAGTTAAGGTTGATAGGTTCTACTTCCCTGTTGACTTTTTGGTGTTAGATATGGAACCGGTAGCCAGTTCTAGGAAACAAATCCCGGTGATCTTTGGTCGACCTTTCTTGGCTACGGCCAATGCATGCATTAATTGTTAGACCGGGGTTATGAAAGTTTCATTTGGTAACATGCAAGTGAAACTTAATGTTTTCCAAGCATCCCAACAACCTCATGAGAGAGAGGAGTGCTTATTAGTGGATGTTGTGGATGAGATTGTGGAGGAGGCTTTGCCCTCCATTCTTGTAGATGACCCTTTAGAGGCTTGTCTAGCTCATTTTGAGTTTGAAAATTTTGATATTGGTGGGTCAGTTGAGAAGGTGAATGCCTTGCTTAATGCTTCTACTACACCGGATTTTCCTCCGTGGAAAGCCCGGTTTGAGTCACTTCCTCCTCTATCGAGAGAGCCTGCCATACCATCTTTGGTCACACCACCTACACTTGAGTTGAAGCCACTCCCGGCCACACTCAAGTATGCATTTTTAGGGCCCCAAGATACTTCACTGGTCATCATTGCATCTAACTTGACTGTAGAGCAGGAGAGTCAGTTAATGAGTGTTCTCGTGGCACATTGGAGTGCTATAGGGTGGTCAGTGGCTGATTTGAAAGGGATAGATCCCTCCGTGTGCATACATTATATACATCTAGAGGAGGACACCAAACCTTCTCGCGAAATGCAACGGAGACTGAATCCTAATATGAAAGAGGTGGTGAAGAAGGAGGTTCTGAAATTGTTGGATGCGGGTATCATATACCCCATCTCAGATAGCAAGTGGGTGAGTCCCACACAAGTAGTGCCCAAGAAATCGGGCATCACCGTTGTTGAGAATGAGGGAGGAGAGTTAATCCCCACACGAACCACTACTGGGTGGCGAGTGTGCATTGATTATAGGAGACTAAATTCCTCGACCAGGAAGGATCATTTTCCCTTACCTTTCATTGACCAAATCCTAGAGCGGTTAGCGGGGCAGGGTTTCTATTGTTTTCTTGATGGCTACTCGGGGTATAATCAAGTCCCGGTGTACCCCGCTGACCAAGAAAAGACCACATTCACTTGTCCTTTTGGCACTTTTACGTACAGGCGCATGCCTTTCGGGCTATGTAATGCACCGGCGACCTTTCAACGGTATATGATGGCCATTTTCTCCGATATGGTGGAGAAATTCTTAGAGGTTTTTATAGATGACTTTTCGGTGTTTGGACCGTCTTTTGAGGAATGCCTTAGGAACTTGACTAGAGTGTTAGAATGATGTACTAAGGCAAACCTAATCTTGAGTTGGAAAAAGAGCCATTTTATGGTTCGTGAGGGTATAGTGTTGGGACACATTGTGTCCCCTCGAGGTATAGAGGTTGACAAGGCTAAGGTTGATCTCATTGCAGGCCTTCCTCCACCCAATTCCGTGCGTCAAATTAGGTCTTTCTTAGGGCATGCAGGTTTTTACCGTAGGTTCATCAAAGACTTTAGTAAGATATCACGTCATTTGTGTAGTTTACTAGTTAAGGACGCGCCTTTTGTCCTTGATGAGGCATGCTTAAAGGCATTTGAAACACTGAGAATGGCCTTGACCACCGCCCCAATCATGAAATCACCAGATTGGTCGCTTCCCTTTGAAATCATGTGTGATGCCTCCGATTATGCTGTCAGGGCTATGTTGGGCCAAAGGGTTAATAAGGCACCATTTGCTATATACTATGCTAGTCGCACTCTCTCAGATGCACAATTGAATTACACTACCATCGAGAAAGAGTTGCTAGCTGCGGTCTTTGCCTTAGACAAATTCTGGTCTTATCTCCTAGGTTCCAAGGTCATAGTCTTCACTGATCATGCCGCTTTGCGGTATTTACTATCTAAGAAAGAGACAAAATCTAGGTTGATTAGATGGATTTTGTTACTTCAAGAATTTGATTTAGAGATCCGTGATAAGAAAGGATCTGAGAATGTGGTGGCGGACCATCTCTCATGAATCCTCGTTGAGTATACTAGTGACCCTCTTATTTTGCATGATTCGTTTCCAGACGAACAACTCTTAGAGCTGTCACAAGCGAGCCCCCCGTGGTTTGCACATATTGTGAATTACTTGGCCATTGGGCAAATTCCGTAGAATTGGTCTAAGCAAGACAATGACCGATTCTTTTCGCAGGTCAAGTATTACTTTTGGGAGGATCCAGAGTTGTTTAAATATTGCTCCGACTAAGTGATCCGACGGTGTGTGCCGGAGAGTGAGGTGCATAGCATTCTTATATTTTGTCATTCTTCTACATGTGGCGGTCATTTTAGTGGGCATAAAACAGCCGCCAAGATTTTACAGTGCGGGTTTTATTGGCCCACAATTTTTAAAGATGCCCATCAATTTTGTAGAACTTGTTTGCGCTGTCAGCAAATGAGTTCGATGTCTCAGCGTGACATGATGCCAATGTCCCCTATTCTTGTGGTAGAAATATTTGATGTTTGGGGGATTGATTTTATGGGCCCTTTCCCGTTGTCATTCGGGTTTGAGTACATTCTCTTGGCAGTAGATTATGTGTCTAAGTGGGTGGAGGCAATAACTACCCGAACAAACGATCATAGAGTGGTAACCAAATTTTTGCATGAAAACATCTTTAGTCATTTTGGGTTTCCTAGAGCCATAATAAGTGATCAGGGTACACATTTTTGTAACCAGTTCTTTGAGTCGATAGTTAAGAAATACTCTATCACTCATAAAGTTGGCACTCTATACCACCCTCAAACTAGTGGCCAAGTGGAAGTCTCAAATAGGGAGGTAAAGCACATAATTGAGAAAACGGTGAGACCGGATAGGAAAGATTGGTCACAACAGTTAATTGATGCATTATGGGCTTACCGTACTGCTTATAAGACACCCATTGGGATGTCACCATATAGAGCAGTGTTCGGAAAAGCTTGCCATCTCCCGGCTGAACTCGAGCACCGAGCATTATGGGCCATAAAGAAGTTTAACTTTGATATGGCTGCGGCTGGGCTCAACCGGAAATTGCAACTCAATGAGTTGGAGGAAATCCGGAATGATGCATATGAGAGTTCGAGATTTTTAAAGCTCAAACTAAAGAATTTCATGACAAGCACATTAATAGAAAATCCTTTGAACCCGGTCAAAAAGTGTGGCTTTTTAATTCATAACTGAGACTCTTTCCGGGTAAGCTAAGATCAAGATGGGATGGCCCCTTTGAGGTTGTTAAGGCATTTATTCATGGTCGTTGAGGTGCGAGATCCAAAAACTGGCCACACTTTCAAAGTGAATGGCCAAAGATTGAAACCATATATAGAGGGGATTGGGAATGGGGATATGATTGAGTCCATTGCTTTGATGGACCCATTTTATTATGATTGATAGATTGATTTCTTATTCTCTTTTCTTTCCCTTCTATGTTATTCTGTTTTTTTTCTTGGTTCTCATTATGCTTTACTTGCGTCTAGGAGACTTTAAATCCTCTAAAGGTGTAATTCCTTTGGTGTTAGCCGTGCCCGAACGGCATCTGACGGTCTGGTATAGCCACCTAACCGTGTTTGTAGTGAGTTCCTAAGAGACCAACTGAGATGGTGGAAACTAAAGTTCGAATGGCAAAGCCTAGAACACAAAGGTTTGGAATTTCCGAGACTAGAGTCTGGTTTAAATACCTAGGGGTGTGGAGATTGCTTCAAAACTATTCCGGCTTGAACTCTGTATGGCAGCCCCATAGGTTGAGGTAGCTTTATGCGCCTTGATTCTGGATACCGAATCAACCTAGTCTGCCACCCTGTTGGAGAATAAGGAAAGTTACAAACACAGTTAGGGAGAAAAGTAGTACCGGTGGTTTTCGCGTGAAGATTATACCTTTAGTAAGCATTCCGTTATTTTCTTATGTGCTATATTTATTTCAGATGTCAATTGAAGGTAGAGAATGTTAAGTATACTTTGGGTTGTACTAGCCCGAAGGCTATAAACTACGCTGGGTTTTATTACCTGGGGGATTCTGAAATGGCAACTTTATGCCATAACTCTGGTGCCTTTTGTTAGGTGCTGGGAGTTAGTTTTCCATTTTCTTGAACCATGTACGCTTGCGAGTGCTTCTTGTTTTTGTCAAACTATGCTGTTGCAATGTAGCAGAAAAAGGTCATTGAATGCGTGTGGGTAGAAGGGACCCTCCCTAGCCTGGGTAAAACCTTGATTTCTGCTTTGTGGTATTTGGGAAATCAAGTATTCAACCACATTTTAAATATATATATATATATATATATATATAGTTGTTATACATGTTCAATTTTAAAAATAAAAAAATCTGTGTTGTACTTGTTGGTAAAAAAAAAAATAAATAAATAAATAAAAATTTCCCACACGTGCGGCACTGTGCACGCACCGCATGTGCGGCAACATATCTCAAAATCAAAGTTGTGCACTGCTTAATAAGCAGGTGCGGGGGAGGCACCGTTGACCAAGCCACACGTGCGGCTTGACTCCCGCACGTGCGAGACGCCGATTAAAAAAAAAAAAAAAATTCTGCAGAGGGGTGAAATCGCCACACGTGCGGCCTGGGCCCCGCATATGCGGGAAACTGTGCCTTTGTTAGTTTGCACCCTGCTTAATAAGCAGGTACGGGGCCAAGTGCAGAATTTATTTTTTCCTTTCATTTTGAATTTGGTTTGCACCCTGCTTGTGAATTTGGTTTTGTCTTATTTTATTATTATTATTTTTTTATTTTTTCTTTTATTCCATTTTTAATTTATTTAAGTAAATAAATTTTAAATAAACACATAAATAAATTTTAAAAATAAATAAATAAATATACAATTATTTTATTTATAATTATATATATATATATGTTTTTTTTTAAATTCGTTTTATTTATTTATTTATTTATTTTTATTTCCTATTTTCGATTTTCATAAAAAAAAAAAAAAAAACCCTCAGAAATCATGGTGCTAACAATAATCCTAATTTTTTTTTATTTGCTATATTTGTTTAGTTTAAATCGTTTCATTACTGATTCTCATTAGTTTAATTCGTTTGTGGATTGTTTTATTTTTATTTTTAATTTTAATTTTATTGGTTTAGTTAGTGATTTTATTTTTTATTTTATTTTATTTTTTTTCTCTTCTATGATGTAATTGTTCATTTAATTATTAAGTAGTTTTGTTTTTATTTTATTTCAGTTTTATTTAATTTTCTTCTCTTCAATTTAAAAAAATAATAATAATAACAAAAAAATAAATTTAAAAAAAAAAAAACCTGTTTAGTTTTGGTTGTTTTATTCTATACTTTAGTCTCTTTTGTAGTTTAGTTATTTTATAGTTTTGTTTTGTTTGTTTTGTTTATTTAATTTCAGGTCATTTTTATTCATTTATTTAATTATTTTCATTTTTATTTACAAAAAAAAAAAAAAAGAGAAGGGAATTGCATGTGGGACATTAGTGGGCCAACTTGTGCTTTCATATTTTATTTTATTCCCATGATTGGTTCTACGGTTTTGTGTCTATTTGCTTTTGGTGTGTACAGGATATGAGTCGACTTGTATCTGCTTGGGCCTCCAAAAAGGCCAGAGGTTCCACCTCTTCGGCGCCACCATTACCACCGGCTTTCCCGTAGTACCCACCTGTATACTGCTTTGTCTCTTTTATTTTTATTTTTCTTTTTCTTTTTAGTTCTTTCTTTTCTTCAACAAAAAAAAAAACAAACAAACAAACAAACAAACAAACAAACAAACAAACAAACAGTGCGAAGTGTGTATATGTTACTCTCTGTCTACCTGGATGTACACCTACAATTCTGGTAATATTCTCTCATTTCTCTTTACTTTTCCATTAAGGACAATGTCATTTTCAAGTTGGGGGATGAGGGTTATATTTTCTTTTGTGCATTTCTATTTGGCTCATAATTCATGCTTATACATGTTTCACTTGATTGCATTATTTCACTTGATGTGACTTTTTGCTAGTAGGGTGATGATATTTGCATATATTAATTGGAGAGCATAGTAAACTTGTATGAAAAGGGTTTATTCGGTAGATACTTGCATGCGATGTTTGCACGAGGAGAGTTGTCTGTGTTTGTGGTATTAGTACACTTGTCATGAGTATGCCTTAATTCACATGAACACACTATCACAGCGGTGATCTTTTTATTATAATCCCTGGTGTACATCATTGATAATAGCTAGAGTTGCAGAAAAGAATAAATGAGGAGAATAAATGAGGAGTCAAGATTCTTTTTAAAAAAAAAAAAAAAAAAAAAAAAAAAAAAACTTGACTTGTTTGGGTTCTTAACCTTTTTAACTCGAGTTATTAAGCCCGTAGAGCTGTCTCTACACCTAATGCCCTAAAACCGTCTGGTTTGGGAGTCATTGGCCCAAAACTTGCTACATGGGTTAATTAGAAAGCTTAAGGGACTTGGACATTGCACAGTTAAGGAAAAATAAGAAGAATGACTTGTTCAGATTCGTAACCTTTTCAACTCGAGTTATTAAGTCCGTATGGGTGTCTTTATACCTGATGCTCTAAAACCGTCTGGTTTGGGAGTCATTGGCCCAATGCTTGTTATATGGGTTGATTAGAAAGCTTAATAGATCAGGACATTGCACAGTCATAAAAAAAATAAAAAAATAAAAAAAACTTTGGAGAATCTTGGCTGCAACATGTTAGTTTTTCTGTATATGTTGGGTGTTATTATGAGTTACACTAGGCTATTATAGTGGACAGTTAACTAACATGAAGATTGCACTTTACACCGAGGATACTCATGACTTGTCTACTAGCATGCACAAGTACAGGGGACTTTACTTTTGTATTAACTGAATTGTGGTTTTGACTCAATAGGTTCCTTCATGCTTATCCACTGTGCCTTTAATGACTCATGATGTCTCAATATCACATTGTAGTGGCACATAAGTTGATTGTTAGGTGGAGTAGTGTGGTCATTTGTTGTTGAGTATATATGAATATGTTAATGTTTGTGGGTATCATTTCTGGAAACCCTCACGAGACTTTACTCGTCCACTTGGGGTAACCTTGTGGTTTCAAGGCTTGTTGCATATGCTAAATGCAACCGTTTTCCCACGAAAGAGGAAATAGATAGATTTTGTTTTATTTTATTTTATTTTACTTGCTTGAGGACTAGCAAGTTGTAAGTTGGGGGATGTGATTAAGGTCAAATTGTACACCATTAAGGCCGTTAATTAGAATCTCTTAACTTCACTTGCTGGCCAAATCGTATACTTTATGTATGTTGAATGTCAATCAGGTTGTACATAGTCAGAGCATAAAATGGGCAGAAAGACAGAATTTGGAGTGCGTTGACTTTTCCCGCACGTGCGTTGACTTTTTCTGGGAAAGTCAACCCGACATTTTAAACCTGTTTGGAGGAGATTGGAAGTATAGAAAGGCAAGGAAAAGGTTGGAATAGGGTTCGGAACTTGTTTGGACCTAAAGAGAGAGGCTAGGGTTTGGAAAGGAAGAAAAACAAAAAGCTTCAAGGATGTCTCCCATGGTGGTTTCTTCTCCATCTACCTCCTTCCACTCCTCCATGAGTGGCTAGTCTCCTTTTCTAGGGTTTTGATGAAACCCTATCCATGTAATTATTTTGTTTTCTTTTTGATTTTTAATTATGTAAAGGTTTGAACATTTGTAAGGTGATTTAGAAGTGACTTTTATATATTTTTCATTATTTCTTCGAATATTTGACTTTCTGTGATTGTTGAATGTTATCCATACATGAGTTTTCTATTCCTTCACATTCAAGGTATGAGACGAACCATGCTACGAGGAACGAGTCGTATCACTACCTTAGTTTAGAGTGAACGATTCATATTACTTGAGATGGTTCGTGTTCGTACATTGAATGTGATGATCTTCTTGTTAAATGTTATGAGTTTGTAGTTGCGAAGCATTAATCCGTTCAAACCATAGCATAATTGATTTCAATTGGAAACCCTAATTACGTGGCTAGTAGTGGACTCTTTGCCCTAGTTTTTCCCCCAATTCAGTAAACCCAATATCATTTATTATTGATAATTTAATTCCTTAGCATAATTTATCTGTTATTAATTTAGGCTATGAACAATCAATCTTTTTATCAAAATTAATTTAGGAATTTAACAATTAAATTAGTTTAATTTCACAATTGTCCCTGTGGATCGATACTTGGACTTGCCATTATTCTAAAAGAATTTGGTGTAGTTTAGGGTTTTTTGGTGTGTTCAACGAGCCATCAATTTTTCAATCCACCTGTCCATCAATCAGTCATTTAAATTATATTTTTTCTATCAAATCGATTGAATCGCACCACGTAAAACTCTAGTTCCACCACAACCGTACCACGCACAACTCAAAGTCCCACCACGTATACAGTTTAATTTACGAGAATGACTCCTTTCATACTATTTTTTTTTATTTGAAATTTTAAAAAAAATAATTTTTTAAGTTTTAGTTTGTATTTTTTTAATTTTAAGAAAATTTTTAAATATTTTAATTAATTTCATTTTTATTTTTAAATACACTTAAAATGATCGGAATTTGCACAAAAATATTTTTAAAATTCATTAAATACAAATATATATATATAAGAATGCAATACTTTTTTTTTTTTGCATTCAATAAATTTAAAAAAAAAATCATATAAATTTTATACTTTTTAAGTGTATCTAAATTAAGAAAATTTAAAATATATGTAAAAAAATTATTAAAATGTTTAAAAAAAATCACCAAAATATATATATATATATATATGAGCTCCGCCCAATCCCATCCTCCATTTCCTCCTTATTCTCTTCCTTCTCCTCTGCCAACTGGCAAGCTCTGCCCAATCCCCTCATCCACCTGCTCTTTTTTCTTTTCCTTTTCCCAAAACCTTAGATTTAGACTACTGCCATCAATGTGAACCACCATTTACAGGTCGTTAACCATCATCCAACCACTACTTTCTACCATTCAACCTCTGCCACGACCACAACCAGATGGTTCACCATCGTACCTGTGATTGTCAAACAATCACCATTATTAAACCATCACGATTCTTGAATGAACCACCGTCTTTGCCAAGCCACCACTTGTCATCGTACATGTAATCGTTGAACAACTACCATTGTTGAACCATCAGGTTTCTCAAACAAACCACCGCCAAAACCACCATCATGGTCATTTATGCTGTGTTTGGTTGAGAGATTTAATCAGGGATTTGAAAAAGAAAATAGAAAAGATAAGTGAAATATGAATAAAATATACTTACATTTCATCTAGTTTCATACACATTTTCCTTTTCCATTTCCAAATCCCTCTCCAAATCTCCCAACCAAATACAACGTTAGGGAAGATGGAAATAATAATAATAATAATAATAATAATAATAATAATAATAATAATAATAATAATAATAGTAGGAGAAAGAGAGAATGGGGCGCTAAGGAGAGAAGAAGGAAGAAGATGAGGGAGATGGGTGGAGCTTGCCGTCGACGGCAGAGGATGAGGAAAGGGTTGCTGTGCTCTACTCCTGCTGCTATCTTTTTTTCTTTTTTCTTTTTTGTTTACTAATCAAAATGATGTCATTTTAGATAAATTTAGAAAAACTATAGAGAAACAACTGTAGAGGTTCCCAACGCAATTGAGAATCAGAGTAAGCGAGAGTGGTGCGATGATTGGGCGTTGTGGTATTACTAATTGAGAGAAATGAAAAATTAAAGAAGATGAAATAATTATGTTAAACTTACGAGACTATACCTCGTTTGGGAATTCCACTTTTTAGCGTAAAAATTATTTATAAAGTCAAAATGTCAACAAATACACAAAAAAAGTTAAGGATTCATATCCATTCATTCTAGTTTTTTATATATCTTTTTATAAATAATAAAAAAATCATCTCAAATATATTGTTTTTTTTTCCGTATATTTTAGCCAAAAAATTTAAAAAATCACTAAAAAAATTTGTTCCCAAATGACTGTTAATTATATATATATTTTTAATGATTAATTTAATGGGAGAGTTACCGATAAATCCTATATATTGGAATTATATTCCAGTTAATCCCATAATTTTTTTTGTAATACATTTAGTCATTTTGGATGTATAAGGACTCATTTTCTATTACAATCTCCTTAATTGTTACTGTTTGTTGGAGTGTTATGTTTGAGAGAAGTACGCTAAGGAGTTTTTAAGTGCATATTACATTAGAGTGTTACGTTTGGGAGAAATACGCTAGAGAGTTTTTTAGTGTATATTACATTAGAGTGTTACGTTTAGGAAAAGTACGCTAAAGAGTTTTTTTAGAGTATTATGTTTGAGTAACGGAAACGTAATCCAAAAATTAGATTCAACTTCCCTAAGATGGCATCCCCTAATGATGAAGGGTAGAAACGTTGTAACGCCCCAAAATAAATGCCATAAATCCATCCAAGACCATATGTAAATAACAATATAAATCATAGTATAATGTTCTTTTATTTCATGAGAATTAATAGTACAAAAGAGTTTAACTAAATGCCCTATAGGCTTACATCTTTCTAATATCATGCTTGGTTACAACAAAAGCGAATATAAATCCAATACATGTAAAGCCCTTGGCTTGAATCAAAAAAATAACATAATACACACAAGAGAAGCCTTCAGCCCCGATTCCTCCCAAGCTATTACCTTGGCGGAGGCATATCATCAACATCTGAAAAGGTTTTTCCCAAATAGAATGAGCCCAGTAGAAACAATCCAACACAATGTATGAATATTAACAAAGATATAAGTATGATATGCATATTCAATGCCCGTGATAAAATCATTTTGTAACTTTTTTACAAAACCATGCCATGTCGAGCTCCATATTTCAATTCATTTTATCTCAATTCATTAGCCATTCACCATTTCATTCAGATAACCAAACTGATGGTACAACTTAGTGGGTCTCTAACTAAATACAACCATTATACAAATACTTGTATTTTGCCATTTTACGGATATTTCATCCACGAGAATTGGCACCTATATATACGCGTAATTTTCGGGACTTTTACTCTGGACACATAGGCCAACTTAATTCAATGGAGTCCATCATCTTTCTTCTCCCAAACATAAAGTACATCATCTTTTTTCTCCCAAACATCATACATTTATAATGTATCAAGACATAATCATATTCAATGACAACGGATAAGAGATTAATTTCAATTTACCTAATCCTCATACAATTTCTACAATAATCATAGCTATCCTCCACCGATAGCCCAAAACAAATATTTCTAAACAAATATACAATCTCTAAGACAGATAAATTATCCAAATTTCCATAGGTGAGAGGTAATACATATCCAACTCCACCATTTATATGAACATTCATCCAACTTTATATTCTTATACCAATTTTGTTTTATTTATACAAAATAACTATTTGAGACACTTTAGGACAAAACTCTATTTTCTCCCAAAATCCATCTTGGGTATCAAAATCAACAAATTTATCACAACGCAACCTCACATCTCCTCCCATAACCATTTTTGATACATGCATTTAAAAACCCTTCTTTTGATTTTAAACCAAAATCTTAGGTTTGTTCAAAATCATCTCAAATTCTAATATTCTTTACGCATCAACAAATAACTAAGTTAAAACTCATAGAAGAGTGTAGAAAGTCCCTACCTCAAGTTTAGAAGACGAGCAAGAAAAGAAGAAACTTCAAAGACGCTGAAACCAAGTTTTGTTCGAACCAAAGTGAAGTTCTTGAGACGCTCTACCTTTTTCTCAAAGACACAAGGGTAGAAAAACCAACAGATCTAGGTGAAAATGTAAAGAGAGAAAGTGAGAGAGATGCTTTAGAGAGAGGCTTTAGATCTAGGGTTTTGAGAGAAAAATTTATGAAAAAGTGATGTAAAAAGGTGTTGCTACGAACTGATATACGCACAGTCCGCTCAAGTGCAAAAAATGACGCTCAAGCGCAGAATGCACACTCCCAGTAGTTTTGTAGACAACAAACCAACGCTCGAGCGCAAAAAAGGCCACTCGAGCTGAGATCGGTCGAGCGTGGAATACACTCTCCCAGAAGTTTTGCAGACCTACAAAAGTACTGAGAGTTCACAAAGCCTGCTCAAGCAGAGGAGTAAAGTTATGGGCAACAAAAGTTTGAAAACCAAGTAACCAACATGTTCTAAACGCAACCATTATAATCCAATAGCCAAACTCAAGGAAATATAAGGGGAGAAAGACATGAACAACACTACGAAACTATGAAACCCAAGTCCAAGATACAAAAGGGTTTGGTTAAAATCGAAATCGCTATAATCTCCACCTTTAAGGAATTTCGTCCTCAAAATTTCAAATCAAGTTTTAAAGCAATGTTTAAACCGATCACAATAAAGATAATTAATCAATTCTGTCACCATGACCCATCCTCTGGTCACCCATTCTCATCAACTCAATACACAAGTTCCAACATTGAAAGCCCAATTCACATTTTTTCAAAGTATATACAATGTTTATACTAGATCTGTGTTTTTCAAAACATATACAACATATACAATGTGTCCATATTCTTAAAACATATACAATGTTTTCATATTTCCTTAACATAACAAATTTCAATACATGATCAAGCATCAACAATTAAGTTCGGATACTTCTCATGGACCTCCAACTCACGTTCCCAAGTTGCTTCCTCAACCCCATGATGTTTGCACAATACTTTAACCAAGGAAATTATCTTGTCTCGCAAGACTTGGCCCAGACTATCCAAGACTCTCACTGGTCTCTCTTCATATAAGGCATCCTCATCTACCTCTAAGTTGGCCCAATTCAACACGTGCGATGGATCTGACTGATACTTCTGAAGCATGCCAATATGAAACACATCTTGAACCTCGAAAAGCTGTGGCTGCAAGGCCAAACGATAAGTTACCTCTGTAATCCGCTCAAGGATCTCAAAAGGTCTAATGAATCGAGGGGACAACTTTCATTCTTTCCAACCTCATCAAACCCCTCCTAGGTGATATCTTCAACAAGACATGGTCTCGCACCTCAAAAGACAAGGGTCTCCTCCTACGGCCGGCATAACTTTTTTGATGACTTTGGGCAGTAGCCAACCTCTTACGAATAAGTGCAACTTTCTCCGCCATTTCCCAGACTAACTTTGGACTAACATACGTGCATCACCCACCTCGGCCCAACACACAGGGGATCTACACGGTCGACCATACAAGGCCTCAAACGGTGCCATGCCAATACTCGATTGGAAGCTATTATTATAGGCAAACTCCACTAAAGGCAAGTATCTCTGCCACGACCCCTTAAAGTCAAGAACACAACCCCGAAGCATATCCTCAAGGATTTGAATAGTATACTCGGACTGCCCGTCAGTCTAAGAATGATACGCAGCACTAAAAGTCAATCTCATGCCCAAGGCACTCTGTAGGCTCTGTCATAACCGAGCCGTAAAATGCGGATCTCTATCCGAGACAATCATCACAAGGACCCCGTGCAACCTCACTATGTCTCTAATATAGAGATCGACAAGATAATCTACCGAGTTACTCATGCACATAGGTATAAAGTGGGCCGACTTGGTCAATCGGTCAATTACCACTCAAATTGCATCACTACCCCGTTGAGTCCTCGGAAGGCCCACAACAAAATCCATCGTGACATGTTCCCACTTCCACTCGGCTATAGGCAAGGGTTGCAACAAACCCGCTGGCCTCTGATGTTCGGCCTTCACTTGTTGACAAGTAAGGCACCTCGACACAAACACAGCCACATCATTTTCATTCCCCTCCACCAAAATTGACGGCTATGGTTGTGACACCCTAAATATTTAATTAATACCAGAATAATAATAATAATAATAATAATAATAATAATAATAATAATAATAATAATAATAATAATAATAATAATAATAATAATAATTAATGTTATAGTTGTAGATGATAAATGTAACCTAATTAGATTATTAAAACCTTGGGCCTAATACGAATTAAATCAAAGGTTTAAAAAAAATAAATAAATAAAAAATAAAAAAAAGAAGGTGCTTTATCACCATCCTAATGCAGAGGATGGTGACTAAGCGATTCACTAACTTGCCACGTATTAGTCACATGGGAAATGGCAAGTTGACACCTGTTCAACTGGTGGCCAAACCTAAGAAACCATATGCTGATGAATGATACAAGTTCACTGCCTATAAATAGGGAAGTAATTGACTGAGTTTCAACAAGAAAACAAAGGAAAAGTATATAAGAGGTAGGATACCAATCAATAACTAAGAGGTAGCACCAAGTAGCCGGGAGTTGGTCGGAGTGAGAAAATAAAAGTTAAGGGTCAATTTTAAGGTGAGTTATATTATACATTGAGCTACCAGAACATGTTTTAAATATGTCTTGAGTTACCATAATATATTTTATGAATGTTTAGAGCTACCATAATTTATTTTATATAATTTATATTTTATGGTTATATTAATATTTCAATTACGTGGATTATTTTTTGAACATTATTTGCTTAAATTGAAACCCATGGATATGTTTGTTTAAATTTTAGAAATTATTTTGTAAATAATTATTTTCTATAAGTACCACCACGGGAGTCTCATGTCTTGGGGTACTTAAATAACCATTGACCCCTGATTGACCACTTTGTGATCCCCTGTTTGTCATGATCCATTGACCCCGGCTCTGATTGTCACTCTAGTGATCCCTGTTATGTTCTGTTTTGTACTGTGGTTATAGTTATTTATTACAGTTTCTGTCACTTAATTAATTTGTGTATTCAACTCAAATTATATAAATATTTTAGCTTAAATAACTATCCATGGCTATTTTGTGCCCCTATACGTACAGTCTAATATTTCTCACTCTGCTATGTGTTTATAGTTATTACCCCTTTCAGGTGACGAGGTTTAGCGGGATCAAGATGGGAAATGAATTGCTGCGTTGTTCCTTTTTATTTCTTTTTTTTTTAAAGATTTCTATCTGTTTTTTTATCAGACTCTTGTAATACAATAAAACTCAAATGACTATGTTTTGTTTCCTTTTAATAAACATTTGGTACCCAGTTATTTTATTTTAATTTGTTTAATTTATCCACTTGCGCTACGACTACAAAATTATTTGAATTATTTTATTTTTATCTTGTCACGACACCGAGCCCTTGGGTACCAGGTTTGGGTTGTGACAAAAGTGGTATCAGAGCAATGGTTTTTTTTTAAAAAAAAAAAAAGAAATTGTATAAAACAAAATTGTATGTTTTTGAAATTTCCTGTACAATTATTCACATTAATTTTATTTACATTAATTGAAATTCACATTATTTGAATTGCAAAAAAAAAAATATTTCAAAAAAAAAATTATTAACCTTGTATTATTTGATATTTTGTGGTATGTCTAACATAAGTAAACCATGTTATAATGTATAGGCTAAGTTTTCCTGTGTTGTAAGAAATGGCCAACCTTATGGAGTTGTTTTGGTTCGAGCCCCCAGGAGCTCATCTTGTCCCAAACTTATTAGAGGGCTGGGGTGATTCGGAGAGTCTTGTCAGGCAAGCCCACACGGCACTCGACCGACTCATAGGACGACCCGTGTATTTGCAAGCTGACCCTGATAAGGATTTCTTATTCTTGAGACTTAGCCGACGCAGCACTCATGAGAGGTACATAGGACCGACCCATGTCGTTGGTCTTGCTCCAGACCTAGAACAGCCGCATTTTCTGGTTGCACCTCTACCCCTAGGCTTTGCGGAGAGGAGGGGACACGCGTATCCTAGCAACCACATCCGCACCACGACACCTCCTCTACAGCACATTATCCATGCCCCAGCTATGGACTTCACTGACAGTGTATCATACTTGGAGGTACCGGTACAAATTACTGGACGGGAGTTTTGGGGTTATGATCATGGTGTTCCTGTCTACATAGTCCAGGTGGTATGGAGTTGCTTTGGAATAGAGCACAGTGGGTGGGAGTTCGAGTCCCTCATGCAGAGTAAGTTTGCGGGGTTATTTCATGGGCCAGTTTTTCGGAGTCAGTTCTCATAGTGATGGCCTAACGGCCCTTTCTAGATGTCCGACCAGGAGATCCTTTTGTGACCTGACTGTGATTAGCCTAATCTAATTTTGTATCAGTAGAATTAGACACTAACACTTGACCGTTATCTAAATATGTTGTACTGATATCTTTTCCTTGTATAAGTAAAACCAGTATTATGTAAATGATGTATGTATTGGATATATATACTGTTATGGGATCGTTATGAATCATAGATATAATATTGCAATAATAATTGATTCAAAAAAAAAACAACAACAATAAAAAGGGAAGTCCACTAACCGTTTTCACCTTGTAGTGATGGCTAATGATGGAAATGGAACCGGATCATCGGTCAGTGGTACTGATCCAATGGAGCAAATCATGGAAAGAGCAGTTACTAGTTTTCTGCGAGCAGTTACTAGTTTTCTGCGAGCCCTACAAACCAACATTAACAGCGGATTGCCTAAACGATGAGAAGAGCCAACTACTATAAAATAGTTCCAGGACTTGAAACCTACCATATTTACCAGCAGCACAAACCCACTGGTGGCAGAAGCTTGGGTCAGAGATATGGAGAAAATTTTTCGCGCGCTACCTTGCACAGAAAGACAAAAGGTGACTTTCGCCACATTCACCTTCAAAGACGCTGCATAAGAATGATGGCTACTTATCCTAGAGAAAGAAGATATTGTGGCTTGGGCCAAATTCTTGGAGGTATTCTATGAAAAATACTTTCCAGATTCGCTGCAAGAACAAAAAGCGTCAGAATTCATACATCTAAGGCAAGGAACCATGACAGTGGCCGAATACGAGAGCAAGTTCACGCAACTGGCCCGGTTCGCAACATACGTCATCCCCACCGAAGCTTGAAAAGCCAGAAAATTTGAAGCAGGATTGGATCCTGAAATTAAGGACAGGCTGGAGGTTTTGAAACTACCAACCTATGCGGCGGTGGTAGATCGAGCTTACATTGCAGAAAAAGAGATTAAAGCCTTGCGCTCCAGGGAACCAAGCCAGAGGAAGCGATTTTGAGAAAGAGATAACAGAAAACCCGGCGTCGCACCTCCCAAGAGAGTAAATACGGGCACAACCAATTCAACCGGTCCAAGCAATCAAGGTCTTACAAATCCTAAAGGTGGCACCATTCCAGCTTGCTCTACTTGTGGAATGACTCATTGAGGACAATGTTGTCGAGATACGGGAGCATGCTTTAGATGTGGCCAAGTTGGCCATTTGCTGAGAAATTGTCCAAAGCTCGTCAATCCTACAGCCGATCCCTCTGAACCAGTCCGAAAACCCGCGGTGCCTGGAGGAGTGAGGAATGACCAAAAACGCCAAGGAAGAGCCTTTGCCCTAGTGCCTGGAAACCCAGAAGTAACTGAGAATGTTGTGTCAGGTACACTTTCTGTTTGTGGTTACTTAGCCCATGTTCTCTTTAACTCTGGTTCAACGCATTCTTTTGTTACACCACACTTTGCTACCAAGTTGGCATCAACACCTGAACCCTTAGGATATGTATTGCTTGTGTCTTTTCCTTCTGGTAATTTCGCCCTTAGTACTAATGTGTACAAATCTTGTACTATATCCTCAAAAGGTGAAACCCTATATGTAGATTTGATTCCCCTCTGCATTCGTACCTTTGATGTAATCTTAGGAATGGATTGGTTAACTGCCAACCGTGCCTCTATCGATTATGAAGCCAAAAAGGTCTTCCTCCAGTCACCAAACCAACTCGAACTTGTTTTCAAAGGAATTGGAGCCTCTCCCCCTCCATGTATTATATCCTTCATGATAGCCCAACGGCTACTAAGAAAGGGTTGTTGTAGTTATATCTGTTATGTGATCGATACTCAACAAGAGACCTCCACACTTGATGCAATCCCTGTGGTTCGAGAATTCTCGGATGTATTTCCTGAAGACCTGCCTAGTTCCCCAGTTGATCGGGAAATCGAATTCACCATTGAAACCCAACCTGGTACACAACCAATCTCAAAGACCCCTTACCGCATGTCCATGACAAAATTGAAAGGACTAAAAACCTAACTCAAAGAACTACAGGACAAAGGTTTCATCCGACCAAGTACCTCACTATGGGTAGCTCCGGTACCGTTCGTAAAGAAAAAAGATGGTACAATGAGGCTATGCATCGATTATCGGGAGCTGAATAAAGTCACCATCAATAACCGATACCCTCTACCACGAATTGACGACTTGTTTGATCAACTGCAAGGCGCCCAAATATTCACAAAAATTGACTTGCATTCTGGTTACCATCAACTAAAAGTCAAAACAGAAAGCATCGAAAAGACTGCCTTCAGAACTCGTTACGGGCACTACGAGTTTCTCGTCATGACATTTGGCGTCACAAATGCTCCAGCGGCCTTCATGGACCTCATGAATCGAGTGTTCAAACCCTATCTTGACGAGTTCGTCATTGTCTTTATTGACGACATTCTTATATACTCCAATTCGCCAGAAGATCATGAACACCACTTGCGAAGAGTTCTACAGACACTACATGATCACAAGCTCTATGCCAAGTTGAAGAAATGTGAATTCTGGATCACTAGTGTACACTTTCTCAGTCACGTCATTAACAAAGATAGCATCTCAGTTGATCCCCAAAAGGTTGCAACAGTCGTGGATTGGCCACGACCTACTAACGTGTCTGAGATTCGAAGATTCTTGGGCCTAGCTGGCCATTACCGGCACTTCATGCAAGATTTCTCGAAGATAGCTTCACCCTTGACCCAGCTAACTCAGAAGAACACACCTTTTGAATAGACCGACAAGCAGGAACGTTGGTTCCAAGAATTGAAGAACAGACTCGTGACGGCTCCTATACTAGCACTCCCTACAGAAATAGAAGGGTTCGTAATTTATAGCGATGCCTCATACAATGGTTTGGGTTACGTTCTTATGCAAAATGGGAAGGTCATTGCTTATGCCTCCCGTCAACTAAAGACTCACGAAAAGAACTACCCAACTCATGATCTAGAATTGGCTGCGGTGATCTTCGCCCTCAAGATCTGGCGTCATTATCTCTACGGTGCAACCTGTGAGATTTACACTGATCACAAGAGTCTCAAATATCTGTTTACACAAAAGGAATTGAATATGAGGCAACGCCGATGGCTAGAATTTATGAAAGACTACGATATAGAGATCCATCACCATCTCGGCAAAGCTAACGTAGTAACAGACGCATTAAGTCGAAAAACGACCAAAAGTTTGGCATGTACCCTCGTTCCCCGCAAGATCAATGGATTGTTCACCAACATAATCATGGAACCCGAGTTGATTGAAGAAATCAAAATCCACCAATGTGAAGATAAACTTTTGAAGAAAAAGTACGAAGAACAATGAAGCACGCCTGATCCTGACTTCACGATAAGCAATGGGATGCTAAAATTTCGGAATCGAATTTGCGTACCCGACCTTCCAGAACTTAAGAAAAGGATATTGGTAGAAGCTCATAGCTCGAGGTTTGCGGTCAATCCTAGCAATATGAAGATGTATCACGATCTGAAGGAACACTTCTGGTGGACAGGAATGAAGAAAGACATAGCAAGCCATGTCTCCAAATGCCTGCGTTGTCAACAAGTTAAAGCAGAACATCAGAAACTTGCAGGAATGTTGCAACCACTCCCTATTCCCGAATGGAAATGGGAGCATATTACTATGGACTTTGTGATCAGGCTACCGCAATCAGTCTCGAAGAATGATGCAATATGAGCTATCTAAGATCGATTGACGAAGTCGGCGCATTTTCTACCAATTAGAATCATGTACTCCCTCTCTAAGTTCGCCACTCTATACATTAAGGAAATCATTCGTTTACACGACACCCCAGTTTCAATCGTATTCGATAGAGACCCCCGCTTTATGTCTCACTTCTGGAACAAATTGCAAAAAGCTTTAGGAACCACTCTGAAGTTTAGCACGGCTTATCACCCACAAACTGATGGGAAATCTGAAAGGACGATCCAAACTTTAGAAGATATGTTAAGTTTGTGTGTGCTAGACCTCAAAGATAACTGGGATGATCATCTAACTTTGGTGGAGTTCGCGTATAATAACAGCTACCATGCAAGTATTGGAATGGCACCATATGAGGCACTGTATGGAAGAAGATGTTGACCACCTCTGTGTTGGACAGAAGTCGGAGACAGAAAACTATTAGGCCTCGAAATCGTGCAAATCACAAGTGATAAAATTCAATTCATCCAACAGCAAATTCACACTGTCCAAAGCCGCCAGAAAAGCTATGCAGATACAAGAAGACGGGACTTAGAATTTCAAATAGGCAATCATGTGTTCCTAAAGATCTCACCAACAAGAGGGGTTATCCGATTTGGAAAGCGTGGAAAGTTAAACCCACGTTACATCGGCCCATTCGAGATACTTGAAAGGATTGGTCCTGTGGCATATCGCCTTGCGCTTCCACTCGAACTGTCCAATGTGCATAATGTGTTTCACATTTCGATGCTTCGTCGATATCTTCGAGATCTAGAGCATGTTGTCGATCATGAGAACCTGGAAATTCAAGAAGACCTCTCTTATAAAGAGCAACATGTACAGATTCTCGATCGCCGTGATCAGATCCTTCGAAATAAGACTATACCTCTCGTAAAGTCTTATGGAGAAACCATCGTGTCGAAGAGGCAACATAGGAAACTGAAAGCCGAATGCGAACCAAATACCCATAGCTCTTCGAAAACCAAGGTACGTCAAGTTTGGAGACAAACTTCTTTTAAGGAGAGAAGAAATGTGACACCCTAAATATTTAATTAATACCATAATAATAATAATAATAATAATAATAATAATAATAATAATTAATGTTATAGTTGTAGATGATAAATGTAACCTAATTAGATTATTAAAACCTTGGGCCTAATACGAATTAAATCAAAGGTTTAAAAAAATAAATAAATAAAAAAGAAGGTGCTTTATCACCATCCTAATGCAGAGGATGGTGACTAAGCGATTCACTAACTTGCCACGTATTAGTCACATGGGGAAGGGCAAGTTGACACCTATTCAACAAGTGGCCGAACCTAAGAAACTATATGCTGATGAATGATACAAGTTCACTGCCTATAAATAGGGAAGTAATTGACTGAGTTTCAACAAGAAAACAAAGGAAAAGTATATAAAAGGCAGGATACCAATCAATAACTAAGAGGTAGCACCAAGTAGCCGGGAGTTGGTTGGAGTGAGACAATAAAAGTTAAGAGTCAATTTTAAAGTGAGTTATATTATACCTTGAGCTACCAGAATATGTTTTAAATATATCTTGAGTTACCATAATATATTTTATGAATATTTAGAGCTACCATAATTTATTTTATATAATTTATATTTTATGGTTATATTAATATTTCAATTACGTGGATTATTTTTTAACCTTATTTGCTTAAATTGAAACCCATGGATATGTTTGTTTAAATTTTAGAAATTATTTTGTAAACAATTATTTTTTGTAAGTACCACCACGAGAGTCTCATGCCTTGGGAGACTTAAATAACCATTGGCCCTTGATTGACCACTTTGTGGTCCCCTGTTTGTCATGGATCCATTGACCCATGTTTTGATTGTCACTGTAGTGACCCCTGCTATGTTCTGTTTTGTACCATGGTTATAGTTATTTATTTCAGTTTCTGCCACTTAATTAATTTGTGTATTCAACTCAAATTATGTTAATATTTTAGCTTAAATAACTATCTATGACTATTTTGTGCCCCTATACTCACAGTATAATATTTCTCACTCTGCTATGTGTTTATAGCTGTTACCCCTTTCAGGTGACGAGGTTTAGCGGGATCAAGATGGGAAATGAATCGCTGTGTTGTTTCTTTTTATTTCTTTTTTTAAAAGATTTCCATCTGTTTTTTTTATTGGACTCTTGTAATACAATAAAACTCAAATGACTATGTTTTGTTTCCTTTTAATAAACATTTGATACCCAATTATTTTATTTTAATTTGTTTAATTTATCCGCTTGCGCTACGACTACAAAATTATTTGAATTATTTTATTTTTATCTTGTCACGACATCGAGCCCTTGGGTACCGGGTTTGGGTTGTGACAATGGTCGTGATACATCTCTATGCCCCCAAATGCACCGCAAGGCGTGAATGATAAAACTCTCAGAGTACCTCCTCTTGGCAAGACTCCTGCACGAAAAGATGGTCAAGGTATCTAACATTCGAGTCAGAGTACATGTTAAAGCCTTTCTCCACCTTCCCACTCGAGATCTTCTCTCAGAGGGATTCCACTTCAAGGTCACCTCTCTATGCTTCTATCACTTGGCTCACAAGTGTAGGTTGTGTAACTACTAAAAACAAGGCTGCCAACTCAACGAACTCGCCGAGATGCAAGTCAAGCTCACCGATAGCACCCAACATTTCCCATTCCGGATGGCAATACAAGTTACACTGCTAATAGATTTCCTACTCAATGCATTGGCCACAACATTGGCCTTTCCCGGATGGTAATGTAACTCAAAGTCATAATCCTTTATGAACTCCATCTACCTCATCTACCTCAAATTCAAGTCTTTCTATGTAAAAAGATATTTCAGACTTTTGTGATCAGAAAACACTTCAAACTTCTCACCATACAAATAATGCCTCCAAATCTTTAAAGCAAAGATCACTGCTGCTAACTCTAGGTCATGAGTAGGGTAATTCCTCTCATGTGTTTTTAACTGCCGCGAGCCATAGGCTACTACCTTCCCCTCTTGTATCAAAACACAACCCAAACCTTCCCGTGAGGCATCACAATACACCGAATAACCCAAATCCCTCTCCGGAATAATCAATACTGGAGCAGTGGTAAGTTTAACCTTAAGCTCTTGGAATGACTTCTCACAGGTCTCACTCTACACAAATTTAACTCCCTTCCTCGTCAATCTAATCAATGGTGAGGCTAATTTAGAGAAATCCTTCACGAACCGACGATAATACCCAGCCAATCCCAAGAAACTACGGATCTCAAAAGCATTCTTAGGTTGTCCTCAATCTTGTACTACTTCTATCTTGGATGAATCTATAGTCACCCCTTTCCCGGATATCACATGGCCTAAGAACTTAATTTCCCTCAGCTAGAATTCACATTTTTCAAACTTAGCATACAGTTTGTGGGCTTTAAACAACTCAAGTACCACTCGCAAGTGTTCCTCGTGCTCCTCCTCGGATGGTGTGTAAATCAAAATGTCATCTACAAAGACAACCACAAAATGGTCTAGGAACTCACAGAAAATCCGATTCATCAAATCCATAAACATGGCTGGTGCATTGGTTAGCCCAAAGGGCATCACTAGAAACTCGTAATGGCCATACCACGTACGAAATGCCGTCTTCTGGATATCCTTCTCCCTTACCCTCAGCTGGTGATAACTGGATCTCAGGTCTATCTTAGAAAAACAGCAAGACCCCTTCAACTGATCAAACAAATCATCTATACGAGGCATTAGGTACTTGTTCTTAACAGTTACTTGGTTTAATTTCCGATAATCTATACAAAGTCGCAATGCACCATCTTTCTTTTTGGCAAAGAGAGTCGGTGCTCCCCAAGGTGAAGTACTAGGGTGGATAAAACCCTTATCTAATAATTCTTGGAGTTGAATCTTCAACTCACTCAACTCGGCAGGTGTAAATCTATACGGTGCCATAGAAATCAGTGTCATGCCAAGCACTAGATCAATAAAGAACTCAATCTCTCGATGAGGTGGTAAACTAGTAAGATCCTCAGGAAAAACGTCTGGGTATTCACAAACCACCATTGGCAACTCAACTGGGACTTCATCACACTCCCTACTCAAGAAGTTGGCAAGAAAGCAACTAAGTTCACTCCGCCCACGCGGATCATACAAAGGTAATAAAACTCTATCAACCTGGTCTCCCAAGAAATAAAAACAATCACCGCTCAAGGTACATGCAGTACGCCTCTGACGGTAGCAATTTATGATAGCCCGATATGATGGCAATCAGTCTATATCCAAAATAACATCAAAACTAGACATGTCAATCAACACAAATGCAAAAGGAAGTCGGTGCCTGGTAACTTCTAAGTCATAACCCCAACACCCCTACTTCAAAACAATCTCACCACCAATAGGTGACTCTACACAGAGAGGGGATGCTAACCGAGCCAATTCTAACCCCAACACCAGTGTAAATGCAGACGAGATATATGAATGGGATGCACTAGTTTCAATCAACACATCAGCAATTGAATTGCAAAACAAGAAGGTACCACTCACTACTGAAGGGGCTGGTACAAGATCCGGCGAGGTAGCAGCATACACATGCCCCGTAGGTCTCTGCTCAACCTACTCACTCCTTAGGGCATAAGCCTGATACACTAACTGAGCCGAAGAGGCTCTCTGATTAGCACTCGAGGCCTGTTCTAACTGTGCTGGCTGGTGACTTTGTGTCTACCTCGAACCAGACACACCAGGTGTGACGCCCAACTAAGGGCAAAACCTCTTCATGTGTCCCGCCTGCCCACACTGATAACAACTGCGCGGCTGGCCTCTCCCCTGACTCTAGCTTTAAGAACGAGCCGAAAACGATGCAGATCGCCGCCCTCCTCCTCTCTGCGGGCAAGCTGGAGACTTGTGGCCTAACTGACTACACTTGAAACAAGTGACATCGCCCCAACCACCTCTCCCAGAACCTGAACTCAGTACTGGAAAAGTGGACCTTGACTGAGTTCCCTAGGACTGCTGTGGGTTAAAACCCCTTTACCTCTTACTGTCCCCTTAAATATCCTGACTCCTCCTGGAGCCCCTCATCATCTCCTCTTTTATCTGCATTACGGTCTTCAAATGAGCCGTCGCCTCCACAAGGCGTCCATAATCTCTAATCATTGACCCGACCACTTTGAACATGAGCCTGATCCTCAATCTCTCCTCAAATGCTAAACAACGGCGCTCCTTAGTCGCCACGAGTTCTGGTGCAAATCTCGACAAACTAGTAAATGTGGCCTCGAACTTAGCCACCGGAGTGTTCAACTGCACAAGCTTGGAGAACTGGTCTCTCAACTTCTCTTGAACTGTAGGAGGCAAGAACTTATCCTGGAAAGCACTAACAAAAACCTCGTAGGTCATCCCAATGCGCCCACACGCAAACTTTCACCACTGACCCACATCTCCCTTCAGTTAGAAGGATGCCAAGGTCACTCTCAACTAGTCATCCTCAATGCCAAGCATCTCGAACGTCTTCAATATTTGTTCTAGCCACGCATCTGCCTTCAGCAGCTCCTTGGGATCACCCAAAAACTCATCCGGATTAGACCGAAAAAACTTCTGCTTCAAGAAGGACGGCCCTACCTCGGCTACTTGGGCCTGGACTTGATTCTCTACTCTGAGAATGTCCGTAAACTCCAACAATGATCCAGCCATTTCGCAAGCTAAGGCGCCCATGGCCTACTGACCCACTGGTTCGGTCACATTGGCCTGACCAACCCGTTCTTCTTATGCTGAAATACCATCCGGTAAAAGCACTTCATACCTCTTAGGCCTACCACGCCTACCACCACTACGTCCACATCCTGACATCCTAATGAAGGTAACACAAGAGATTAGCACATTTACAAATGTGTCGAAGCTAACTCACTCACATCCTAATGTGTTGGACAACAGTAATTCACTCTACATAAGCACGTTGTCACATAAACACATACAAATTTCATTTCCAGATAATGACCGTCCCGCAGCGTTGCCAGAGTTCAAATTAGAAACAACAGTGATCAAATGCTCTTCTAATAGGACTTCTAGAAACCCGTAAACTCAATCAACATCCCATAAACTAAATCTCATACCTATATAAACTGCATAAGCATGTTATCATGTAAACACATCATACATACCAAAGTCTCTATCAAGCGAGACAAACCCATTGTGGCAATAACCATTTCCCACGTACCTAAAGTATTTAAACCTGGTACGCTCTGATACCAAATTGTAACGCCCCGAAATAAATACCATAAATCCATCCAAGACCATATGTAAATAACAATATAAATCAAAATATAATGTTCTTTCATTTCATGAGAATTAATAGTACAAAAGAGTTTAATTAAATAATTGCCCTATAGGCTTACATCTTTCCAATACCATACTCGGTTACAACAAAAGCGGATATAAATCCAATACATGTAAAACCCTTGGCTTTAATCAAAATAATAACATAATACACACAAAAGAAGCCTTCAGCCTCGATTTCTCCCAAGCTATTGCCTTGGCGGAGACATATCATCAATACCTTAAAAGGTTTTTTCCAAATAGGGTGAGCCAAAACCCAGTAGAAACAATCTAATACAATGCATGAATTTTAACAAAGATGTAAGTATGATATGCATATTCAATGCCTGTGATAAAATTATTTATAACTTTTTCACAAAACTATGTCATGTCGAGCTCTATATCTCAATTCATAAGTCATTCATCATTTCATTCAGACAACCAAATTGAGGGTACAACTTAGTGGGTCTCTAACCAACACAACCATTATACAAATGCTTCCATTTTACCATTTTACGGATATTTCGTCCGTGAGAATCGGCACTTATATATACGCGCAGCTTTCAGGACTTTCACCCTAGATACACAGGCCAACTTAATTCAATGGAGTTCATCCCCTTTCTTCTCCCAAACATGGAGTACATCCTCTTTCTTCTCTCAAACATCATATATTTACAATGTATCAAGACATAATCATATTCAATGACAACAGATAAAAGATTAGTTTTAATTCACCTAATCTTCATGCAATTTCTACAACAATTATAGCTATCCTCCATCGATAGTCTAAAATAGATATTTCTAAACAGATATACAAACACTAAGATAGATATATTATCCAAATTTCCATAAGTGAGAGGTAATACATATTCAACTCCACCATTTATATGAACATTCATCCAATTTCATATTCCCAATACCAATTTCATTTATTTATACAAAATAACTATTTGAGACAATTTAAAGCAAAACTCCATTTTCTTCCAAAACCCATCCCGAGTATCAAAATCAACAAATTTATCACAACACAACCTCACGTCTCCTCCCACAACCATTTTTGATATATACATTTAAAAGCCCCTCTTTTGATTTAAACCAAAACTTTAGGTTTGTTTAAAATCATCCCAAATTTCAATATTCTTTACGTATCAACAAATAACTAAGTTAAAACTCATAAATGAGTGTAAAAAGTCCCTACCTCAAGTTTAGAAGACAAGCAAGCAAGGAAGAAACTTCAAAGACGCCGAAACCAAGTTTTGTTCGAACCAAAGTGAAACTCTTGAGACGCTCTACCTCTTTCTCAAAGACACAAGGGTAGAGAAACCAACGAATCTAGGTAAAAATGTAGTGAAAGATAGAGTTGTAGAGAGAGAGGCTCTAGATTTAGGGTTTTGAGAGAAAAAGACATGAAAAAGTAATGTAAAAAGGTGCTGCTATGAACTGATATACGCACAGTCTGTTCGACCGCAAAGAAGTGACGCTCGAGTATCAAACACAATAAGTTGTTCCATTCGAGCGCAAGAAGTGATGCTCGAGCGCAGAATGCACACTCCCAATAGTTTTATAGACAACAGACCAACGCTCAAGTGCAAGAAAGGTCGCTCGAGCTGAGACCGCTCGAGGGCAAAAAGCACCGCTCGAGCGTGGAATATACTCTCCCAATAGTTTTGCAGACCTGCAAAAGTATTGATAATCCACAAAGTTCGCTCGAGCGCAAAAAGTGTTGCTCGAACGAAGGAGTAAAATTTTAGGCAACAAAAGTTTGAAAACCAAGCAACTAACATATTCCAAACGCAACCATTACAATCCAACAACCAAACTCAAGGAAGTATGAAAGGAGAAAGACATGAGCAACACTACGAAACCCCAAAACCCGAGTCCAAGATACAAAAGGGTTGGGTTAAAACCGAAATCGCTATAAACGTCCGCCAAATCATACCAAAATTCAAAAGAGGATCTCACAGTAAGACAGTCAAAACAAATAGAACCTATCAATGTATTAGAAAATTATTCTCATATGAGATTTTTTGATTTTCCCTAATTTAATTTACCCCCAAAAATTGCCATGATGTTCTTTCTCTAAAGCCAACAACATATCATCTTTAGTTTCAGTATTTTGAATCTACTTTTCTGAGACTTGAGTTTTTTATTTTTTGTATTTTTTTATTTTTATTAAATTGTTTTAATATTTTAAGTAAATTTTTTAATTTTCTAGATATACCTAACATAAATACACATACAAAGTATAATATTTATGAATATTTTTAAAAAAATTTACTAAATATTAAAAATACAAAAAATATATATATAAAAATTCAGTAAATTTTTATATTCTTGTATATTAATTGATTTTTATAAATATTTTATTTTTTAAGTACATTTAGATTAGGTACATCTAAAAAATTTACTTAAAATTTTAAAAATATTCATTAAAAATAAAAATAAATAAAAAGCTCAATTCTCAAAAAAATAAATTTAAAAAATATGATAATTACTTAAAAAATGGGTAAATTACAAACACATCTCCTAAAGTTTACCTAAATTACAAATTACCTCCGGTGATTCTGAAAATTATATTATGCCCCTAAGGTTTGTAATTTCATAACAAATAAGTCTTTTTATTAATAAATTATCAAGTTAATTAAAAGTTTTTAATAATGTTAAAATTTTATTTCAATTAATAATTTAGATAATTTTATTATTGTATAAATGAATAATTAGAAATTTCACTTTTTCAATTAATTTTGTTAAATAAAAAAATTCTAACAATAAAATATTTGTAATTTTTGAAATAACAAAAAAACAATTCATATTTTAAACCAAAGTCAAAGGTGTATTTGTAATTTACGCTTAAAAAATTCAGTGAGTCGCACTGAACTCGTTGGTTTCATCCACCACGATCCCAAACTCGCAAGGCTCTGCTTCGCGCCAAAGACTAAAACAACTCCAATTTGATTTCCTCAACAAAATCTCTCTGTCTCTCTCCTCGATTCTGAACACTTTTCCTCTGAAATTCAGCTTCAGATCGCAAAACCTAGACCTCCACAGACACCAATTCCACGATTCAGCAATGCCGACGACAGTCAAATCAAGCGCAAAGAAACGAGTCTCCGAATCGGAAGCTTCAAAACCAGAGAAACTGAAGCGAGACGCCATTGAAGACGACTTCGATGCAGCTCTCTCCGAGTTCCGTCTTCAATTCTCTCTCTCTCTCTCTCTCTCTCTCTCTGTTTGTTGCACGTTTTCTTCATTTACTTGCTGTGATTTTTTGAAATTTGCTGAAAAGTATTTTTTGGAATTTTCAGTGACATCAAAGGAATTGTGTCCGCTCTGCAACTGATCAGAGAGAAAGCTCAGAAAGATGGACAGAAGAAGAATGACGAGACTATTTCAAGGTGAATTTTACAGATCCGAAACGAATTCACATTATACATGCAAAAAACGAAATCTATTAAGTGTTTTACAGTTCATCAGGAGTTGAATTTGAGTTATTTTCTTCCATATATAACTTCTTTGGAGAATTTGTATGTGACAGATTGCATCTCGTACATGATTATATACATGCATGTGTTGAACATTGAATCTGCATCTCACGATATGTATTTGGATCAGTAAGTAAAAAATTGTCAAAGTTGAATGTATGTGTCTCCCAATCATAATCGATACTAGTTTGCAAATTACTTTGTTGGTTCATTTGTGATTCGTAATGACAATGATGTTATCTGAATGAATTTCTCAAGTTTCAATAATTCCAAATGATATATTTGATGCATCAGTGATGCTTGCTTTGTTGCTCCGGTGGCCCTAATATGTTACTTATTCAAAATCTGTATCACAAATATCACAGGGCTTACTCTGTTGCTTTGTGTCCATCAATTAGGTTGATTTTCAACCCCAAGGGGTTGGCCTGGGGCTTAGGAGTGTGTTCCCTCCAAGATCTCAGGTTCAAAATCTCCTAGGTGCAAACAATTTCTCGAGGCTAGTTCATATGGGGCTTTGCCTCGGCTTTAATTGACCCCCTACTAGTGGATAGTAGGATTGGTCCCCGGATTAATCGGTCCAATGGGCTGGATACAGAGTAATAAAAAATAAAAATAAAAAAGGTTTGATTTTCAATAGAGACAACTTTAAGGAAACAGGAAGTTGTTTGGTACTGCTACTAGTTCCTACAAAATCAGACACTAGTAGGCTTAGGTTTAGCCAAAACAATTGCACAAAATCTTTTCAAGTTTTTTTTTTCTTTTTTCTTAATTTTTTTCTTGTTTTTGGTTGCATTTTATTGACTACAAAACCAAATGAAACAGGCAGTTTCATTTCACCTTTTAATTTCTTATACCCCTAATTATTTGAACCAAATGCCATGATTGATTTCAATCTTCTGTTCTTTTCCCATTCTTTTTTTCTCAGTGCGGTTATGACTTTTGAAGGTATTCTATTGTGTCTTACTTGCAGTGTGGCTTCAGAGATCAAATCTAAGCTTGATGAATTGAAGACCAAAATTGAAAAAGAAAGGTGAGGATGAATCCCAAGATCACACACGTTTGAAACTGAATTAACTGTACTTTGGGTTTTGTCGCTCTTTTATTATGCACAGAAGCCTTAATAGGGCATTTCATATCCTCAATTGTCAGGCAAAGTCTTGCCAAGGCACTTTCAAAGAGCTCAAAGGAGGTCTGTGCGAAACAAAGGAACTTAATTGATGTATTTAGCTTAATGAGATCAATGTTTTTCAGTTAAAACTTGAATGTATGTGATTGTATCTGCAGTGCGAAAACTTACTGAAGAATGAGACTGCCAAGTTCCAATCAATTTATGAGAACTTTTGCAAGGAGAAATCAGAACATCTACAGGCTTTAAAAGGTAACTTAGGTTACCCATGTTTTCAGTTGAAATGTATTATTCAACTAACGACATTTCTCCACATGCTATTTCGGAATCTTTTGAACTGCAGCTGAAACGCTCAGTACAATACTTATTGATTGTCTTTAACCTGTATGAAATAAATTTTTGACGTGATATTCCGATATAAAATAAATAAATTTACGATCTAAGAGTGAAAATTCAGCAAGAGATCAATGCTATTAACTCCAGTAGAAAGCATGTACCTTCACAGTTCTTTCATATCTCATTTTTAGGTAAATGCTCATGACTGTAATTTTAAATATCTTCAGAAAAGAAATCATCCATATCCTGAAAGGATCAGATTTAGCTTGCTCCAGAATGAGCTTATGAAATTTCACATATCCAAGCTATTCCCTGCTATTCTATATATAGAGCTTGGATTTTTTTGAATCACATCTGAACCTGGCAGCCCTAAAATAAGATGATTTTACTTTTTCTAGACTCACTAAACAAAATTAAGTTACACTTATGGAAGCATTGTACTTATAATCTTGGCATCTTCTCAAAAGAAAAAAAAGGAATGAAACCATTTTGAAGAGGCCTTCTATCCTTTCTTTCTTCATTTGAGTAAGCGAACAAATTCTAAACATTTTGGGTTTCTCTTTGAGCTCATAGAATCATATATTTTTTCTTTTAAAATTTTAAGATCAACAAGTTGGTGTGTGATATTCTCAATGCAGTAGGTGACCCTTTTCTTAAACATAAGAGCATATGCACCACCCCCAAATTTACAATTGAGAGCAACTTACTCTTACGCTGTGTTTGGTTGAGGGATTTGGGGAGGAATTTGGAAAGAAAAAAAGGAAAAGATGTGTGAAAGTAGGTGAAATATAGGTATGTTTTATTCACACTTCACCTATCTTTTTCATTTCCCTTTCCAAATCCCTCCTCAAATTCTCCAACCAAACACAACATTAGTGAAATTCTTCAATGGGGTATTGTGTCTTTTTTTTTAAACCTCCCTGAAGATATAGAGTATTGTATTGTTCTCCTCCCCAAATATTGATGGAGAACCCCAGTTGAAAATGGTTACTTCAACTTGTATTTGGTGCTAACTGCCATTTGTGTTTGACAGAAACTATTTCCAAACATGAAGAAGAGAAGGAAAGGCTTTTCATACGATATGAACAACTGAGTAAGCTACAACACTTTCTTCACCCCTTTCAGTGAAACACAAACACACTAAGACTCTTGATGATTTCAGGGAAAAAAGAGAAAAGTATGATCTCTGAACATGAGAGAGACTGTGCAAATAGAATTGCCGAATTGGAACAGTCCTTGAAGAAGAAGAAACAGGTGAGATCATTTTATGCATCTTACTGCTGCAGCTCTCTCTCTCTCTCTCTCTCTCTTCCTAGTTTATAATTGTAAAATAATATACTGATTTTGAAAAACAGGGTGACAAAACTTTCAGCATTTTGAGAAAAAGACTGGGTTCATTCCTGGAAAATGCCTCGGATGAGGACTTCCCATCTGATGATTGAAATGTTGCTTTAAAATGTTGGTTCTGCAATTATGTGTTGGTAACAATTCTTTACGATTTTCTTGTCTATGAAACAAAAGCAGCTTCAACTTGAGCTACCGTTTCTTTTCTTCGTTTTTTTTTTTACTCTTCTTGGAATTGCTAGTTTGATTTCATAAATCACAACTATTTTTTTCTTATCAGTATATTACTCCATTGGAGAAGGGATTAAATCTTGTGCCTTCTCTCTCTCCCTCTCTCTCTCTCTTGGAAACATATTTTTGAATCCCTTGTTGGAATGCTTCAAAAATTAGCTTCAATTTTTAATGAATTATTTAACATTTATATCTAAATATATATAGTTTTTGGACCTAGTGGGGTCACTAGCAGCAATCCGTATGCATAATGTATACTTTTTCATGCCTTGACGATTTAAATGGCTTGGGGGTTACAGGAAATCAAGGTCAAAGGACCTAGAAGATTCAAATCTTTTATTGCATGTGTTGAATAAATTAAAGGCTAATTTATGGAGCAATTTATGGGATTGCATATTAGCCATTTCATTCCCTTTGATCTCTCTAACGTACACATTATATGCTATGCTCATATCCTGTATATAGATATATATACACTTGATTATTCATTGATCTTATTGGGCAATCTTGCTGTAAGTGCATGCAATCCAAAGCTTTGCCATTGTATCATTGAGAGTGACTGCCGGAGCCCATTGCACCAAAGACTACGTTCCTAGTGGGGGCGAAATCACTTCTTAAGGGCAGTGGTTTATATCCATGCCTTGGCTTTTTAATTTTTAATTTTTATATTCGTTAATTTGTGTTCCTTTCTGTGCTTATTGTATAAAACCATTTTATTAGTCAATTAAAGCATCTATTCAAATATTTTCCAACATGGTGTTGTGTTGTGTCCCTTTCTTCTGCAAATGACCAGTGGAGCAAAAATAGAAAGGAAATGGAAGATATTAATATATGAATATGGCAATACCATTTGTGTGGAAAATTAAAAAAGGGCAAAGACAAGAAAAGAAATGGGTTAATTTAGACATTTTGCAAAAACCATTACATCCATACATGCTTACACTTTACCCCAAAAAAGGCACAAGCGTGGTTTTTAAATCCAAAAGAGTTGTGTTTTCAAACTAAATCGTGAGTAAAGTGAAATTAATCCAAAAATAAAAATAAAGTCAGGGAAATTACATTTTAATGGGAACAACTCATTTTTGTTTCATATTAGAATGTCTTCTACATGTTTCCCACGGTTAAATTCCACAAGATGCCCACTTCTTGTTCTAGGAACTCCAAAAATACTATAAATACGCACCCAATTGGCAAATCCGAGCAAAACAATAATAATAATAATAATAATAATAAAGAAAAATATTGGAGCAAAAATGTCATAAAAATGTAATTTCATGTCCCAACAGGGGAAGCCAATTAAACTCCTGCAGCATACACCAACAACAAACCGTATGCTATTACAAAGAGGCAAGAAAGTACAATATAACCTAAAATACATAAAAGTACAAAGCAAAAAATGCGACATTCTCTTCAATTTTTTTTCTTTTTCTTTTCCTGCGAAGTGCAATAAACCACGCTACATCCCCCACCCAACCCCCCCCCCCCCCCCCCCAAAAAAAAAAAAAGAGAAAAAAAATACACTAGAACTTTAATTCTTAAGAAGGCCAATGGTTAAAGACATTCAAACTCCTCGGAGGTCTCAAAACCAACAAGAAAATTGCAGCTAAATGAAGTTGTACGCTCGTTGCTACGTGCCATAAATAGGCGTCATGAAAAGTTCCATTTAACAATCAGCCGGGAATTCAAGCTAGCCATCGATCCATCAAGCTTGGTAACACTGAGCTAGGACTTTCTGTCAGGTATCACTAATAGTTTATAAAACAAACTCGAGTACAGTGATAGGTCATAGCAATAAGTTACTCAAACACCAAAGTATTAACGGATTTTCCTTGCTTTTGATCTTCAGCGGCAGCTTAGCTTCCTGAAATCAAGTAAGATCAGGCTCCTTTCTTCTTTTGGTCTTTGGCTGGTTTAATATCCTTTGTGAGCATTCTTGGAGCTATAGCCATAGACATTAGCTCCTGGAAGAGCAGTTTACAAGCATAAGGAATGTGAACCTGCACATACAGTCGAGAAATGTCAAGCTCTCACCAAGATGAAAAACAAATAATGTGCGCATGCGTGCATGAGAGAGAGAGAGAGAGAGAGAGAGAGAGAGAAGCACGGACACTTCTATAGAGGGTGCCAAACACAACACTCTGGACACTTCTAAAATCATGTCCGACACTTCTTCAACGTTTCTTAATTAAAAACTTAAAAGTTCATAAAGTCAGACAATTTACAAACACTTTAGTGACACCTTTTAAACCATCCATATACAACTTATGTGACAAATCTCTTTATAGTAACTTTTTTTTTTCTTTTTTGCATTCTTTCAAATGCAGCTTGCACACTCCAAATTTATTTTGAAATATTTATAAGATGAATAAATCATATATATTTCAATGTTCTACGATTGTTTTGTATTTCTTATAATGCAATTGTTGCGTGAGTCTTAATGTTTAAATTATAGAATATGTCTTCTTAATTTAATTAGAGTTATGCTTCTTTTTGTCATTATCTTCGAGTAAGATATCCATACATCTTACAAGTTACATGTAATAAATTTTTAACATGTTCCAAACGTATCTTATCTTGCATTTTTTGAAAATCAGGTGTTAGTGTGTTTGTGTCATGTTGCATGTTCATGTAGAATCACATGGTCAAACCAGAAGTTGACAAAAAGTAAGCTTACCTGAACAATGTCAGTTTTGTTCTTGCAACCTCTGCACTCAAAAGAATTCTTCTTGAGGTTTGCAATGGCGATCAACCCACAACGCTCGCATACGTGAATTCTATAGGCATCACTTTGATCAAACAATCTTTCCTTGAGAAAGTGAGCAGCACCATGTGCAATCATGCAATCCCTTTCCATCTCACCGAATCGGAGACCGCCGTCACGTGACCGTCCCTCGGCAGGCTGTCTCGTAAGGATTTGTACAGGGCCTCGTCCTCGGGAATGGATCTTGTCATCAACCATATGTTTCAGTCTTTGATAGTATGTGGGACCAAGGAATATCATAGCCGGTAATCGCCGCCCTGTGTGACCATTGTACATGGTCTCAAAGCCACGCATTTGATACCCACATTTATGGAGAGCTTTGCTGATATTATCGACCTGGAGTATCAAGTACAAGGAAATTGGCATAATTTAAACTTAAAAATTGAAAGAAACTCGAGAAAACAGTTCTACTTCGATGCAATTGAACATAAGCATTACCGTACTAAAAAAAAATTATATCAGAAAATAAAAATTAAGATAAAGAGTCCCATGGAAAAATAAAAGAATTTTGTATCAGAAGGAAAATCATAGACTACATCTAAAGCATCTAGACCCAAGACCGCAGAATAGTAGAGTCTGATACTGTTTAACTGAAGATGCCGAACATTCATTGATCAATCGATACTAGTTTATTACATAAATTTCGAAATTGAGCCCTATATTGGACAGTAACAAGAATTATGTAAGAATGCAAGTGTAGATGCATCTCTTTGAGGCTATTGGAGTTTAGTCCTCAGAAGAATAAAATATAGGCTAAAACTAAAAACCCAATTTTTTTTCAACTTATTTTTGTCTTTACTAAACTTTTTTCGACTTTTGACTCAAATCTTTTTTTTAGTCCTGTCTCGAATAGATAATTCTAAAAATTAACAAATTTCGAGTCAATTTTGAACAAAGTTCACTAAAGATGAAAATAGGCAAAATTTTATATTAAAAAAAAAAAAAAAAAGCTTACAAAACTTGGTTTATTTTGTCTTTTCTAAACTTTTTTGACTTCAGGATTGTCTAGTCGAGATGGATAAAATGGAGTAATGCCTCTAGAAACAACACTTGTATAGCATTTATTATGTACCTCAGTTAGAATAAAAGACACTACTTATAATGTGTTAAATGGTAAGATGACAGAGCAAGTTCAATAAAGGACATAAATAGACTTCTTCTAAGACATTGATAGTACATTCATCTCAGTATCACCGGAACTAGAGATTCTAAAGAGGCGCAACTCACTGTAACATCCGTAAAAGGAGTAGCATCACCTTCCTTCCCCATGTGAGCTGCAACCTTACCCATGATACACTCAATAAGCTGCCCAATTGTCATTCGAGAGGGAATAGCATGGGGGTTCACAATAATATCTGGGGTGATCCCTTCCATTGTCCATGGCATGTCTTCTTGTGTGTAGGTCATGCCAACCGTTCCCTTCTGCCCATGCCGACTGCTAAACTTGTCCCCAATCTGAGGTATCCTAACTGATCTCACCCTCACTTTCACAAATCTCAACCCGTCTGCGTTTGTCGTTAGTAAAACCTACAGAAGCACCATAGCAAAGACAATAACAGACCAATAGTATCAAGAAATTCACATTCCAACACAGAAAAGAAGCACAAACATATTCCAAATGTAATTCATTTCATCATAATATCCAAACATTAAAATTCTTGAATCAATCAGCTCCCAAACAGCAATCCTGAGTCTTACCTGATCTACCATCCCGGTTTCACTGTGGCGCAAGCTTGTGCTATGATCACGCTTTGTGTAACGAGCAGCTGGACCCTGAGCATCCTCTTGTGCAATGGGAGTAGTTTTTCCAATGATTACATCTTCCCCTGAAACTCTTGTTCCCTAACACAGGATTATAGCTCACTATTAGTAAATTTTTCACCCATATGCATGACAGAGACAGCATTGTACAAAAAAAAGGGCCCTAGATACTCACAGGCGGTGCAAGACCATCGTCATCCAATTTATCATAAGAACCATGCCGCATCCCCTATCAACCAGTTCGAGTCAGATGGCTATTATCCATAAAACATTAAAAACTAGCCATACACAGCTCAGCAATTACCATGGTATTGGCTCTATCTGGACGGCCAAAATCCTCCTTGACTAGTGTTCCCATCTTCTTCTCCTCATCCCTATGTACGAAAAAAGGTTAATAATACATCATCTCTAGAGAAATGTGACATCTTAATGGAGGCAAAATATTTTCATATTGTTTACCTATAAGAACGAAAGAAAAGCGATCGAAAGAAACCACGATCTATTGATGACTGGTTCATAATGACAGAATCTTCTTGGTTATATCCAGAATAGCAGGCAATGGCAACAATGGCATTCTAGAGCAAAGTAAAAGACAGAAAATTTTGAGAATCACCATCGAAATGAGGAAGAAAACAAGCAATACAAAATCTGGAACATACAATGCCAGCAGGAAGCTGCCTGAAGTGCAGATGCTCCATGGCTCGAGTAGTAACAAGAGGCTTCTGAGGATAGTAAAGCACATATGCCAAAGTATCCTGAAAGAATTATAGAACAATAAGTAACCTGATGGATCATAGAAAACAAGACCATAATAGTAGAAGGGGTTAAAATAGATTCCATACCATTCGAAATTGGTAGTTGGTGACATAAATACCCATAGCCTGCTTACCCATTGCTGACTGATATGTATTACGTGGGGACTGATCAAACCAACAACAAATGAGTGAGATGGTAAAACAAAACCTTCAGATCTGGAAACATTCACGAGCATTGCAAACTTACTTGGTTATGGTCGGGAAATGGTATAATTGAAGCACAAACACCTAAAATCAAAGATGGGTGAATTTCACAATGGGTATAAGTTTCAGAATAGGCCTCCTCTGGATTGAGCCTTGCCGTTATGAGATCCTAAAATAATTGAAAGTAAGATTCTGGCAAGAAATTCGTAGAAGTTTGGAGAGTTTATTTATTGATTATCAGCCAACTGAAACCATACCACGGATACTCACATTTATGGTCATGGAAATCATAGTAGTCTCCTCTTCTTCTGTATCAATGTATTCAATGTATCCCTTAGCTACAAGATCATGCCAGCCACCATCTTCTGGGGTTTCCTGGAGGGAGTAAAAGGAGTACCATCGATGAAATCAGGACATTCAAGTAATCAAGGAGCACAATGTAGTGTGAAAAATATGTCAAAAAAATTCAACTAATGTTACCCTCTGTTGCAATGATTGAATATCCTTCTTTTTTATAAGAAGCCTTTGTTTCTCCACAATGAACAAGGGACGACTGCAACGGCCATAATCAGTATATATCCGCAGTTCTTTCAAGCGGATATCTCTAACAACCCCAACTTCAGTATTGACATCAACCTGTGCAATTTAAAACTCAGTTTTAACCACAGAAGATTTAGCTAAGATTGCAGACTCTTCCACCATAAGATGACATAACAAACTATTTGTATATTTACCCGTCTCCTCAGTCGTCTTAGTGTCTTCACCAACATATCAGGATCACGATGAATACCAACCCAGCAACCATTGACAAAGATTTTCGTAGCTTGGGGAATAACCGCAGGTGATATTTCCTATAATCAGGGCATAAGGCAAAAAACTTGGAAAAAGGAAATAGAAAAATATAAATCTGTTCACAAATAAATCAAAAGTGATCACCTCAAAATTTTCAGTACCCCACTCTTCCAAAAACTCCAAAATAGGATATGCTGCTGATCCAACCGTAATATACACCATCAATGCAAGATTCTTTACCAGTCCACAAGCCTAATGTAACAGCCAGACGATACCCATAAGTGGAAATTAATAAAGGAGATCATACAGCACATTATGTTGCACAAATTTTCTTCATTATGCATGGCACTCACTTGTCCTTCAGGTGTTTCTGCAGGACACATCATTCCCCACTGGGAATTGTGCAACTGTCGTGGTTTTGCCAATTTCCCTGGTAAGATGCAAAGAGACGTAAAAATCAACAACCTAACAAAATAACAAAGTTGTGTGTGCTTATCTGTATAAGCACATTTTTTGTGTGTGTGAGAGAGGGAGAGAAGTTGCTGGAAAGCACAAAGGATACCATACAGTATCAAGATTCAAGCCCATAACTTAACCACAAAAACACATAAGAACTAACGAAAGGAATGGAGATTACCTTCACGTCCTATGGGAGAATTTAATCTTCGCAAGTGCGACAAAGTGGAGGCATATGTCAAGCGATTTAACACCTAAAACAATGCCATATCACAGTTTAATTCACAGTATTAGGCTTTTTTCTAATGACAAATAACACCACCCCACAAATGCTGTGTATGGGTTGGGTAACCCATAGATACATGCATGTCGGGTAAAATCAAGCATAGAAAGCAAGAGTCGAACCTAGGACATCCGAGTTTACAGTTTGTCCCAAGGCACACCCTTTACCATTGGGCCACCCATGCAGGTTATATTAGGCATTTTTAAAAGAAAAGGACCTCAAAAAAACTCATAAGCATAAATCAAGGAAGCAAAATTAGTTTTGACAGACAGACAGAAAAGGGAATATAATAACAACACCTGTGAAACTCCAGCTCTGGTACCAGCTGCATTTGCCTGACCCCAGTTCCCAGTAGCGAGTGAGTATTTAAGGCCGCTGGTAATCGTTTTTGCTTTAATTGCAAATTGAAGATTAACATCCTTCCCATTATCAACACACTGCATGATGCACAGAATATGTAAATACAAGTCCCAAGAAATAAAAGTGACAAACTCAAACCACATAAATGACTGTGTATCTAAGTGAACCTTTTGTACATAACCTCGGACATCTCTTGTTAGCTTTCTGAACAGCTGCATCATATAAAGAGAAACCAAGGGTAAAACCCAAAAAAAAAAAAAAAAAAAAAAAAAAAAAAAAAACTCCAATTTGTAACAATGGATTGCTAATTTTCACATGACCACCAAAACATTGACCGTCTACAAACCATTCGAAACAGGCCACCAAGCAAAGGACCAGCAAGATCCAGTCTCTTATTGCCATAATGATCCCTATCATCCTCTGCCCTTCGGCCAAGTGCGCATAGCAAAAGCCGGTGAATGATGTATCTGATAGAAGCAATAATTTTTTTTTTTAATTTAGATTTATTTTCAAGCCAACAAAGAGCATACATATATTTAGAGGAAAACCTACCCAAAATAGTAAGCTTTCTTTGTCTCGCAATATTCTCCAACCCCAACATGCGGAAGCATTTCCTTTTGAAGGATCTCTTTTGCATACCTGTAAAGTACATAAGTAAAAGATTCTTGATAAGCATGCAAAGAAGGATATCAGACAGCTCAAGATGTACATAGAACAAAGAAAATAAGACTGACTTAATCCTCTTTTCCTTTGTGACACCAACAGTGGCCCCTCGTTTCCCAATGTAATCTAATGCAACCTGCAATAGGAGAAGGAACAACAAACAACAATCTATGTAAGGGTGAACTGCAATTATCAACCCCATCTAAACAGGTTAGTGAAGATGAAGAGGAGAAAAAAGAAGGAAGAATTTGCAAGGCCAAAAGTTAAAATAGGATACACAGGTTAAGAACCAACCAATAAAGAGACCAAAATTTGCAATCTCGGAAATGAAGATTGAGCTGCTAAAGATCCAGGTAAGTATAAACATCAAAACAATGCCAGTCCTAGCAAGTGATATTGTGAAAACAAAAAACCAAAAAAAAGAAAAATCCAGCTGTCTTTATTAGCAAGCGTGTTGAAATGAAAGCTTGAATTTGTACATATTTTATGACCGAGACAGTGTAGACTGTTCTAACTAGTACAGGAACGGCTCAGACATTAAAGGAAAGAAGAACAAAAATTTATAGAAGCTTAGTAGAGTTCATTACAGAGTAAAAAGGACAGGGTCTTAAGCTTATTACCATAATCACAAACTTCAAAGAAAGAATACAAAAATACCTGCTGATTTTGTATAACAAATGCTTCTTCCAAGGAAGGTCGCAGCAACTCCATCATCTGAGTATCTGAGAAATCATAACATATATGTTCTAATATATCTTTATCAGCAACAAATCCTAACGCCCGAAATACAATAATAATAGGAATCTCTGTTCGGATGTATGGAAGGGTTGCACGAATATACTGGCCAGAGGAGCCCTGCAGTCAAAGAACAGATAGCAAACAATAAGAAACATAAAATTTATAACTCAAATTGCTGGGAAAAGAAAAAGATGTCTTCAGACGATATGCCCTCAACACCAAATTTAATGCCATTACCCCTTTGGCACTAGTTCGAGAGAGCATTCGCACAAACATGGAACTGGGCGGCCTGTTTTGGGACTCTGCCATTGACCGAACTTCTCCCACATAGGCATACTTGTTTGGCTGCCTCTTCTTAAAAACGTAGACATGATTGGTGCTCATCTTCTCTTGAGCAATTAGAACCTTTTCACTTCCATTGATGATGAAATACCCACCTTGATCATAAGGGCACTCTCCAAGCTCCGTCAAATCCTTCTCTGAATTCTGATACAACGTGCAGTAACTTGACCGGAGCATTATAGGAACCTTAAAATATAAGGCAACAGCGACGCAGAAGAGTCAATTTATGGAACTCAAATAATCAATTCATCAATTTGGTGTTCAATTCATATACCTTCCCAATGAAGACTTTAGTGAAATCCTGAGTTTCAGTAACTTCTTCACCATCATGTCCTTTCTTTATAACTCTCTTTGTCACATCCACATACAAGGGAGCTGAATATGTTAGATTCCTCAATCTCGCAGCTTTCGGAAACAAAGTTGCAGTTTCTCCATCCGACTCGGTCATCATTGGCTTACTCAAGTAAATCTGACCAAAGCTGATCTTATAGATGGTCTGCAAGTAAACTCATAATTACTACAATCCAAGAGAAAAGTTAAATCATTACAAAGCCATAAAAATTGCCCCAAATTCTTATCATTGTTATTGTTGCTTTTTGAACAACATCATTCCAACTTTTACAAACTTATGCTTTTTCTCTGTAACCACCCAAAACCCAAAAATCAACAAAGTCCAAGGACAACTATCCATGGCTACTGACAACTAATCCAGACTAGAATCACCTAAAATGCTGCTCTTCATGTCTCAAACTCTCAATCATACAATTATGAACCTTACCAGCCATGCAAAATAAGTATCCAACTACGATAAATGCTTCAATTATGAGTTCATTCTAGTAATTACCAATTCTTTCCACGGGGTTTTCTGATAAGAGTAATCACATACTTATTAGGCATTTAGTGTTTCAATCTTTGGCAATCAAAAAACCAAGTACACAAAACAGAAATCAAACTAAGCTTCAACTTGCCGATTTCAAGAAAAATAAAAAATAAAAAAATTAATCTTCACAAACCACCCAAATTATTACAAATACTTCAATCTTCATTGCTGCTTCAATCAAATTATCACAAAGCTTTATTTTCACCACCCAACTGCAGCTACTAACAATTAACTCTGCTACCCCCAAAACCACAACAAAACTTTGATTTTGAGTTCAACTTCAGCCAACTATCACAAAACTAGATCCCCTGAAAACTACACAGAAACCCTGCAAACCTACACACTCAAAATAGAAGGCGGCAAAAACCCCAGTAACCCATACTGCAGATGATCAATGCACAATCAAATCAAACAAGTTGTTGTACTCCATGCTTTCAATCATATAATTATAACAAAATTTACTCTTTTTCATCCAATCATAGTAATTAACTACAATAACTGCTTTGTATTCAATTTCATCTGATTTAATTTCCAATTTTTTCAACTGGGTTTTCAACTACAGAACACATAAACCTAGTGATTTAAGAGTAGAACCTCAGCGAAATCGGCCTGGTGACCAGGGTTGTGCTGTGACTCGGGTCGAATCTCGATATCTGCGGACTCGTCAACAATTTCTTGCATAGTGTTCTGAATGAACTCATCGAAGGAATCGAGCTGTTGACGAACCAGACCCTTCTCTTCGAAGTAAGCACTAATTACAGCCCAAGCGTCTTCTTGAGTGATCTCATCTTCGTCTTCATCGTTGTAGCTTGGATCGTACTCTTCTTCTAAGTCCATTCTAGACAAAAATTTTACAGTTGGGACAGAGGAGAGTGAAAATCGGAGATGGGCTTCGGAGGGTTAGCTTCGTTGGGGAGTCTCCAAGGGTCAGAGAGAGAGAGAGAGAGAATCAAATGAGTTGAAGATTTGGGGGCTTTATAGGAAGGCGGTGATTTTCATTGACATCCACTTTTGTGGTTTTTTACACCATTTTTTTTATTTTTCTTTTAATTACACTTATTTAATAAATTTATCTATTTATATTTATCTATTTACACTTTCATAATTTCAAACATACTCTCATGTTTAACTTACTCTTTTTTTTTTCCCTCTATATTTGCTATTTTGTTGTTTTCTTTCAATACTATACCTATCTCTCATCTCTCTTTTATTGTTTCTACAAAGATAGCTAATGACAAAGTAGTCAAGAAAATAACGATGATGATGAGAGATAAAGGATTTAAGATTTTCAAAAGTAGAAAGTAAAGGGACTTGAGTGGTGTTGAAAAAGTGAGAAAACGAGGATGAGGTGACAATTCTAGGTATTTAAATGATGGAGTGACAAGTATGAATGTACTACAGGGGCTGTTAAATAAGAAATAAAAATGACGAAAAGGTGGCGAAAGCCGGTGGCGAAGTGAGCAAAATGTGAAAATGTGACAAATTTAGGTTTCAAAAGGTAAGGGTAACGAGGAGAGAGGAGCTAGAGACATGAGACGTTGGGTTAAGGACGGAAGAAGAAAGGGTGAAGAGTTGTAGAAGAGGTGGTGAGGGCACATTGGGATGATTAGTGATGGTAGATAGGTGGAGGAAGTAAAGAGGCAGTGGTTGGTATACAGTAAGAGTAGGTAAAGGCCAAACGAAAGAGGTGGGATGGGTCTGGAGAGAATTGTTTGTTTAAAACCTTAAGATTTTTTTCTTTAATGTTAATTTAGTTAAAGGGTAGATTTGTAATAAACAAATAAAAAGGTTTAAGTATTTTCAATAGTTAGTGACATAATAGCAAACACGAATCTAAATTTTGACATTCTATAATACTAAAAATTGTAATGTAATTCCAATCATACGAATGTTATTTATTCTATTTTATTCACAAAATATTAAATATAAATGTTATTTATGAGTTTCGTTATAAAAGCTATACAAAAGTCTTGTTAAATTTTAGAATTGCTATAAAGAATATCACACCAATAAATATAAATTTGAAAAATTATTGTCAATTTTTGGTTTTGACAAGCAAGAGAGCACTAAGGGTAATGTTATGGTGTACACCTTCAAAAGGGTGTGTATTATATGTAAGTTATGTCATTTGTAAGTTTGATTATCATAAATGGCATAACTCAATATTATAAGAGTCATAACTAAAAAAAAAAAATTGAGTTATAACCAAACATTACATAAAATATAATTAAATAAGTTTTAGATCATAACCAAAATAATATTGTAACCAACATTACAATAAGATATAATTAAGATCATAATAAATCACAACTAAACATCACAACATGTACCATAGAATTTCCCTTTCAGTAGTAATATAGAAGACAAAACACGAGATTAACGTTGTCAAACTGGCAAAAATCACTTGTGATGCTTTTAGTTGCTGGAAAATGTTCTAGTAATTTAAATTTTTTATTCCAATAGTGTAACTATCATTTCTTTTATTTTCCTCACATAATGTCAGATAAAAATACTATTTATGAACCTATAATGTGATAAATAAAGATGAAAAAAATATTGTCAAACTGTGAAAATAGTATAATTAGTAATTACACTTCATGTGAGGGACGTATATACCGGTCTAATGGGCTGAGCTAACTTCAGCTTGGGCTCAAGGTTACAACCGAATAGATGGGCTTGAAGCTTGGGCCGGACAGAGAATGTCGAGGCCAGATAAATAATTTGTTATGGGGTTTTGACTGGCCTAGTTGACTCTTTGACCGAGCAAAAATGGGCTAAGGCTCTTGCTCGTCAGAAGGACTAACAAGCCCGAGTGCGATGTCGACCAGCCTAATAAGGATGTTGACCGGTCTAGCCAAGTCTTTTAACCAGCTAGACTGATTTGGTAAAGGCCTTGAGTGTTCAAATTGAGCCTAGTGGCATGACCAGGCAAACAGTTTGGTTGTATCAACAAGGCAAATTTAGCTCGCTTGATGTAAAGCTTTGATTGGCCTAACTATGTCTACGACTAAGGTCTTGTTTGGCAAGAGGCTATTTTAGCTAATTAGTCAAAAAGTTACTAAATTAGGCTTAGCTAAAAAGTTACTAAATTAGTCAAAAATCCAACAACTCATACCAAAAAGTCAAAAATTCTCTTTTCTCTTTACTTTTTGCACATCTTTTCGTAATTAGCCAAAAAGTCATCCCAAACATACAAGTTTTTTTTACCTACCTTTTTAGCCAAATAACCAAAAAATTACTAAATTAGCCTGTTCCCAAACGAGGCCTTAATAAATCTATTTCGGAGATGAACTGGGCAAAAGTAGCACGATGTTAGAGTTTAGTTTTCGCCCAGTTGTACTAGTCAGCGGTTGGTCATTAGCAGTTATGCAATTGGCGTGCAACCAAGCAGATGCCCTACTCGGTCCAGTTGCCATTGCCAGCCTAGGCCATTATACTTGAACTTTGGAGACCAGGATGTTAAAGAATTGACATTATCCTTTAAAAAGTAAACTCCTAGTAGGACTCTATGATTGTGAATTACCATACAGAACACAAAAACTCAAAGTTAACCTATAACCAGGTAATGCAATTTTGGCTTTGTTTGGGAAGTGAGTTGGCTTTTTGACTTTTTTGTTATTTTAGCCTAGAATTAAAAAGTCTCGTTTAAGATGGGATTTTTGACTTTTTTAACTTTTATAAAAGAAAAAATTAAATAATTATGATTTGGATGTGACATTTTGAATTGTTTTAGAAAGTTGGTTAAAAACTGATTTTTTGACTTTTTTTAATATATATATATATATATATATAAAAATAGAGAGGTGATGTGACCAAAAATAGATTAAAAATCAAAATTTGGCTCCATGTTCCCAAATTGGCCCATTATTGACTTTTTAACTTATTTTATCTTTTTATGACTATTTTAACTAAAAAGTCAACCCAACTAATATGCTAAACGACTGCTTTGTTTATAGAATTCATATAGAGTTTTTCTCATATTCACATTGAGAATTAACTTAAGTATTCGTGGGGTTTTCCGACACACATTCGCGGATAAACTCACTTGAATTGTGTTTTCAAATCATTCGACATCGTTTGAAAAGATACAAACTTGATCATGAGAAATACGTATGCGACGAATATTTCGTAGACATACACTTCAATAATATGATTATTCATTTTTCCTTTTTGCATCAAAATGAAAGTGATCAATCTTTCCAAGTAGTTCCGATTCGTAACTCGAAATTCAGAGGCTCGAATTTGGCTCGACACCAAAACGACGTCGTTTTGGTGCCTTTTTTTTTTCCCGTGTGTTTTTCTGAAAATGAACAATAAGAAGAAGAAGAAGAAGAGAAGAAGAAGAAAGAGGAGGAGCTGGGGTTTGGCTGCTGGATTCATCCACAATTTTTTTTTTTTTTTCCTCCATCTTCAATCCAGATCAACATCAACAACAATCCAAATCACCCGAGCAGAGAGAGAGATTAACACACGGAAAAAATTAAACCAAATCAAACCCAAATCACCAGATCATCAAATTGTAAACAATCCAGTAAATGCACATGAATTTCTTCAAATCAAACCCAAATCAAACCTAAAAATTGGTTTGGTGATTGTAAACAATAAGTTGTTTGTAAATTGTAAACAATCCAGCAACCTAATCCATATCCAATAAGATGAATTTCTTCAAATCAAACCCAAATCAATTTACAATCCAGTAAACAATCCAGTAACCAAATCAAACAAAAACCAAACCCAAATCACCCAACACAAAAAAAAAAAAAAAAAAAAAAAAATCAACAACATATATATACTGTAGATCATCATCATCATCAACAACACCAAAAATTTCTGCCGATGGGCCAATCGAGCCTTGGATACAAAGAGAAAGAAGAGAAAAAATTTATGCAGATCATCAGATCATCAAATTTCTGCCGATCGGGCCAATCCTCCTCTTCATCGCCTCCCTTCATCTCCTCAATCCTCCTCTTCTTCGAAGACCTCCTCTTCTTCGAAGACCAAAAATTTCTCAATCATTAACAACACCAAAAGGCTTCAGTTCGTCGTGGTTCGTCGCCCTCCGTCCTCCGTCGTGGTTCGAACTTCTTTAAGAGACAAGTGAGAGAGGCGAGAGTGAAGAGGTAGAGAGGAGAGAGGGATGAGGCGAGAGTAAGAGAGAGGTTTGTTGAGAGTGAGAGAGGTGAGAGAGACGAGAGGGATCTGCTAAGGAGAGTGAGAGAGGCGAGAGAGGCGAGAGTGAACTGCTAGAGGGGAAGAGATCGAGAGGAGGGAGAAATTTCAACTTCCAAGCCATTCGAGCCCGAAACATTCGAGCTACCAGTCATTTTCCCTTTCCAAGATAGTGCAACTATCTGACACATGAATAACCTCCGTAAAGATTTTCCTCCCAGTTTTTAAATGCATCTCAAAACTTGCCTTAAGGACTGGTTTGACATACTCTAAATAATTTAAAAAGTCAAAAAATTATTAAAAAAATTAAAAAGTTATCACTATTTATTAAAAAGAATAAAAAAATTAATTTTACACAAAAATTATTACAACTCAGTTTGACGCTCCACAAACTTTTGTTGATTTTTTTGAAAAAATTGTACAGGCAGGGTGCACAAACAACACGGTGTGGTTTGGCCCGTGGGGGCTCATCACGAGTCTCGTTTTGATAATTTGAACCATCAATATATCGAACTCGTCGATTACTATACGCTATAAAAAATCACGTTGATCAGATATCGCTAACTACATGATCAAATCAGTTTTGTATAAAAAAAAATGGATGGTGTTATAGTTAACGGTTGAAAAAAAAAACTAATCCGATCAGATAGCTATCGATATTTGATCAAAGTGATTTTTTTACAAGCGTATAGTACTCGACAAGTTCTACACATTAAACGATTCTGATTAGCAAAACGGGACCCATGGTGGGGCCCTATGGGCCAAACAGCACTATCCAATGCAATGCAATGTCCGAAAAAGAGGCAACCATTTTTTATATCAAATCACTCTGCCCAGACGGTATAGATCGTATTGCCTACGCTCCTTAACTTCTTCTACACACTAATTTATATAATTTTTAATACATATTTTTTAGTAAAAGTCAAAAAATTAACCCAAACAAATTTTTTTTTTCTCAATTTTTTAGTCCAAAAAATTAAAAAATATACTTATTTAAGACATTTCAAACAACCTATAAATGCTCAAAACTACACATGCCTAGGGGTGACAGCTTGGGGTTTAAACTTGAACCCCTAGCTAGGAACTCGGGCTTTGTCGTGTTGTGTGATTATAGATTAGTCATAAAATCATATAAACACTAAGGTCTCATTTGGGAATCTTACTTTTTAGTTAAAAAGTTATTAAATTAGTCAAAAAGTCAACAATTCATACCAAAAGTCAAAGATTGTCTTTTCTCTCTACTTTTTGCACATCTTTTCGTAAAAAGTCAAAAAGTCATCCCAAACATACTAGTTTTTTTTAGCTCATTTTTTATCTAAATATCTAAAAAGTTACTAAATTAACATGTTTCCAAACGAGACCTAACTATTAATTTATTTGCGTTATATGTCATTTTATTTTTAATTCGTGTTGTGTGATTTTAAATTCATACTTAATTTGTATTATGTTAATATATAATATCAAAAAAATTTAAAACATCAAGTCTATGGAATTAAAATTTATTTTTCCAAGAGTTCAATTTTCATAAAACCAATGTGTGCATTGATTGGGCCGGCCCAAAACAAAGTTTTCATGCCCCACATGGGCTTATATTGTTATTTTATAATTTCAAGTCCGCCCACTAAACTCACATATTAAATAAAAAATCAATATCAAAGTTTGGCGTCTGTATATTTTTATTTTGAACAAAATAAAACTAAATAAAGTATATATATACATTTATATAAATTATAGGACAAATTATACTAGTGATCCTTATACGTTAGCTTTTACATCATTTTGATCTTTATAATTTTAATTGGCTCAATTTTGATATTTAATTTATGATTTTATTTCAATTTAATCCACGTGATTATAATTGTTAATATTTTTTTATAAAAAATGTGCACATAAATGGCATTTGTCATGTTTTTATAGGCAAAATTACAAACTTTATTAAATTTAGTGGATTAATCTCAACTAACTCGGTGACCATTTTATAAAAAAAATAAAAAATAAATAAAAAAAACCTTAATTGACGTTATCAATTAGACTATATTGACACAAAATCTAAAATTAAGAGTCAAAATCATGCTAATTAAAATCATAGGGACCAAAATGACACAATAAGTAAAATGCAGGGACTATCAATGTGATTTGTTCTAAATTATATAAAATTTAAGGATAATTACCAACAAGTATAGATTGGTTTATTTACTTATAAATCTTGAATGAAATTTGTTTACGTATTTAGCCCTCATTTTGATGATGAGACAATTTTAAAATTTTTGTATGCATGTTTTGTGTTGTGGAATGATATTTAGTACTAGTAATGATACTGAGAAATCTATCAAAGTGATAAATAATTGAGACATTTTGACTTTTATTTGAGAGTTTTGATTTATTATAGTTTATGTGTGTTAGTTTGTATTGAAATATAATATGAAAAATATAAGTTGTTAAATTGTATTTTTTTAAATATATTTTTATAATGAAAAATTTATCATTAAAAATTGGAATAAGACTTATTAGTAAATAAACTCAGTCCATAGGATTGGCCCATAATTAACCTTAAATATATTAACAATTGAGTGTAGTTGGGCTCAATAATTATTTCCAAACATTTATTAAATAGACCTAAAAATTTGGGCTACCCAGATTTTAAATTCTTATAAATACAGATTGTTAGGTTGGCTACCAGATGCCCACCTCTATATGAAACAAATTTGTATTTGATGAAATTATTTACAAAAAAAAATTAATTGTAATTTTTATTATTTTTTCCCAATTTCAAAAAGTGAGATAATTTTTTTCATGGACTTGATTAACTGTAAAATAATAAATAATTTTTTTTAATAATCTCAAAATTTATTTTATATATTTTCTTATACAGCGAAATAATTCAAATATGCCAAATACTCCTTAATGGTAAATAACATAAAAATATGTAATTAATAATTTATTAAATGAGTCATTCGTGTCAAGTTTTGTGAATTTGACTAATGAACAACTCGACTTATGTTATAGTGTGGAGTCACTTTCGGGTTTGTGTCAAATAACTAAAGGAGTGTTTGGCGAAATTTTCAAAATCCTTCATGATTAAAAAAGTATTTTAAGAAAAAAAATTGTGTTTAGTGAAGTTAAAAAAATCCTCTCTGGAAAGTAATGAACGTAAAACCCATTGTCTTATTTAGGAATTTAATTTTTTTTTAGTTAAAAAAGTGTTTACAAATTTTTTAAAAAATTATTCAAAAAGATATTAAAAAAACAAGTCATACACAATAGTCATTCACATTTCTTTATCTAATTAAAAAAAATTATTCCCAAAGATATTATTTTTTTGTAAGGTTAAAAAATTAAAAATTAAAAAATCATTAAAAAAAATTAAACTCCAAACAAAGGCAGTGATCGTTTAGAGTTTACTTTTTTTTAGTAACTTTTTAGTTTTAAGAGCTAAAAAAAACTAAGGTGCTTGAAAAGTTGATAGAAAAAAAAAATTATGAGTAAAAAATTGATGCCACATTTAACTTTTTTTAGTTGATGACCTTTTTTTTACGACGATCATATTTATGTATCTAGTTATGATGATCACAAAATTTCTAATATTTGTGTAGATTTTTTTTTCATTGAATTTGTCGAAGTTGCAAATAAAATTTGTGTACATAAAATTTAAATTAAATGATATGATAGTAATATTTTTATAATTCTGAATTATAAGTGTTTTGTCTTGAAATAAAAGTATCATTTCATATAAATTTTTTGTAAAAGAAAAATTTATTTGTGCTTATTTGTAGTCAATTTATAAAACTAGATGAAGAAGGAGTTTTGGGTAGTTATGAAGCACTTTCAAAATATGCCACTATCAGACCCTATTTCACTTTTAAAAGGCCTGTTGCTATCTAGAAAAGTTGCTTCAAAGGTTCATCCTTGTTTGTTAATTTTGTGTTTGGTACTTGTTATCATTAAGGTCTCGTTTTGGAACATATTATTTAGTTAATTTTTGACTTTTTATAAAAAGATATACAAAAAAATAAAAAAAGTGATGTGACAACATATAATGACTTTTTAACTAAAATATTAAGAGGCCTAAAATAGTGAGACGCGAGTGTTTCCAAATAATGTGATTCCTTTTGTTTTTTTAGTGCAAATTAGTATACCAACAGATACTATGGCATTATAACTTCAAAACTATAGATCCCACACATTATACAAATTATAAAAACTCAAAACCATCAAAACTATGTCATATCATCCATTAGTACACTAAGACCATGTTTGTTTGGGCGGATTGGATTAAGTATGATTAGCATTCTAATGACTAATAGTTTTAGGATTACGAATCCTTTGGATTGTGTATTCTATCTTATGTTTGGATTGAGTTAGGATTATAAGAATGACTAATAGTTTAGACTTTGACTTAATCCTCTAATTTATATCTCACACCCTTCTGTGGGATTGAATAGTCCATCATATGTGGAATACCATATCCGGATAGATTGTTAGTTCGTACTTTAATTGTTTAACCAAATATCGGATTAATAATTTTATTGGACTATTAGTCCAATCCCAAACTTATGTCCACCAAAACAAACATGGTCTAATTGGTATACCAATTGCTACGTGTTGCATTATTCTTGTTTTTTGGGCTTTTTGGGTTTTTTTTTTTTTTGTTGCTAAAATCTATAAAAGACAAAATAAATTAAAATAATTAATAAGACAAAATATCACATCAAACTCATAATTATTTTATTTTTTCTTTTAAAATATCATATCTAACTATAAAAAAATTCAACCATCTTTTTAAACACAAAAAATTTAACTTATTAAAATAATTAAAAATTAAAATAACTAATTTTCCAGACGCGATTGACTTTATTTTATCTCATTATTTAGTAGTAAATTTATTAATTACACATAATATCTCATTATTTAAGCGCACGACTGCTTAAAGAAATCAAAATTTCGGTCCAACACGATTACTAAAACTATTAATTCCTGTATTATTTTCCTTTTAGGCTCTACAATTTATTTTTTAATATTATGTGACACTTTTAGGTATGATAGAATTAAGGGTAATTTAAGATGATTTAAATAAATATATTTTATAACTTTTTACGAAAAAATATGTAAAAAAATAGAAAGATAATGTAATCCAAATAAATGTACTTATTTAGGGAATGATAAACAAACTCTTAATAAGAATGGAATACTCATTTTAATTTTACATTCACTATTCGCTTCATAATAGTCATTTCAATATAATAGATATTCCAACAAAATATATAAATACATATTCCTTCATTCAAGTTAAGGAATAAGAGTTCAATTCAAACATATAATTACCGTAAAATAGTAACAATTGCCTACCACCCCTTCCACTACCTAGCTCTACTACCACCACATCACCACCACCTTACTATAATCATCACTACAACCATCACATTATCACCATTATTCATTCTATTACCACTACCGCCTCTACAACCAACCACCACACTACCATCGTCATTACCTTAATTACCGTTATTACCACTGTTGTCAACACCACAACTATCATTACTATCACACTACTATCAGTCTATCACCACCGCTTTGTCACCCCTACCAATGATACATTGAACTACACCATTCTACTATTAGTGTCTATCGCACTAGAGTTTCAACACTCTTATGATTTGCATAATTTAAAAAAAATTAATAAAAAAATAAAAAATAAAAAATTGTTGTTGCTAGCTTGGATAAATAAATAGTTAATCTATTTCATTAGACATAACCAAGCATGAGAATCAAAATTGCCATTCCATGCTAGCAACCCAATAATGGAATGAGAGTGGACTTTTCATTCCATTCAACTTGTAATTCATTTTCACTCACATTCATGAAGGCAGAAACAATTTCAGACCATTAACAAGAATAAACGTAGACCCAGTCTAATAGTGTCTTTTAGATAACCTTTGGAATAACCATAGCCACCTAGCTAAACGCCTATCAGCCCTAAACTCTCTTAGTATATATTTTTCAAAATTTTAAAATAAACCTTTGTCTAAAAGTTTTTCTTTCTATGTAGTAGCTAAAGGAACCAAACTTGATATTTACCATGACTGGATAGAAGTAGAACCCAGTTAAAATTTTCCCATACCCCCAACCTAATAATGGAATGAGAGTGGACTTTTCATTCCATTCAACTTGTAATTCATTTTCACTCACATTTTATTCTCACTTCATTATATTTCTTTGTACCAAACATGCACAGGACAAAATATAGAGCGCACTTGATTAAAAAAATGCAATAGTTTTTGCTCCAATTCTTTGAATTTAATTTTTTAAAAATTGAGTTTTTTTTTTTTTTTTTTGCGTATTTTTTTTTTTTGTGAATTTTTTTAATATTTTAAGTAATTTTTTTAAAATTTTTTGGATACATTTAAAAAGTATAATATTTGTGAAAAAAAATCCTTAAAAAAATCATCAAATACCAAAAATATCAAAATTCAATACATTTCCGTTTTGTTGTGTATTTATTATTTTTTTAAATATTTTTTTGTACAAATATTTTATTTTTTAGGTACATATAAGTTAAGTATATCTAAAAAGTAAAAAGACTGTTTAAAATATTTTAAAAAAACATTAAAAACAAAAAAATATGAAAAATAAAAAAAATAATAATTTTAAAAAATTAAATTCAAAAAATGGAAACCAAACAAGTTGAATGATATTTAAGGTAAATTGTACCAACTTTTTCAAATAATTACATGAGCTTCTATCACGGACTTCGTATATTTACTTTTTTACCCTCATTTAATTGTTAACTTAAGAATCAAAATTTGATTAGAGATTTTATTTTATTTTTATCAGTAAAAGTCAATTGCTAATTATTAAATTTGCTCATGAGAGAAGTTGAAACTCCTAATCTCTACCGTGCAAGCACGAACAGGTAAAGCAAAAGGGGAGGTTAATATTAATTTTTAGAAATCTCAAGAGACGTCACTGAAAATGTTAGAAACCTAAGGGACGTCAGTGTCAATTATCTTAATAATAATTTTTTTACAAAACAAGAAAATTCATGTGGGAATTACCTTACAGTGGGCTCAGAAAAGGTAAATCACAAGTCACTGGAAAATGTTAGAAAATTTCAACAGCATTGACAAGTGAAAAAATATATGGAGATGGCTTCTCTCAAGTGGAGCGTACGGTTAGATCTGTGAGATTTATCACAAATTCTGTTTAAATAATTTGAACTGTTCAATGTATAAAGTTCATCAAGTACTTTATGTTTGTAAAAAATTATATTAATCGGATATCAATAGTCCCTTAATCAGAACATATTTTGTTAACAATTTATTTTTAAAATCATATTTATCATTGACAAAAATATATTCCAATTAAGGTGTTACCGATATTCGATTAATATGATTTTTGTAGGCATTAAGTACTCGACAAACTCTACACATTGAACTGTTCGGATCATCAAAGCAAAACCCGTGATGAACTCTGTGGGCCCTACAGTATCTCCAATCCACAGTGGACTAGAGAAAAGCTATCTCCAAAATATATTACAAGGACATGACCAGGCCTGTTTGTTTTCAGAAGTAGGTTGAGTGGGATTGTTAGTAATGAGATTATTAGTGAGAGGATTAAGAAAAATTATATTTGTTTAATAACCAGTGAACTAGTCATAATTCCTGTTTATTTTGAAAGACAGAAGTGGAATTGACCATGTAAAATTTTACAAATATCCTTATTGTATTACTATTAAATTTGAGCTTATACTAACTAATAAATGCATTACATATTTTAATATTAAAATTATATTTCACAAATATATATACTATTGGTACTATTTCATTTTTTAATATAATATATATTTTCGGTACTATTTTATTTTTTTAATATAATTTTTTTTATATAAATATTATTATATTATTATTTTTATTATTAATTTTTTTTTATTAAATTAATTTGATATAAAGAATGGTGGAATAAAAAATACTGACATAATTAAAAAATTTAATAGAGACAAAATCATACTAATCAAATTAACTAAAATAATAAAGCGCAAAATAGTAAATCCATCTCTAATCTCAAGGGATTGTTTTTCTAATGTGTGGAGGCCGAATATTGGGAGTCGTAAAGAGGCCGAATAGTTGAACTTGGAGAGTCGAAATATATGTAGCACTCGGCCCCGCCTCGCATGTTCAAATCTTACCCTATTTGGCCAAATAGTCGGTTGAGCAAGGGGCCGAGTGAAGAGCGGTTTGCTACAAAAGAAGCCGAATGGCGAATTGAAAGTGGGCCCAATCCCGAGGCCCAAGAAAGAAAAGATATAAATAGAAGAATATTAGCCAGAAAGAGGTATGTGAGAACCATTACGCTTAACTTAAAATACAAGTAATTCAGAGAGTAGAGACTGACTTGCCCGTCGGAGTACTAATTTCGGCACCCCTGACCGGAGTGTTTATTCATTTTCAGGTGACTAGCTGAGGATCACGAGCGTCCCCCAAGATCAGAAGAGTATTTCCAAACCACTTCTTCACAATTGGCGCCGTCTGTGGGAATACTCGAGCACATCCATGGCGGGCATGACAGAAGATCCTCCGGCAGTCACTGTCGACCCTACGCCGCAAAATGAAACCACTCCAACCAATATGCTGGAGCCAGAGAATATTACCTCAAGAAGGGCCTTGAACTTCGGTTCACCCTCGACATCAGTGCATGAGGCAATGCAAGCGATTATGGAGCAAGCAAAGCAAAACGAACAGAGGTTGGAAAACATGATTGCTGAGAACGAACGTCTCCGTCAGGATTTGGCCTTAGAAATAGCGAAGTCCAAACAAGCTGTACGCCAAGATCCGGAACGACCTCTGAGGGCAGGTGGTCGACGACCTCGAGCCAGACAACAAGACACTGACAGTGACTCTGACTCATTATCCCAGGAGCCCAAAAAAAAGGGTCCACTCGAAGTTACCAGTTCTTCTGAAGAGAGTGTACGTATAAGGCATAAGTGAAGAAGAAACAGTACAGACGAAGAAGACCAGCATGATCCCTTTGTACGACGGATCGCAAGGGCGGTTCTGCCCAAAAAGTTCAAAGCTCCGTCGTTCACTCTCTATGATGGAAAATCAGACCCCATCGATCACATCCGTCACTACAAGCAAGCCATAACATTGCATGCAGATGACGAGGCCCTCATGTGCCGAATATTTCCCAGCAGTTTGGGACCATTGGCTGTTAGGTGGTATTATAAACTGGAGCCGGCTTCGATCAAGAGCTTTTATCAATTATAGAAATCCTTCAGGGCCAGATTTATCACCAACGAGGTCCAGCCGAAACAAGCCGACTCTCTCTTTTGGCAATGCAGATCCAGCTAGGAGAAACACTAAAAGCGTATTCGGCATGCTACTGGGAGTGCTTTAATCTTGTTGATGACGCTTGCAACGACTCCATGGACATCACCGCCTTCAAAATGGGTTTGCATCCTGACAGTGCTCTCCGCAGCTCCTTGACTAGAAGACCCTTCAAAACAGTCTGGTCGTTGATGAAGAAAGTTGAGGAATACTGCAAAGTGGAGGATGACGCCTTGTGGGTTAAAGCCGGAAACGTGGCCAACAAGACGGCCCCTTCTGAAATTGCTCAACCGATAAATTTCGTACCACCTCAGAGCCCTGAACCGCGGCATCGGGCTAAAAGAAACAAGAGACGGGATTCTCGCCGATCGAGGGACCAATGCCCCCACTGAGCAAATGAACAACTGCAAGTCGATGGCAGGAGCGCAAGGCGCGCCGACAAGAAATACACAAAGTTGTCAGAGCCGATCAGCGTGGTTATGTCCAAAGTCCAACATCTTCTGTTCTTCAAATGGCTGTCCAAAATGGTGGGACCTCCCGAAACAAGAAGACGGGATAGGCGGTGCGAGTATCACAAGGATCACGGCCATGATACTGAGAGTTGTTACGCATTGAAGGATCACCTAGAGGAATTGGTACAAGATGGTTGGTTATAACAATACATCCGAAAAGGCAACTCAACCAAAGCAATAGCCTTAAGACAGGATTCCCCTCCACTCGGCGTGCTCCACATGATATACAGCCTACCAATGTCATCCGCGGTGCATACGATTCAGTCGAATCCCAACCCTCAAAATCAACTCATGCTGGCTAAATGGCCCCATGAAGCTGCGAGCATTGCTTTTGATGATTCAGATTTGGCCGAAGTGACATTTCCCCATATCGATCCCTTGGTAATCGAGTTACGCGTAAACTGATTCACTGTTGAGCGCGTACTCATTGATCCAGGGAGCACATTGGAAGTTATGTATTACAAGACATTCACCAAACTCGTCTTCTCTGAATCGGATCTCTCTCTGTCTCCTTATCCGCTATTCGACTTCAACGCCAATTCAGAATACCCGTTGGGAAAAATCACATTACCCGTTCGAGCGGGCTTCCGAACAGTGGATATGGAATTCTTGATCGTCAAGCTGACATCGCCGTATAATCTTATTATGGGGCGAACTTGGTTGCATACTATGCAGGCTGTGCCAAGCACCTATCACCAGCTGCTACGCTTCCCGATAGAGCACGACATTGAGCAAATCCGTGGCTCCCAAAAATCGGCACAAGCATGTTATCTCTTTATTGAAAAGACGCCAAAAGAGTTGCAAGTGAATTCAATTAAGGTGTCGGATCGAGAGAGTCTCGACGATGTTGGGCAGCTCCCGAGTGAAAAGGCTATGGAAGCCCTAGATCGAGTTGAGATTGATGGCAACCCAGACAAGTTCTTCATGGTTGGCGCCTCCCTAAATCAAGCCGACAGGCAGTAGCTAAGTTCCTTCCTGCTCGGCAACCTTGAAGTATTTGCGTGGACTCCATATGAGATGCCGGGTGTAGATCCGTCAATTTCGCAGCATCGTTTGAATGTAGACCCTAAATGCAAGCCGATTATTCAGAAAAGTCAGCGGTCAGCCGCAGAGCACACTGCCGCCGTTGTTGAGGAGGTTAACACGTTGCTTAACGCTGGGGCAATCAGGGAAGTGACCTACCCTACATGGCTCTCTAATACTGTGGTTGTGAAGAAAAAGAATGGGACTTGGCGAGTGTGCGTTGATTTCACGGACTTAAACAAAACCTGCCCCAAGGATTGTTTTTCCCTACCCAGAATTGACCAACTCGTAGATGCGACGGCGCGCCATCAGCGTATGAGCTTCCTCGATGCTTACAGAGGCTACCATCAAATCGCAATGCATCCAAAGGACCAAGACAAAACTGCATTCCTCACCCCAAGAGGAACCTACTGCTATAAGGTTATGCCTTTTGAGCTGAAGAATGCAGGGGCAACTTACCAAAAACTAGTCACTTTCATGTTCAAGGAGCAACTCGGCTAGACTATGGAAGTGTACATTGATGACATGGTGGTCAAGTCCAAAGAAGAGCAAACTCATCTAGTTGATCTGGAAGAGACATTCATCATTTTACGCAAATACAAAATGAAGCTGAACGCTTCAAAATGTGCGTTTGGGATCGGCTCTGGAAAATTCTTGGGTTACATTGTCAACCACCGAGGAATCGAAGCCAACCCAAGGCAAATCACAGCAATCTTGGAGCTCGGCTCCCCTCGTTCAGTGAAAGAGGTTCAAAAATTGATGGGGATGGCCGCCGCACTCAACAGGTTCATCAGTCGGTCCACAGATCGCTGCCGACAATTCTTTCATACACTATGGCAGGGCAAGGCTTTCGAATGGTCCGCCGAGTGCGAAGCCTCTTTCAACGGCCTTAAGACCTACCTCCGATCAGCACCACTCTTGACAACACCTTCGGCAGGTGACCTGCTCATTTTATATCTAGCAATTTCCGATCGGGCCATCAGTGCAGTACTGATAAAGGAAGAGCTGGGGGAGCAACGACCAGCGTATTATGTGGGCAAGGCAATGGTTGACACTGAAACACGCTATCTTCCGTTGGAAAAACTCATCCTAGCCCTAGTCATGGCGGCAAGAAAACTGATGCATTACTTCCAGGGGCATAGCATCAGGGTGCTAATAGATTATCCCATTCGATCAGTACTACGTAGTGCAGAAGCATCAAGTCATGTTTTAAAGTGGGCTCTTGAACTCGGCCAGTACGATATTCAGTTTCTACCTAGAACCTCAATCAAGGGACAGGTGCTTGCCGACTTTGTTGCCGAATTCACTGGGGTCTTGCCGACTTCAAGTCTGATGAAATTCGACCGAAGCCGAACTGGAGAATTTATGTTGGGGACATTTGGCAGTTGTATTGTGATAGATCATCCAATCAGTGGGGCAGTGGAACCGGAGTAGTAATCATGGCTCCCGACGGCGTAATTATGGCTCCCGACGGCGCAATAATTGAGTAGGCCGTCAAGCTTGGATTTGAAGCATCAAATAACGAAGCCGAATACGAAGCCCTTCTAATCGATTTGCAGAATGCACATCTTCTGGGTGCTCGGCGTTTGCTTGTATTTTACAATTCAAAACTAGTGATCAATCAGCTAAAGGGGGAGTACGCAGTAAGAAACGACCGTATGACAGCTTACATGAAAACGGCTAACTCCTTGCTGGCAAAATTTGACCATCACGAATTGAATCAGATAACACGTGATCAGAACACACATGCAGATGCCCTGGCTTGCCTAGCCTCCGACATTAACTCAGAGATTAAATGGACCATCGAAGTAGGTTTCATCTCGGAGCCGAGCATTGGCCCCTCGGAGGAAGTTCAGGTCAATGTCATAGAATCTAGACCGAGTTGGATGGATCCCATTGCTGCATTCCTGTCTTCTAAACAGCTCCCAGAGGACAAGAAAGAAGCGCACAAGCTGTGAAACAAAGCCCTGCGATACTACTTGGATCTGCAAGGAAAGCTTTATAAAAAATCCATTTCTGGTCCATATTTGGAATGCGTGCATTTGCACAAAGTCGAAGAGCTTCTGACTGAAATACATGAAGGCAGTTGTGAGGCCCATTCTGGTGGGCACTCTTTGGCTCATCGAGCCGTGACGCAGGGGTATTACTGGACGACATTGAGAGTCGATGCTGAATGTTACGTGAAAAAGTGTGAACAGTGCCAGAAGTTCTCTCCTTTGACCCACCTGCCTGCTGAAGAGCTAAGCTCCATAACCAGTCCTTGGCCGTTTGCCCAATGGGGACTTGACATCGTCGGACCACTGCCTCGTGCCCCGGGTAACAAGCGATTTTTGGTTGTCGCGACAAATTATTTTACAAAATGGGTAGAAGCGGAGGCACTAACGCACATCCGAGATTCCAACGTGAAGTGTTTTGTTTGGAGAAATATCATAACATGATTTATCATTCTAAGAGCACTTATCTCAGACAACGGTACCCAGTTTGATTGTGGCATCTACCGAGAGTTGTGCAGCAAGTATGGTATCCGGCTTTACTTTTCCATGCCGACTTATCCACAGAGCAATGGTCAAGCTGAAGCCTCTAACAAATCCATCTTGGACGGCATCAAGAAGAGGCTGGAGAAAGCTAAAGGCAAATGGGTTGAACAATTGCCGAGTGTGTTATGGGCTCATCGAACTACGCTAAGGCGGTCTACTGGGGAAACGCCGTTTGCTTTGTGCTTTAGAACCCAAGCAATCATACCCCTGGAGATCGGCCTCCCAACCTTGAAATCGAAAGTTTTTGACATGGGCCAAAACGACATGATACTGGCCTTAGATTTGATTTTGATCGAAGAATGAAGAGACCGTGCCCTTGCATCCATGGCGCGATATCAACAGCAGCTTGTTAAGTCGTATAATCAACGTGTTCAGCTGCACCGTTACACACCAGGAGAGTTGGTCCTGAATAAAGTACTCCCAGCTGCCAGGAAACTAGCTGATGGAAAATTGAGTCCTAACTGGGACGGCCCCTATCAGATCGATTCAATCGCGGGAGTGGAGGCATATCGGCTCAAAGACATGTCTGGAAGGAGTCTGCCATGGCCTTGGAATTCAACGCATTTATGTAAATTCTATCATTGACCCGACTTGTGGGGCTTGATACTTGCACATATTTCACTTTTACAATGCAAAGTTTCTCATTTCTTCATCGCGCAATTCAGTTCACAAGTCTCCGGATTCGGAGCCCCATCGGCGCATGACGCCTTTGGGCAGATTAAGCCTCCAGATTTGGAGTGCCCTTCGTGGATATCACGATTGGCCAAATAAAGTCTCCAGATTCAGAGCCCCATCGGCGCATGACGCTTTTGGGCCGATTAAGCCTCCGAATTCGGAGCGCCTTTCGTGGATATCATGATTGGCCAAATAAAGCCTCTGGATTTGGAGCCCCATCGACGCATGACGCCTTTGGGCCGAAAAAGCCTCCGGATTCGAAGCGCCCTTCGTGGATATCACGATTGGCAAAACAAAATCTACAGATTCGGAGCCCCATCGGCGCATGACGCTTTTGGGCCGATTTAGCCTTCGAATTTGGAGCGCTCTTCGTGGATATCACGATTGGCCAAATGGTCTCCGGATTCAGAGCCTCATCGGCACATGACGCTTTTGGGCTGATTAAGCCTCCGAATTCAGAGCGCCCTTCGTGGATATCACGATTGGCTAAATAAAGTCTCCGGATTCAGAGCCTTATTAGCTCATGACGCTTTTGGACCGATTAAGCCTCCGGATTCGGAACGCCCTTCGTGGATATCACAAATGGCGAAACAAAGCCTCCGAATTCGGAGCCCCATCAGTGCATGATGCCTTTGGGCCGATTAAGCCTCCGGATTCGAAGCGCCCTTCGTGGATATTACGATTGGCCAAATAGTCTCCAGATGCGGAGCCCCATCGGCGCATGACGCTTTTAGGCCGATTAAGCCTCCGGATTCAGAGCGCCCTTCGTGGATATCACGATTGGCCAAATAAAGTCTCCATATTCGGAGTCCCATCGGCGCATGATGCTTTTGGCCCAATTAAGCCTCCGGATTCGGAGCGCCTTTCGTGGATATCACGATTGGCCAAATAGTCTTTGGATTCGGAGCCCTATCGGCGCATGACGCTTTTGGACCGATTAATCCTCTGGATTCGGAGCGCCCATCGTAGATATCACGATTGGCCAAATAAAGTCTCCGGATTCGGAGCATCAGTTGTGCATAACTCGTTTGGGCCGATTAAGTCTCTGAATTCGGAGCATTGGTCGTACATAACTCGTGTAGGCTGATTAAGTCTCCGAATTCGGAGCATTATCGGTGCATGACACATTTGGACTGATTAATCCTCCGAATTCGGAGCATTAGTCGTGCATAACTCGTTTGGGCCGATAAAGGCTTCGGATTCGGAGCCCCAGTCGTGTATAACTCGTTTAGGCCGATTAAGACTCCGGATTCGGAGCCCCAGTCATGCATAACACGTCTGGGCTGGATTCGGAGCGCCTTTCACGACGAAGGTTAAAGCATATAAATATTCAAAGTCAAATGTTTTGTTAAGCTGAGCCGGCAAAAAATCGTTTACACTTTAAAAGCATACAAACATTGAAAATGAAATGCTTGAATAAGTTAGGCCGGCGCAACCACATAAACAATTAAAATATGCAAACATTCGAAACAAGATGCCTAATTAGGCATGTAAACATTCAAAATCAAACACAGACATTTAAAATAAAATATTTTATTAAACTATCCAATAGATACATAGCTGACGCCCAATCTGTATTGGAACGTTTACAATATATGTTTAGTTTTATTCGGCATCGCCCTCATCATCGCTCTTATCAATTTCGAAAGCGTCAAAAGGAAAGTCGTGAGGATGATATAATGGTGACGCCGATTCAACTCTTACTTCTTGGAGCACCTTTGAGGCTTGGAGAGCCTTAATCCACCCTTGCCTAAAGCCCCAATTCTCGCATCGGCACACCTCCTCTGTGAGTTTCTCCTTGGTCTTGTTTATCGCGACTCTTCGGCCATCGTGGAAGCCTTTTTCATAGCCCACGGTCCTTGTATTTTCCACAACAAACATGTTTGTCGTATCCCGATCGGCTATCGCGTGACTGAACAGCCGTTGGGTAACTCTCCCCTCCACGACCAGGTTAGATTGACCTGCCGCACGTGGCTCGGTGGTTTGAGCCTTCCAAAGTTCCCTAAGTTCAAGCTCGACCTTCTCTGCGCGAGCCTCTAAGTTCCGAATTCGTTCATCATTTTTCTCTATTTCTCGTCGCGCGGCGCGTAGGCTCATGCCGACTTCATAGGCGGTACACAACCCTTTCATCGCCCCGTGGATGCCCTCTCAAAATACTTTGAAATCCTGTCGACCAACCATCAACTGCTGGACTTCCGATGGAAAAATCTGTCAAGCAAACTCGACCGCTGCACCTGGGTCGTTGACAATGGAGTCTTCCTCTGCCATCGGTTTATTCCCCACAAAAACCGCAAAACTCAACGGTCGCGGTGTCACGTCGGCCTCATTTCTCGGTCACAGTCGTGGGGAGCTTCCCCGTTGCTGTTTTTCCTTTTGGGGTGATCTACTTCGACGACTTGGAGGCTAACGTTTTTCCCATTCTATGGACGTCCTACCTCCGGCACGGGTGGGTTCGCTGCTGCGATTCATTGCAGTGTTAAGCTTAGCCAATGTTCGCGCTTCTCCTCTACTGTTGAAGAACAATCTATTTGACATTCGTACTTATCCAACCTTATGCAACAAATTGTTTTAAATTGAGTCTGAACACAATAAGTGAAGTCACTGGCGCGAAGAGTTTATCCCATTTATTTCTAATGCTTGCAGCGCCCCCGAGGCGATTTCATTAACGCTAAACTCCAACAGACTGATGCCGATCGACGTGCACCGCAACCAATCCATAAACTATTAGTATTTGGCTATTTGGAGTTCATGCATTGGTTGGGGCAAGGGCAGATTTATTAATCTGATCGGCCAAGCATCTAAGCCCGATGCCGATCATTGTGTGCCACAGCCACTCCATAAACTATTAGTATTCGGCTTTTTGGAGTTCATGCGTTGGCTGGTACAATGGCAGATTTATTAATTTGATCGGCCAAACATCTAAGCCCGATGCCAATCATTATGTGCCACAGCCACTCTATAAACTATTAGTATTCGGTTTTTTGGAGTTCATGCTTTGGTTGGGACAAGAGCAGATTTATTAATTTGATCAGCCAACCATCTAAGCCCGATGCCGATCGTTGTGTGCCACAACCACTCCATAAACTATTAGTATTCGGCTTTTTGGAGTTTATTAATTGGTTGGGGCAAGAGCAGATTTATTAATCTGATCGGCCAAGCATCTAAACCCGATGCCGATCATTATGTGCCACAGCCACTCCATAAACTATTAGTATTCGGGTTTTTGGAATTCATGCATTGACTGGGGCAAGGGCAGATTTAGTAATCTAATCAGTTATTCAATGAGGATCAATTAAAATTGCCCAGTTATCTAATCGGCAAGTATACATGAATGTTTTATCCAAAATAGCAAAAAACAATACCATTCATCAATAACAAAATTTAGCACAAATAATAGCAAAGTACAAAGGAAATTTTCATTAGTAAATTGGACACAAATTGTAGCCATTTTATATATGAAAACTACTAAACAAAAAGCTACAAGTTTGTATGAAAATGCCTAGCAAAAAACTATAGCTGTAGCAATACATGAAAACTACTAAATGAAAAGCTGTAAGAATACATTCAAAATCTTACAACAAAAACAAGTGTCACCCAAATTAATCCTCGGAGTCAGACTCCAGCGGCTCAACATTCACTTGCTCGTATGGAATTGGCATAGCTAATGTCACATCAGCAGCAATAAGGGCTTTGAGCTAGCCGTGTTTGAATCTCTGATTTTGAAATTTAGGGACTTCTTCCACATAGTTGGTGAGAGTAGCACTTTGCCAGGCCTCGAACGCCTTAGAAGCCTCCGAGTCGGCTGTTTCTTTTGCCGCCTTTAATTCTTCCAACTCAGCCTCCAATTTGGCGATCACCTCTTGGGCTAGCTTGAGCACGTCTTCGCTCGCGTCTGCCCTCTTCTCGGCGGCTAATCTCAGCTGATCCGCATTTCTTGCCCTCTCCATCTCGGCCTCAGCCCTGGCGCTTTCCATTTTTTCCCTCGCCGCCTCGAAATCAGCCCTGCTCCTTTGACCCTCTACCTCCGTTTGTAAAGGGCCAAGTTACTCGACGACGTCATGCTGGCGACGACCTATCTCGGCTACTCTCCCGACCATCTGCGAAACAAGAAATTAAAACCAAACAATATTTGCATAAAAGGGAAAGACAAGGTCAAGGTATATACCAGGACAGCCGATTGAGCGGCTAGTGCTATTGCCAACAGATTCGGCTTCGCCCGGAAAGTCACCTTGTCAGCCGGCAATAAGATGGACGTAGCCATGCTGAGTGCGACGCCTGGGTCTTTAATTGCCGAAGCATCAGAGGAGATTGGCGTGTTTTTTATCTTCGGTTGAATGACAAAGGCATAATCACATCCGATTCCTCTAAACGAGGCCATTTGTCGGCACGGTTTTCTTCTGAGCCGGCCTCGACCTCAGCAGGACGCTTCTCTGCCATTTGCTCAGCCTCTTGATCGGCCTGCACAACCACCTCGGACTCGGCACTTCGGTTTTTTGTCGTTTCCTCCTCAATAACAGGCAAGGAGGGCTGAGATTCGGTAACAAACAGGCAGGGAGAGTTGAGATTCAGCGGCAGGTGGCACTTCAGATCGAATGGCCTCTGCTCTTCGCCGCGCGGCCATCCTTTCCGCGTTTTGCTTTTTAGCAAGTTGTGTAAGGTTTAACCTAGCCATGTCTTCGGGGTATGCGCTGGGATAGTCCTCTAAACCGTTAAAAACATCGTCAAATAGAAGGTCCCCTCGGCCCGAAGTGGATGGAGGGCCGGCTGAATTGTGGCCGGCTTCCTTAAAGGCCAACTTCAAAGCCTCATCTACTTCCGCTTCGAACTGAACTGACTCGACGACCTCAGCTACTTCTGCCCGCTCCGAATTGGACCCCTCGAAACCAACTTGCCGCAAGTTTTTGAAGTCAGTCAAAATAAGAGCGGTAAGAAACTCTTCACCCTTCGGAATTGGGATGTTTTCTACCGCCGAGAAGGTCGTATATGTTGGCTCATAGCGAAGCAGAACGTGGGCTGCCCTCCTCTGTTTCTGAAGACTTGGATGGCCGAAATACTTGAGCACGACTTTGATTTCCGAAAGAACGGCGTCGTCGGTTGAAGTCAGGACTTTCTTCAAATCGTTTCCTGCACAAGCAAAACCATGAGGTCTAAAAAATGAAGCTTTATAAATATAACAAAAAATAAACATAAGAAGCTATATGGCCACCTGGTTCGCCCCTCCATCTAGGAATAGGATCGAGGCGATCCTCGCCTTCACCGAATTGCCAGTTACCTTGGACAACGACCATAACATCATCGACTTGCTTCCCAGAACTGGAAAGCATAGTCACTAATTGATGGTCGGTGTCCTTGACCCTACAGAAATAACGTCCGTGCCGACCAGAAGACTTGGCCAAGGCATAGTAATGCCGAATAGCAGGAATGCCGAGGTTAATCCTAATGCGACGGTTTAGTTCTATCCCCATTACGATTCTAAAAAAGTTACCATTGGGTTGGGAAGGGATTAGACCCCAATGGAAAAACACAGCCCTAAGGAATGGGTGGAGGGGAAAACGGACTCCACCCTCTACGAGTGATAGGAGAGGAAGACGATCGTGGTCTCATCGGCCCTCTCCATATCGAGGGTGCCGTCCATCACGAGTGATAGACGGACGTCATCAGGAATGGAAAAATGGCGTCCAAAGCCAGAAATTCGATCCGAGGAGAGGAGATCTTTCAAATGTTCTGCCATTTCCTTCAGCCTATAGGAATATGCTAAACCAAAAACAAATCAGGAAAAAGGATTCGAAGTAGAGAATGAGAGAACTTACAAGAGACGAAGAGGATAGTGAAGGAAAAGAAGTTGCAGAGGTAATTCGGAAGGCAATCCAGCGACGAGCACCTAAAAATGTGTATGTATTTGAAAAGACGTCGAAATTTTAAATCACAATAAATAGAAATGAACGAAGGGGCGGGAAGTTGAAATGATAACCGAGAGGCGTGTTCTCAAACATCTGCATTGGAATGAGGTCAGCTGCTGAATTTCGACTCTGACTTTTCGAGTTCGAAACCAAACACTCCAGCCAACTGTCGTTAGTGGAGTGCTTGGGGGGCAATTGTGGGGGCCGAATATTGGGAGTCGTAAAGAGGCCGAATAGTTAAACTTGAAGAGTCGAAATATATATAGCACTCGGCCCCGTCTCGCATGTTCAAATCTTACCTTATTCGGCCAAATAACCGATTGAGCAAGGGGTCGATTGAAAAACGATTTGCTACGAAAGAAGCCGAATGACGAATTGAAAGTGGGCCCAATCCCGAGGCCCAAGAAAGAAAAGATATAAATAGAAGAACATCAGCCAGAAGGAGGTATGTGAGAACCATTACGCTTAACTTAAAATACAAGTAATTCGAGAGTAGAGACTGACTTCCCCGTCAAAGTGCTAATTCCAGCACCCCCGACCGGAGTGTTTATTCCTTTTTAGGTGACTAGCTGAGGATCACGAGCGTCCCCTAGGATCAGAAGAGTATTTCCAAACCACTTCTCCACATAATGCCATCTCATATGAAGAACTACTAATTCCATTCATAAAAACAAACATATATTTCTTCTTCAGTAATGATAGAGATTCCCACAAAATACAACCTCCACAATTTTTAAAATGATCTGAATTATTCATATGACATAACTCTCAAAAAAATTTAAACACATCAATAATGAATACATCAATAAAGCCGTGAGAGTTCTCCTTTATGTCCCAAACATTTTCCTTTTATCCTAATCTAATTCCATCTCCAATAACCGAAAACAAAGGGGACCATAACTCTCAGGCCTCGTTTGTTTGGAGAGTTAGAGAAGGGATTTGGATTGATAGTGAGGTGAGACCCACTAACATTGTGTTTGTTTTGAGAGATGGGGAGGGGATTGATAGTGAGCTTCGGATTCTCATGGGCCTCCCCATGAGAATTCGGATAGACTTCCAAGACTTGATATTAGAAAAATAGTCCACCAGACTAGAAATTTTTTATTTATTTTTTATTTTATTTTTTACATGTTGGACATTTTTTTTGAACATTAATGTTTAATTTTTTTTATATTTTTTGTTAAGTAAAAATCATTATTTTATTTTTTTTTATTTTTTCCTGAATTTTTTATTTTATTTTTATTTTTTAAATTTTTTTACATATTGGGTATTTTAAAAAAAATATTAATGTTTAATGTTTTTATATTTTTTTATTTGTTTTATTGTTTTATACTTATTTTATATAAAAATAATTTAACAATTCCTATCCTAACAATTATTATCAAAATAAATATAACTTTACTTAATTCTCTCATTATCAATTTCCTCACTAATAATCAACTCACTGTTAACCCCTCATTATCAATCTCTTAATTCCACTTCTGAAAACAAGCGGCGTCAAATCTCTCTTATCTCACAACATCCACTGGCACACTCACCAAGACACGTCACACACGTCACAATTCTGCTCTCTCTCTCTCACAGATATCACATCATTTACCTCGCTTTATAATTAAAAAATAATATATTTTATTCTATTTTATTTTAATAAAATACATATAATTTTTTAAAAAAATTGCATAATTAAAATGATTTCTGTAATTTAAAATCAATATAAGTAATAATTATTTAGAATTACTTTTTAAATAATAAATATTATTTTTATTCACTAAGAAAAAACTTAAAGACTAATAAAAATAAAAATATTAACTCAAATTATACCAAGAAAAAAAATAATGTTGTAATATTCAAACCACACGAATTTTGAGAGGTTGTTTGGAATGATTTATATAAGTGTATTTTTCAAATTTTTAACTAAAACAATAGAGAAAAAAATATGTATATTTGGGATAACTTTTTGACTTTTTACGAAAAGATGTATAATAAAATATTATAGTAAAATCAAAATAACCATTCTACCCTTGTTGAGCTTTTGACTTTTGGGCATTTGAATTCAAAGAGTAAAATAATAATTTTGTCTTCTAAGCTTCCCCCACAAGCTTCTCCCAAATCGTATGGACATTTTGGAACTTTTTGACTTTTGTACGTCATTCCAAACATCGACTAAGGTTTTGTTTGGGATGTGAATTGGCTTTTTAGATTTTTTTTTTATTTTTTGACTATTCTAATTTGGAGCTAAAAAGTCTCGTTTGAGTTGGTTTTTTAACTTTCTTCACTTTTGTGAGAGAAAAAATAAAATAATTATGATTTAGATGTGACTTTTTAATTTATTTTATCTTTTTGTAGTTATTTTAGACCCCAACCTCATTTTAGCATATGCCAAACAAGGGCTAACTTAAATCATGCAAATAAAAAAGAGTAATAAACTATAATAATTAACCATACAAATAATAATAATTGAACAATACAAATATTATTTGCATTTTTATTAACTCAAATCATACAATAAAAATAATACAAATTAATACACACAAAAAAAGTTCACTAAAAATAACCCCCCCCCAAAAAAAAATAGTCACATATATTTTAGAATTAAAAATAGTTTCAAAAAATTAGGATATGAAAAATTCAATTCATCATATTTAGTTGAATTTTGTCTTCTATTTAAAAAAATAAAAATAAAAACTAGTTTGTAAAAAAATATCAATTCCATATGATTCTATTTTTTTTGGGAGAAAAATATTTTTCTAAATTAATAAATATTTTTTATGTTTATTTATTTTAATAAAATATAAATTAGTTTGACCAAGAAAAATTATAAAAATACTACAACCTATGCATAGTGCAAGTTTGATCTGTCCAGTGTGCAAGTTCTGTGTGGGATGCAAGTTAAATCTGTGTGGGGTGTAAGTTACATCTATGTGGAGTGCAAGTCAAACCTATGTATGGGTGCAAATCCAATATATCTAGGCACAAGTCCAATATGTACGGAGTGCAAGTATAAATTGTGTACGGGTGCAAGTTTGATCGGTGCCATATTATTATTTTTGAGAAAATTAGTCTAGGGTCTCTCTCCTATTTTTTGTAATTGAAGAAATCTACAATATTATTTTGTGATGTCTAAGGTCCTTCAGCCCCACACCCATATATCACAGAGAAATTTGACTCTCCAAAATCAAACATCATTTCTCTCTCTCTTTCTCTCTACCAACTTCTCCATTCTCAGATCTCTCTGGTTCTGCCAAGAAATCCATGTACAACATTGACCTAGGCTTGTTCTCCAAAGTCGATTTGGTCTCTTCCAAGAAGCAGAGTCTTCATCACTACCAATTCCATCAATTCCATTGCGAGCAGCAAGATCAACTACCGTCTCCTCTTTCGTAACAGCAACAACAGGAGTTTTCACTGAGAAGGCAAAGGCGACGGCGACGGCGATGGCGGAGAGTAGCAGTGGTAAAAGAGGCGGCGCAAATGATGGTAGAGACAATAATTTTTACTAACATGATCTCAGCCCACGACCTATAAATATACATCTCTCGTTACGCAGAGTGAAAATCATTCATCGGTTTCTCATTGAAGTCGCCTCTAAAATTCCATGTAAAGAGAGATAGAGAGAGACAAAAGAAAGGGCAATGTGAAGCTTTGGAGTCGAGCTTTGCCCGTCCGTGGCACCTTTAGGTTATGCCATTAACACCACAAGTTCCCTTAATTTCTCTCTCTCTCTCTCTTTCTCTCTCTCTCTCTCTATATATATATATATATATTCATTTTTGTACATGTATATATGTATATGTGTAATTGAATTGTATATATGTGTATATGATTGTGTATGTATTGTTTTATGTACGTGGAGGTATTGAAGATTTGTTTTGGAATTTATCTGGAGGAAGAAGATGATGAAGGCTTGAGTTAGGAATTTCTCTACGAAGTCCATAATTTCTCTGGAGAGAAATTTCAATTTTCTCTGAACAAAGTCAGAGAAATTTGTGAACAAAGCTAGAGAAATTTCAATTTTCTCTGAGTAATTTTCTCTGCTCTGTTTAAATTTCTCTGTGTTGTTTAATTTTCTTTGGTTTGAACCTAGAGAAATTCTTTGGAAAGTCTAGAATTTCTCTGGGAAGAATTTCTCTGGATTGAAATTTCTCTGGATCAATTTTGAGGAACCTTAGACACTATGAAAGTATTAAATGGCTTTTATGTTATAAAATTTTACTACCAGGGGCCCTAAAAAAAATCCCCTTATTTTTATTGTATGGTTTGAGTTAAATGTTTGATTGAATATTATTGTTTTTAGGATAAACTACCATTCACTGCGTTTTGTTTCAAATTTCTAGATTTAATTTTCTAAAAATTAAATATTTTTTATTTTTAGTATTTTTTATTTTTATTTTTATTTTTGGTGAATATTTTTAAAATTTAAAGTAACTTTTTAAAAATCAATAAATACACAAGAATACAAAAAATATACTTTTTATTGAATTTTTTTAAGATTTTGTTCACAAATATTATACTTTTTAAGTGTATCTATCTATCTATCTATCTATCTATCTATTATTTACGGAAAATTGACTTTTTAGTGAGAAGCCTTTTAGGATTCTAAATCCTCATTTTAATTTTCTTAATTTTAAACAATTAAGAAAATCATTATTGGCTAACTTTTATTTGATAATCCCACATCAGGAAAAGAAAGGAAAAAATGAGATGTTTTACTCATATAAAGTAAATTTTATACTCTCATCCTATTTAGTGAGGAGCCTTGTGAGAGTTTCAATATCTCATATTAATTTTTTTGATTTTCTTAATTTTAAACAATTAAGAAAATCTTAGTTCGCTAGCTTTTATTTGATAATCCCACATCGGAAAAATAAGAAAAAAAAAATGAATTGTTTTACTCATATGAAGTGAATCTTATACTCCCATCTCATTTAATATGGTAGTGTTGTACATGATTCAATTCAATATAATTTAAATTTTAAAAGTTTTAATTAATTAATTATGATATTATTATAATTAATTAATTAATTAAAATGATAATTTTAAAATAATTAATTACTAAAGTTTTAACTAATTTTTTCAAGACTTCTATGAGTTTCAAATTCTCATTCTAATTTTCTTAATTTTAAAGAATTAAGAAAATCTTCAATGGCTAACTTTTATTTGATAATCCTACATCGGGAAAAAAAAAAGAGAGTTGTTTTACTCATATAAAATAAATCTTATACTCCCATCCCATTAAGTGAGGAGTCTTGAGAGAGTTTCAATATCTCATATTAATTTTTTTGATTTTCTTAATTTTAAACAATTGAAAAAATCTCCATTGATTAGCTTTTATTTGATAATATCACATCGGGAAAATAAGAAAAAATGAGTTATTTTATTCATATAAAATAAAGCTTATACTCCCATCCCATTTAATATTGTAGTGTTGTGCATGTTTCAATTTAATATATATATGTGATTATTTTTTTAGTTATTTTTAGTGAACTTTTTTTTGTATTAATTTGTATTATTTTTATTGTATGATTATAGTTAATAAAAATACAAAATAATATTTGTATGGTTTAATTATTGTTTTTTTTGTATGATTTAATTATTATTAGTATAGTTTATTGTTATTTTTTATTTATACGATTTGAGTTAACATTTTTGTGGTTTGAATATTATTCTTTCTTTCTTTCTTTTTTCTTCTATGCACAGTTTGAGTTAATATTTTTATTTTTATTAGTCTTTCCATTTTGGGGTTTTTTTTTTAAGGTCCCTGATATTAAGGTTGTATAACATAAAGAACATTCAATATTTTCATAATGTCTAAGGTCCCTCAACAATATTTTCATAATGTCTAAGGTCCCTCAACCTTGATCCAGAGAAATTTCAGTCCAGAGAAAATTAGTCCAGAGAAATTTCAGTCCAGAGAAATTTTGGTCCAGGGAAAATTGGTCTAGAGAAATTTCAGACCAAATATCTCTGGAAAGTCTAATTATTCTCAAAATTTCTCTGGCCCAATTCTTCCCAGAATTTCTCAGTATTTCTCTAATGCATTGGTTGAGTCCAGAGAAATTTTGAATTTCTCTACTCCAATTCTTCTCAGAATTTTTCTAGCCCAATCCTTCCTAGAATTTCTCTGATGCATTAACTGACTGTCTTGACCATATGCAATCACATGCTCTTATGGACATTAGGTAGTACTTTGTTCTCTTTACTATATCACTAAGAAAATTTCCAGATCTGCTGCTACTTTTAGCATGCAAAATATCCATGATTTTGTTTGGTATTGATTAGTACTCTTTCTCTCTTACAGTTTTTTCCTCTTGTCTTAAGTTTATGTCCCAATCCTTTGCACATTGTCAATTTCTCTAACTTTATGTATTATGTAAGCCAACAATACAATCTTTACTAACAAAACCATAAATTTCTCTGGTCCAAAACCAGATAAATTCTCTCTAAACCAGACAGATTAGAGAAATTCTCTCTATTTGCAGAGTTGTATTTTTATGAACAAACCTTGGTTATTGTACATTGATCCAGGAAATTTCTCTGACTTCACAAATTTCTCTGGCTCTATTCACAAAGAATTTCTCTGACTTTGTGTAATATATTTGTCCAGATAAAATTGATGCAGAGAAAATTGGTCCAGAGAAAATTCCTCAATATTTTCATTCTTATGCTTTCATCATCAAAATAAATATTTTCATTATTCAATTTCTGCCCATAGTGAAAGAGTTTTTCATTAACCAGTAGACATAAATGCCCACTGTTATATTCCCCAAACCTACTGTGATGATTCCCATCGTACATAAAAGGTCTACATAAATATATGTATGTATATGTGTGGGTTTTTATGCTAGTGAATTGAAAGAGAGGAAAGAGGCATGGTTTTGGATGTTTATATATATAACTGGTTTGGTTGGTCTGAATTTTCTCTGGGTTGTTGGAATTTTTTTGGTCTGAACTGAATTTTCTCTGGGTTGGGTTGGTCTAGAGAAATTCTCTGGTTTGGTTGGTCTGAATTTTCTCTGGATTGGTCCAGAGAAATTCTCTGATTAATTTCTCTGAATTTTTATTCCACCAAAATCAATGCAGTATAATAACAGTGTGTATAAAATAAATAATTCTTACAGTAGTCACTCACCTTGATGCTAAAAAAACTGAACTTCACAATCAATTTATATTCATTTTTGTTTGTCTTCTTCCTTTATTGTGGTTTTATATCTTCCATATTAACCAATATAGTTATGACAACAGGATAAGAGTGTTGTTTTCATGAGGATAACAAATAGCATTTATGAGAAAGAGGAGAATGCTCCATACCGAAGAGTGACAATTCTATTAATTTGAAAATGTTGAAGAACAGATTAATCCTCTTCTTGGGAAGGAAAAGCATAGTTGGTAGTGAAATCTGGTTCAAAATGATGGGGAGTTGATGCAGGTTTTGAGGGAAAAGAGGATCCCAAACCCAAGGGGAGTTTGGGTCGCTTGGATGGACGCTTGTAGCGTAGCGGCGTTTCAAGAGATGGTGAGTGCTGTTCGGCCGCCACAGACGGCGTCGCCGGGGACACCAACTGGGCATTTTGCAGTCTACGAAATTCCAACATTATTGATCAGAACTCCAACATCCAGACCTTCAATGGTTTCACGAATCCGATTAACCCCTTCGTTCAAATCTCTAGAGAAATCAACAACCACAGTCTTGATCTGGGTTTTCCCGAATTTGGCTCCGATCGACTCCGAAACCTCCTTGAGTTTCACGGGGTTTCGACCAACAAGAATCAAATTCATACCTTTATGTTCGTGACTTGGTTATCCTCTCTGGCTATGAGAGTGCAGGTGTAATATAAGGGTACGGGGGTGAGGGACCTTAGACTACAAAAGAACATATTGTGGACTTAATCCATTACTAAAAGTTGGATAGGGACCTTAGACCGATTTTCCCGTCCATTTTCTCTTAGAAAAGAAAAACAAAATTTTTCTATTCAAAAAAAAATTCTAAATAATTATTATTTACGGTAATTCAAATCATATAAATCATTTTAATTATGGCTTCGTTTGGCTACGTGGGTTAGGTTGGATTAGACTAAATTAGTCACTAAAAGACAAAATAGACTAAAAAGTCAAGGGGGACTTACGTATAGGTCTTAATAAGTGAATTTATTGTCCACTAGGTCCTATGATAATTAATAACATTTTTCATCAAACATTGTTAAAAAATGTCACTAATGGTTAATTTTCAGCGACAGTTTGAAAATTGTCACAAAAAATGTCACTAATTATAAATTTTAGCAATTGTTTAAAAAAATTGTCACAAAAAGTCACCAATTTTCAACTTTTAATGACAGTTGGAAAAATTCGTCACAAAAAATGTCACTAATTGTAAGTTTTAGCGATAATATATAAAAATCGTAACAAAATAGTCACTAATTGTTAGTTTTTAGCGACATGCAAAAAGTCATTCCAAATATTATTTTTAGCAACGATTTTATTAGAACTTATTTTCAATAGGACTTGATGGGAATTAAGTCTAACAATTAGGACTTATTAATAATTTACCCAATAGTCAATAAGACAAAATGTCACATGTAAATTATAGGAATATTTACCAATAAATCCCATCTAAGAAACAACTATACCAATCAGTCCCACTTTTGAAATGATGATCAGATAAGTCCTACTGGTGGAGAGGTTTAGACCTATGAGATCTTATTTTCCAAGTTTGGTTGTTAGTCGTGGTCATTTATACCCTTTCTTATTTGATTAGATCTATTTTAAAGGGATCACCTTCATTTTTGGTAAGTTACACGTTACAGTGATACACATTTCCACCATTGACAGTTAGGGTTTTGGGTTTTTGGGGTGGGGCGGTACTGTGTGCTCTGTGTGACATCGCAGTAAGGGTAGCATTTTTGATCGTTCATTTCGCCGTTGTCATGCAGGTATGCATTCTTTTTTCTTTTTTCTTTTAATAACACACAGTTGTTTTGTTTTATTAGTAATATCAGTTTTTGTTATGGGGTTGTTTGTGTCCATGTCATTGTGGGTTAAATATGGGTTTTGAGTTTTTTGGGAGAGGTGGTGCTGCGTGGTTTGTGTGACGTCGCAGTAACGGTAGCATTTCCGATCGTTCAATTAGTCATTGTTATGCAGGTATGGATGGAGTGGGTGTATTTGATTGGTAAGGGATTTGTGGGACAAGTTGATTTTAGTGTTAGGAGAGTCGGGGGAGGTGTGTGTCAGAGTCTGGTGTGGGTTGGTTTTTTGATGTTATGTTAAATATATACAAGGGATGGACGCGCATGTCATGTTGGTTTGTTGTTACAGTAATACGAATGATGTAATCAATTTACAAGCCCCGTTTCGTTACCATGATCAGGTGGATCGTACATGTGGGAATTTTTGTGAGTTGACAGTCGAGAATGTGAGTTTGTTTTTCAAAATGCCAGGTTACAATAACTTCACGTTGTAGAATGATGTTGATATCGAGAACATGGTCTCACTTGCGCAGTCTTTTCGCCTACAATGTGTTGATGTCATCATTCAGTCCGCTTCACAATGCACGAATTATCCCATGTCAGACGTATGGGATGTTGACGAGACCGACGTGGATGATGAACAAGATTTGCTAGCCAAATTTTGTCCTCATATAGACAAGGTTTTTTTGTCTGCTCCGTGGGCTAATGGGATTCAACATGTTGGGCAAAGTTTTGAGGGAGGAGCTGTTGAGTTCCGAGCGGTTCTTCACAAGTATGTGGTTGAGTGTGGATTTCGGTTCAAATATGTGAAGAATGATTCTATTCAGATTACAGTGGTATGCATGATGAGAGAATCCAAAGGATGCATGTAGTTTATATACGCACGTGTATTACATGGCAATGGTTTTTTTTACCTTCGTAAATGGAATTGCGAGCACATTTGTGGTGTTGCTGTGCGGACACCCAATCATCCGAGGGCTGGGTCTCATTAGGTGTGTGATGTCATATCCGAGAGGGTACGTGACAAACCACTCACATGGCCTACCGATGTTGTCTACAACTTGACGAAAGATTACAGATTAGAGGTTAGTTATAGGGTCGCATGGTTAGGTGTTGAAAAAGCTCGTGGGGAAATGTTTAGTACACACTCCATTTCGTTTGACCAATTATGTTGGTACAGTAACATAGTTATGGACAACAACCCGAGAAGTTATATCAATATTGACTACGACCAGCAAAACAATCGTTTCATAAGGTATTTCATATCATTCAAAGCATGTATTGATGGGTTCAACCATTGCAGACCGTTACTTTTTTTGGATGGGACGTTTTTGAAAAGGAAATTCAAAGGGAACTTGTTAGCCACCACTGTAAAAGATGGTAACCAAGGTATGTTGTGTTTTACTATGTTGGAGCACACAATTATTGTTCATTATTTAAGTTCATATGCACTCTTTGGTGTGTTTCCCCACAGTTGGGGGGTGGGGAGGGCTGTTATGTGTGTGTTTTGTGACACAATATTTTTTTTTGGTGTGTGTTTTTTACCACCCAATTGTGTGGTCCCTCCATTAAATTGGTTAATATTTTAATTGACATTGCTTGTTTTATTCTTAATGGAATTAAAAAAAATAAATAAATTAGGGTTGTTTCCTTTAGTTATTGCGATCGTTGATTCGAAGAACACAGCCAACTGGTCTTGGTTTTTGGGACACCTCGCGAATGTGGTGAATGGACATAGAACACTTACGTTCATCTCAGACTGACACACTACATTGATAGAATCAATACCCATCATATTCCCCACAACCTATTATGCATTCTGCTTACAACATTTGCAACGGAACTTGCAAGACAAAATGTGATACGTGAATAGTTCGTACCGGGTTGGTTTGTTGGCTAAATTTTAAGTGTGTGCATATGCTCAAACAGTGGCTGCATTCAACCATAGTCTAGCGGAGTTCATGAAATCTGGATGTAAGGTCGCACCGACATTTTTGAAGGATTTGCTCCCGAAATATTAGGTGAATGCTTATTTCCGGTAAATACTTGTAATCCAGTGCACGTTACTGGGAGATGAGTTTTAATGCAGTGGAGTCATTTAACTCATGGATACGGGATGCATGACACCTTCCAATAACTCAAATGGTAGACAGTAACCAAACTCAGATTATGCGACAAAGAGCCAAACGTCGGCGCAAGGTGGAAGCGTGGCATAGTATTGTCTGCCCGAAGATGGAAGCTCGTTTGGTTAAAGCGTACAATAAAGGCAGATTGTGGCTTGTGAGCCAATCGAATGATGAGGTTTATGAGGTTCACTCTTTCCCATCTATCATGGTTGATGTTGAGAGGCATACATGCTCATGTTTCCAGTGGCAAATCAAAGGTTTTCCTTGCGCTTATGTAGTTGTTGTCATCTGTAACAGTGGCAAAGACCTTTACACTTTTGTTGATTTGTACTACCATGTGGCAGAGTATCGATGTGCGTATGCACACAACATTATCCTAATTTCAACTATTGAGAAACCACCATTTAACGTGGATGATTTTGTCATACAACCATCGATTGTCAAAAGATCACCGGGAAGGCCCAAGAAAAAACGGATGCAAGTTCATCAAATTCGGTGTAGTCGGTGCCAACGTTTGGGGAACCATAATAGGAAGACGTGCAAGTTACCAATCTAGCATTCTAGTCAGCCATAAAGTTTTAGAATATTTATTTGCTACTTTCGATTTCTTTTAGTTTAAATAAGGGAATGTACCAAACACACCCATGCAGACATGTGTGATTATGTAACAACCCTCGTCACTGTTTACCGAATAACCACTGATTACCGTTAAACTGAAACTGATTATGACTGATAAGTGAACTGAATAAACTATTGAACTGACTGACTGAAATCTGAAATTGATTGGTAAACTGTATCTGTTTAAATGCGTTTCTATTTGTTTGACCGTTTGACTAACTGTTCATATTTTTGTGTTTAAATTGTGAATTGAAGGCCTTATCGGCGGCCGAATCTGAAACTGATTGATGTTCTGTGTTAGTCATAATTTATGTGATTTTATGGCATATTTACCTGAAAACTGATTAGGTATGATTAAATTAGATTAAAATGAGTTAAATTGCACAACTTGACTTAATTACAACCTTGCCCTACTAGTGGCCACTACCTCACACCCTTTGAGACTTGTATACACATTGAATCAACACAATTCATCAATCATTCTCATTGTTTTGCTCTGACCATTTGAGAGACAAACCGACTGAGAGAGAGAGAGAGTTAGGAGATTGAATTGTTCTTGAGGGTTTTGCTTGGAAACTTGAGGAAATTGTAGAAGAGATTGCATATTTGAGCTCCCTTCTTGGACTACAAGACTTAGGTATGAGAATTTAACCTTCTATTAATGTATTTGAACTTGTTCATGCTTAGTTCTTGAGCCTCTAGTGATTTGAGCCTTGAATTGGTCCATGTATGTTGAATTGGAGCCTAGTTCATGCATGCATGCCTTTACTTTGAAGTTTTGAAGTTGTCCTTCATGAAATTGTACATGCATGCTCATATTTTTGCAATAGACCATGTTTTCATCTTGTCTTTGAAAGAATTGGCTCCCTAGAGCATGAAATTGAAGCTTTGAAATGATTTAAATTCATGCATGTCTGCATGTTCTTCATATTCATGGAAATTGGTTTGAATTGGATTTATTTGAAACACCCTTGGGCTTTGATTTTACAAATTGAGCTTTGAATCATGTTAAAGTATGAGTTTTGATGTGTTTTCTGGAAAATTGGCCCAAGAGGATCGAAATTTATGATTTAAAACTTGGTTTTGAGCTTGAGGTTCAAATCTGGAATTTCCAGAATTTGGACTCATGCTCAAGCGGGGTGACTGGCGCTCGAGCGTGGAAATCGTGCTCCCAGCATTTTGTTCTGTTTTGAAGTCCGCTCGAGCGGAATAATTGACGCTCGAGCGGGACATTGTGTCTCATGCTCGAGCGGGTGTCGAGCGCCCAATCGAGCGTGATTTTCGCCTATCCAGCGCTTTTGAGCGGGTAAGTCTACGCTCGAGCAGAAACCTTTGTCTGCATGCCCGCTCGAGCGGAGTAACCTACGCTCGAGCGTGACCCCTGTTTTCTGAAAATCTTGAAAATGCTTTTAAAGTGCATCTTTGCATCCTCATCTCATCCTAGGCATTATTAGGCCTAGTTTAAGGCATCTTAATGAGGATATAGATGTAGAACACACCGAGGCAAATTAGGGATTAAGTTATTATCTTTCCCAACTGTGTAGCTTAATGTGTGTTCAATCTGTAACTGTGTAGGGTTGGCTTTCCGAGGAGACGATCTAGCCTTACTGTAGCCCAGAACTCTGTGAGTAATAACTGTGTAAAGATATGTTCAAAATGATTATCTTCTGAACAATCGAACTGTACTGCTTTCTGAACTGTTACTGTTAATTGAATGAATGCATGTCCTATATTCTGAACTGTATTGTGGCATCCTTAGCAACTACTGTTTACTGTTACTGTTACAGAGATCTCTGTCGGTTCCCTTGTTGGAACCACTACTGTTTACTGACTGATGGCCATCATTTACTGTTCGGTCTTTTAAGACCTACTGTTTACTGTACTGTTATGCTAATAGATGTACCACATATGACTGTATCGACTGAACGACTGAAATACTGATTTAATGAACTGTTTTCATTACTGTAAGGACATTCATTCTTAACCCCTTTTCGCATTGTGTTATTCACTGGGCTTTAGCTCACTGCTTATATATATATGTAGGTGTACAGGCACCAGACCGCAGCTAGAAGCGTCGGGGTAAACTCCAATTTTGTCGAGCCAACCTATGTGCCTCAATGCGAGGTTCCGAGCCTGTCAAGCTACGACTTAGGGGTGTTTTTAATTTTCCCGTCTGTCTCTGTATCTGTTTTGTACAACTGTATAGACTGTTACGGCACTGTTTAATAGGGATTAGGTCCCTGAACTGAATGATTGTATATATGTGCATACTGTTTTGCCTGACTGTATATATTGAAATGAAAAGTTTTTTTGCATACAGACTGTCACAGCTCATTGGACATTGTTTACTTACTGTATTGGCTTCCGCCAGCCCCTGTACTCTGTATTACTGTATTACTGTTAAGCAGGCCTTCGGTAATCTCGGATTACTGGCCGGTTACGGTGCTAAACCCATAGGGGCGGGTTTGGGTCGTGACAGATTATTACATACATCGTACTTCTCAATTTTAATTCTCATTTCAACATTTCTAACTTTCCATGTTTCCGTTAAAGTTGATTCTATCATTTAACACGATTTTTTATACGTTCACAAGCTTCTATATTTTTTTCCTATCGACTGTGCAAATTGTTACACAACGACACTGGTGTAACTTTTGCACTGTTCTGCACACCCACCCTTCTAATGATACCCACAACCCATATTACCACAATCCAACTCCGTATTGCCGAATGTTCTGTGACTTACGACACCACTACGCCCGTTCCAACAGCACCAGCACCAACATTCATCCAAACTTCACTTGCTGTCTTGCTCCATAAATTTCTTGTGCCTTTTGACTTATAATTTTGTCAAAAAGGAATACATAAGTACAACGTGCTCATTTGAACTGTTGCAACATACTGAAACAACATTTTCCCATTCAACATTGCTTATTTCATTTTCATCAAGCTGAAAGTGTCACACCCCGATATTTATACACAAACGAAATAAGGTGCGTTTACAATCCCAACAAAAAACAAAAACGACATGTACTGTTACGTATAACCGAATTCAACGTTAACAAATCAAAAACTAAACAAAATGAACAACCTTCCAATTCAAAACAAATACAACCACGACATATTGTTCATAGTTGGTTGTAAAGAAAATTCACCATAACACAAAACAATTCAACTACATTCCTTAAATCCACGCACCGGGTCATTAACAAAACCCTTGACCATGTTTGCACGCAACACGCTACAATTAGTTCCTTGCAAAGATTGGGCCACGTCACACTGATGCACGTACTACCGCATGATAGCACAAACAATTATCCCACAATCAAGTCTGTGTACAAAACCATTACATGCAATAAGTCACATGTCGAGACAATTAACATTCTACACAAATCGAATTGCAACAATAATACAACACAGGATTACTTACGTGTTTGCTTTTTTGCTGTGGACACTGTGCGACAGCTTCTAGGGGTTGGCTGAAATCTACTTCATTCCCTATCTCATCCATTCCAAATGCACGTAATGATTTCTTCATTACGTTGGACACCCGTTCTTTATGCCACACATAGTACAAATCCAAAAAAAAAAAAAAACGTCAAACCAATAAAAAAGAAATCATTACTCAACCACCCCATGCAACACTTTATCATCAAAATGTGTGCTCATTTTTACCAGTATTAGAACTTCATTGAAATGTATGTCTGTACGTACTAAACGTTGCCTCATCAGGTTGAAATGCTTCCTAAAAAACCTAAGTGATTCGTGATTAGATCAAGATTTAATTGTACCAATTCCTAAACAATTAAAACTAACAATCTAAATCATCAAGCGTGTACGAAAGTGATTTAGATTGTTGTTTCTGAAACAATAGATAGACACAAACGATTTTTACGTGAAAAAAATCACTATTGGAGCACCTTCAATTGTGATTAAAAAACCACGGCGAAATGCCACAAATCAATCCACTATGAAAGAAAGAAAGAATATAAAATACATAAACAAATTACCCAAACTTTGTCAATTTGTCTTCAACGCTTTGTATATCTTCCGTCGCAACCTTTGTCTCAGGATCGATTAGACTGACATTAATTCCACAACATCCACGTCGACTCAACGACCGCACACAGCTTCGAACACCTTCGAACACTCCACGCTTGAATCTCCGGATTCCACTGAAGAAGAACGCTCTTGAAAATGATCACTCAAACAACCATTTGATGTGAATTATTAAACCATGTGAATTTAATACTCAAGAAAACATCAAAGGAAAACTAGTAAAATAGCTTCTAAAGAAAACCCTAGAGCTTCCAAAACAAATCTAGAAGACTTAACCCTTAAAAAAGATTTAAACACATATATATAGAAAACAGGGGCCGCGTACCCTGCTCGAGCGCAGAACTTGCCGCTCGAGTGGAGTCACTAAAACGCGTGCAACTAAAACAGGTCTCCACTCGAGCGCTGAAACTTTATGCTCGAGCGCAAAAACACACCTTCTAGTATTTGTGTAGACAAGCCAAACTACTGAGAAGGTGCAATCTCCGCTCGAGCGCAAATGTTCCTGCTCGTGCAGGAAGACCAAAACTAAGGAAAAAATTACAACTCCATTAAACTGAGTTTGTTCGCGGAATTGCCGACTAGGGACCTAACAATCTCTCCCTTTGTCAATTCCTAGACAAAACTTTTCTAACAATTTGTCCTAAAAACACACGCACTAACACAACCTATCAGACACAAAAAACACTACTGCAAAAACACAAATGCTATGCTGATCTGATAGAGAAACATTTTGAACAATGTACAACCATTCATCACAAAACCATTTGGAACAATATAGAACCATCCACCTGTGAAACAACGAGCAACATACCACAAAAACCAAAACTGTGGAACTCAATAAGATATAAAAAATAACCAATGTACATGAGATATGAAAGCTTAAAATCCAATTGTAGCAGTCTAAACCAAATGAAACAAGTATCCAAAAATTAAAAATGAAAACAAGTAGTGCCAAACCAAATGAAACAAGTATCTGAAACAATGTATCCGAAAATGACAATGAAATCAATGTATCCAAAAAATTCTCCCTTTTTTTGGTCGGAAGACAAACAAGAACAAAGATATAATCAAGGATCAGCCGGTGATGGATGAGATGACCGCAACTGAAGCAAAGATATAATCTGATCCAACTGGAGAGTGGTTTGTGCAGCAGACTGCTCAAGATGGCCAAGCCGACCATCGAAAGCATCGAGATGGGCATCTATGTGAACCAACCGCTGAGTCATGGACTACTCAAAACGGCGAAGCTGATAACGCATAGTCCAGGATAGGACAGCTGCCTCCTCTACTCTTGCTGCGGCAGCATCAAACTCGGCTTCCTCAGCCATAAGATCATTATCATCTGCAGAAGATGGACCTGCCCTAGAAGACTCCCCCTTAACATGTGCCCGACTTTGGGAGACAATTTTTTGGTGAAAGGTTTACTAGGAAAGGCAAACTTATCATCCTTAGAAACTGGGACCTCAAGCGGAGACAGAAGACAGTTGATCAGACACCCATAGGGAAATCCTATCTGTTTATTCCCAAAAACGACAATCATTTTGTGAAGAATAAGAGTGGCAAGGTTAATGGAGAGATGGCAAGCCATGCAAAAGAGAACAAAACCTTGTTCTTGATTGATTTTAGAACAATGAGTGGTGACGATGATATTTGCACAGACAATAAGATTGAGCAGATGAAATTGAGGAAGGAGTTCAAACTGTTTAATCAGAGCACCCTTGATCTAACCACGAGGCGTACCACAGAAGGCAGTGGCCACCTCATTGAAGTCACATGTGGGTTGGACAGGGAAATGATAGTGCTCCGAAAAAACACAGTTAATGCCTAAGAGCTCTCTAATAAGATCAAGGGTAACAGAGATAGACTTAGAACGAACCCAGGTCTGGAAGGAAGGGCCAATATCATCAATACCCTTAATATTACAATAAAACTCGCGAACCTAATCAAGGTTTTTACGGTCGGAGAATGACAGAATTAAGTCACCTTCTAATGGATCGAACAATGGTCGAATGGGAATGGACTCAAAAGTGTTTGGCTAGACATGACGCTCTAGATAAATTGTTCTAGAGGAGAAAGACTCTCTAAAAGACTTGGCTTTATCAGCAGATGGAAATCTGTCAGTGCTATACAAGGGTCGAATGATTGTGGACTTCCTATATTTGGCAGTGGACATTGCTAACCCAAGGTCAAAACAAATACTAACCAAACTGAACATCCCCAAAACGAAATCCAAAACAGTTAAGAAAAAAAATATTAGTAACCAAAAATCAATTAGACAAAATGCAATGAAATAATAGCAATACCCAGAAATGTAAAACCAAATTTCAAAATGCATAATCCAACAGAACATAATCCACAAGGAAGAAAAAAATAATCACAATAACTCAGTAGCAATAAATGAGCACACAGGGTAGAAAAAACTCGACAAAAAGATAAGTATGAAAAAAAGCACATCATGGATCAAAACATGCCCAATCTCACCAATAAGCCTAAGAACCTCTATGAAAGTGTGTGAATCAAGTGAATGAACCAAGCACTAAGCACAAGCCAAACCAAAGTGCAAAAACCAAACAAACCCCAAATCAATCTGAAAGAGAGAGAGAGCAAGAAAAAAAACTAAGAAATTTGGGGTGAGAAAACTTACCAAAGATGAATCAGAGGAGTAAAGGGAGAAGACAAACCCCAAATCACAGTCCACACTGGTCGCAAGAGAAGCCCTAGGGGAGAGAGAGAGAGAGACAATCGCAAAAAGAGGAGAAAAACTGAGTCTGAAATGACGGGTGAAGGAATTTATACTAGGGGATTACGCTCGAGCATGAGACTTAATGCTCGAGCGAACTCACTTATACGCGTCTCTCTGCTCTAGCGCAAAAAAGTAAGCTCGAGCTTAAAAGACCTGCTCTCAGAATCTCGCGTATACTACAAAAGTGCTGGATGAAGTGAAAAAGCGCTCGAGCGCTATAAGCTTCGCTCGATCGGATAAGAAAAAAACCAAAGACCAAAAAAACCCCTTTCTGAGCAGTTAAAACCAGCTCACACTACAAAGTGGGACCTGAAACAAAAGGAAGTGAGCACACTAGCAAGTATGTGACACTAAGATGAAATAATCTACAAACCATGAAGCCCGTAAACTCGCAAATTTATGAACCACAAAATCATGAGCAAATCTGATAAAAATTGATCAATGAGCATGAGCATCATGGGAATGCACAACTCAAAAACAAACATAAGAGCTCACATAATGAATGTGTGTGTGTGCAATCCTTGAGAGGCCACATAGTTAGAGTTAATCCTCGTAGTGATCGGATGGCTGGACCTCCGGCAAGAGTAACTAAACATCACAGAGAAAAGTCAAACCAATAGAAATCAAGGGGTATTTGTTGAGTATACGCGGAGGCTCCCCCTCAATCAATGAGTTTTTTTTTTTTCTTATGACTTTTCTTTCTTGTGGGCACTCACTGGTGGCATTCACGCTCAAGGGTATGGAGACCAAATCAGTGACGCATGAAATCAGTAAGGATAGCCTAGTTGGTGCCTCTGAGGTAGCCTTTTCCTAATACCCGGATATCAATGTATTGAAGGAGGAACCGTGGAAGTGAAAAAACGATGATAGATGATTAAGAGACTCAACATCACCCATGATATGCCAGTATAGGTCAATTCCTCTGAAAATGTAAAAGCGACACTGCTAGAGGTCCATAGAGAACTTTGATCACTTGTGCGAAAACCCTTGCAACAGCTTATCTCAAGAATGTATATAGAATGAGATCATGAAGTCAATGAGCATGGGCATTCAGAATGAGCTATGAACAAAGAAGAATGAAATCTTGCAAACAGCATGAGAGGTGTTCATATGAGTCTAAATGCAGAGATGGAAAAATTAATGACAACGAGATTATAGCATCCAAGCACACATAAAACCAATCACTCATACCCACACAAATAATTGGTAGCACCCTAGTGACTGAGCACTACATCCAAGGTCTTTCTAAGGAACTCAAACCTAAGAAGATCAAGGGGTTTTGTAAAAATATCAGCTTTTTGATGCTCAGTGGGTAAATGTTCAAGAACAACAAGGTCCTCTTCCACTAACTCTCGAATAAAATGATGACGAATGTCAATGTGTTTGGTGCGAGAGTGTTAGACTAGATTTGTAGAAATATTGATGGCACTAGTATTATCATAGAAGAGGGTGAGAGTGTTTTGGTCTATACCATAATCATGAAGCATTTGCTTCATCCACAACATTTGGGCACAACAACTCCCTGCAGCAATGTACTCAGCTTCAGCGGTCGAAAAAGAGATAGCATTTTGTTTTTTGCTATGCCAAGTAACCAAATTATTCCCAAGGTAAAAATACCCTCCAGATGTGCTCTTACGATCACCAGCACACCCTACCCTGTTGGCATAAAAAAAACCAATGATTTCAGCTGTAGTGTCGGTTGAGAACCAAATCTTATAACCCAATGTCCCATTAACATATTTAATGATGCGATTGACTGCAAGAAGATGAGACTCTTTAAGACATGCTTGGTAACGGGCACAAACACCTACACTAAAAGAAATGTCAGGACAACTGGTTGTGAGGTACAAAAGACTCTCTATCATACTCCTATAAAGGGTAGGATTAACATCAGTACCAGAGGAATCTTTGGAAAAGTGAAGACTGGTGCTCATGGGAGTGCAAACATGTTTGGCAGACTCAAGATCGAACTTTGACACAAGGTTTTTGGCATACTTGGTCTGAGAAACAAACATACCCGAAGAAAACAGTTTATTTTGAAGACCTAAGAAATAAGACAACTCTCCCATCATACTCATATCAAACTCATGTGTCATGTAGTCCGAAAAATATTTCACAAGATGATCAGCAGTGGATCCAAACATAATATTATCAACATAAATCTGAGCAACAAGTATATGAAACTTAGTATGTTTCACAAACAAAGTCTTGTACACACTACTCCTTTGAAAATCATTATCAAGTAGAAAGGTAGTAAGTCTATCATACCAAGCCCGAGGGGCTTGTTTTAACCCATACAAGGTCTTGTCTAACTTGTAGACATGGTTTGGACATTTAGGATCCTCAAACCCTTTGGTTGCTCAACATAAGCCTCTTCTTTCAAGAACCCATTTAGAAAGGCACTTTTCACATCCATTTGAAACAATTTGAACCCAAGAAATGATGCAACACCAAGTAAAATATGAATAGATTCGAGATGTGCAACAGGGGCAAATGTCTCATCATAGCCAACACCCTCTACTTGAGTATAGCCTTGAGCAACCAACCTAGCTTTATTTCTAACCACAGTACCATTCTCATTAGATTTATTTTTAAAGACCCACTTGGTACCTATCACAGTCATGTCTTTAGGTCTAGGAAAAAGAGTCCAAACTTTGTTACGTTCAAATTGAACTAACTCTTCATGCATAGCATTGACCCAACTATCATATAGTAAGGCCTCTTTTATATTCTTAGGTTCAATTAATGAAGCATGACACATATGAGATATCTCTTCCCGAATTTTTCTTCGGGTTTTCATTCGATCTGAGATACTTCCAATCACTTGTTGAGTCAGATGATTCAGTTTCACTCTTGTTGATGGTTTGAATTCTGGACTTGTAGTGATAGGTGCATCAGAAGTGGTGTCTCTTTGTGCACTCTTTGGACTTTGACTCACCTTAGAAGTTGGTGCTTGCTCACTTTCCTGAGCTTGGTCCTCTGCTTCTCCTTGACTTTACGGTTTAGTATCCAGGATTGGAGACTCACCATTTTCTTCCTTGTTTAACGCTAAAGTAGGAGAACTTGTGTCATCTATAACCACATTGATCGATTCCATTAAAGTCAAAGCATGCAGGTTATAGACACAAAAAGCTCTACTTGATGTTGAATACCCTAGAAAAATGCCTTCATCACTTCGGGAGTCAAATTTGCCCAAGGGCTCTCTATCTTTGAAAATGTAACATTTACTCCCAAAAGTTTAGTAGTATTTTATATTAGGTTTCAATCCCTTCCACAATTCATAAGGAGTTTGTAAAATGCCGGGCCTTAAATACACACAATTTATAACATAAACAACAGTATTTAAGGCTTTAGCCCAAAACTCTGGAGAAACTTGCATGACCCTAGCCATTTCTTGAACAACCCTGTTCTTTCTCTCAACAACTCCATTTTGTTGTGGAGTAATCAGTACAGAAAATTCATGTTTAATTCCATGCATATCACAAAAATCCGAAAACAAACTATTTTCAAACTCATGACCATGATCAGTTCGGATTCTTATGATACGCCCAATAGAAACACCCTGTTCATTTTGGATTTTAAGGACTAAGGCCTGGAAAGCATCAAACGTATCAGTTTTTTCTCTTAAAAAATTTACCCATGAAAAACGAGTAAAATCATCAACGGTTAAAAAAATATATCTTTTACCTCCAATACTTTCAATGCGAGTGGGTCCCATAAGATCCATATGAACCAATTCAAGAGGACGTTTGGTTGTGAAACTGTTCACCTTTTTATGAGGAGCATGAGTTTGCTTCCCAAGTTGACACAGGCCACACACATGGTTCACATTCTTACCCATTTTGGTACTCCTCTCACAAGTTCTTTGTTGGCAATCTTAGTTAGGTCTTTGAAATTCATGTGACCTAATCTTTGATGCCCCAGGTCAATGTTACTTATGACGGCCGAGTAACAAGTAAGATCATTAGTGGTAACAATCCCATAGCAATTGTCAGATGTGTGAACCCCATGCATGATAATATTTCCTTTCTTATCCAAAATTTCATATTTATTTTTTGAAAATAATACTTCATAATGGGAATCACACATTTGACTAATGCTTAACAGATTAGCTTTAAGGTCGTCAACAAGCAAAACATTTTCAAGTTTAGGAAGACCAACAACACTTATAGAGCCCTTACCAATGACTTTAGAAGTGCCACTACCTCCAAATGTAACAATTCCTCATTCATATTTATCAAGAGATGTGAAATAGGATTTATTACCAGACATGTGACGAGAGCACCCACTATCAAGATACCACATGTGTGAGCCACGTGTTTTCAGTGCAGTGTGAACAACGAAACGCGTTAAGTCGTTCTTTCTAACCCATATTTTTTTGGTCTTAGTGGAAGTAGGACTGGCAGTCTTGGTAGACGTCTTAGCATTGTGAACACCCTCACGAATCTTGGTGATCTGCCTAGACATATAAGGTTGTCTCCTAACCCAAGAAGTATTAGAATTTCTACCCTTTTTAGACACTTGAACAAACAACTCAAAACAATAAGGACGAATGTGGCCATACCTCCCACAATGCTGACAAACAAAAACAGGTTTTACCTCCAGTTTGTCGATCTTACTCCCTTTGGGTTGATGAAGAGAAGTATCAACCTTGAGCTTTCCCTTTGCTTGAGTCTTCAGATCATGTGATGTACAGGCCTGTTCCTTTGAAGTGTTGTAACAGTATAGCCAATCCCACTTTTATCACCACTCATTTGTTGAGACCCGATGATACCTGTCTTTGACTCTTTGTTCCACATATTAATCGTGGCTCTAGCAACTTTGAGTTCATCCTCTTTCTGACCAATCAGCTCTTCCAATGTGGCTTGTGACATCTCAAGGATTCCAATCTTCTCTTCAAATGTAGCATAGATGCTCAGAAGTTTATTCCTTTCGATTTCACAAGCTAGAAGCTTTCCGCAGAGGTCTTGCCTGTCATTTGAGATCTTGATGACATCCCTTTTTCCAGCTTCAATCTCTTCCTTTAGCTTGGCATTCTCGTTTTCACATGTTTTGAGCTTGAGAGTGAGTTTGTCATTTATCTTGGACAAATTCAGAGATTCATCGTAAAGCTTTTCATAAGCTTGTTGTAGGTCATCACCATCAATCTCATCATTGTCTTCTGAAGTTTCATCATCTTCTTTTTGCTTTTCTTTCTCATATACCTCATCAGTCGAGCAACTAAGACATGAAAATTGATAGATGTTGGTGATGTCTCTCTTCTTTCATGAAATTGACTCAGAATTTCCTATGCATCTTTGGCCTTTGTGCAGTGAGCAATCCGTTGCTGTTCTTCTTCAGAAATTACTTCATGGATGGTAGTCAGAACTCTTTGATTGCTCGGATTATCAATGCTTTCAACATCCTCAATGGTTTGCCATTCCTCAGGGTTATAAGCTCTCAGAAACATCCTCATTCTGATCTTCCAGAACAAGTAATTACTCCCATCAAAGGAAGAAGCACGGTGCAGATTCTGACCACGAGCAAATTCCACTGGCTTTGGAGGAGGTTGAGTGACAGTAGACCAGAATGCTATGTAAGTACTACCTCCGTCTTCACCGAATTCGGTTTCTTCAGGTTGTTTGTGACGCCGCAAATCTACACTAAGGGTTGTAGTCAAAGGAAAGTCACTAATGAGTCCTATGGCCAATAACCAAGTAAGATCCTAGATCGTCGGAGGAGTCAAATTAGCCTCCATGCTAAGTCCAGTCCTTTTAGGTAGCGCACTACCTTTTTGACAGATCTTAAGAGGTATTGACACAAGGTCTCATAAATAACGTTAAGGATTATATTGGTGTTAGAATATAAGTACATAATAATAGAATAGTTACGAATATCCTTAATTACAAAAGCTCGTTCCATTAACATTACATCCCAAAAGAAAATCTAAAATTTCATATGAACCTTACAAAACATCAAAAGGAAAATTTCTAACTTTTCTAAGATAGCCAAATGTCTTCGAAGGTTTTCGGCTCGTCGTCTCCTACTATAAGCTCCTCTTCGGCACCTGGCATGATACGCCGTGAGCTTTGAATACCTAGTAAACGCACATACACCTTATCCCTTTTTCCCAGTCCAATATACAACAGCATTTACAAAGACAGAGGAAAGGGATCATAACATATAAGTTCATAACACAGATTATATGGTTAGTTGTTAATAGTTTAGAAATCCCCCAAAGAGATTTCGTCCTCCCAACTCCAAGAATTGGATGTGAATTATTCGGTATGCCCCATCTTTTGCTGCTTTGTTGCAGACCTTACCTCGAATGCCTACTAACTGTTATATGCCACGTAGCGCCACCCGCAGGGCCTTAAAAGAGACGGTAGTAATGGGCCTTGCCCAAATCACTCCTTACACGGAACTACCTAGGGTCCGAATATAACCGCTCCATTCAAGCGTTCTGAAACAACCACTTGCGCAAGACTTGCTCATTTTAATCCACTACTAATATCAACTTAACATTCTCATCATTTACTATGTATAACTAGTGTGGTCATCAACCCTCTTTACCAACCCATTTAGTTTTCCTCTTTTCACACTAAGTTCATTTCACATTAGTGGTTTGCACAAGTAAGAGCAAAATAAGGCCATTCAAGGTGAAACTCAAGCATGCAAGTATAACATATATTACAACAAATATGTCATGATAGCATAAAAGCATTAATTACAACAAGAACCACACTGTTCAGATTTCCAGCACTCCACCAGTTCAAAAATAAATATAGAAAAAATATTTTTTTAGAGTTTCAGAAATGTGGCTTCTTGAGGATTTGTAGAGAATCAAGTCTAGTTTCAGAATCATTTTACGGAAGTAGGGTGGCCCATTTTTATTTTTAGATATTTAAGAAATACACAGACTCTGTCCAGATTTTACAACTGTTACAAAGTTTGGTGTTTCTCTTAAAATACGCATTCATTTTCATTGAAATAATTTTTTTTAAAGCTAACATTTAGAGGAAGATTTTGATATAAAAATGAACGTGAGACCATTTTTCTAAATTTTCTAGAATTTTCTAAAGTTCTCTATTTTAATAGGTTCTTTGCAGCAAGTATTTAGAAAAATAAAAGGAGTCATAAAAACACATCCATGGCCTTAGCCAAAATTCTCACATACTCTATATATGTCAATTAATACCCCTTTAAAACAGATTTTGAGTTGGTGAAGGTTTGCTATGGAAATAAAATCAAAAACCTTGAGAAAAGCTTGCTGGAAATTACAAGGAAGAAGAAGAAGAACATTTCATTTTACATCATCTAACAAATGTAGTAACTCTTAGTATCATATGAAATACATTTTTAGCATGTATTATGAAGGGGAAAAACATGATGATTCATTGAGAGAAGAGGTGTATGAGGTTTACCTTAGTTGCTTAGAGTTTGCTAGAGCCTTGTATTTATAAGCCAAGGAAGAGAGAGAAAATGGTTGAATGATTTGGTTAAATTTCAATAGAATTGATCTAGTTTTGTTGGTTTGTAATTAGATCCAATTAGGATTAGTGTTAATTAATCTTGATTAAGAAAAAGTAATCCTATTTATTAGTTAATTGGGAGATAAGAGTACATTGCATTTATTGCTAGTCACTTCATTTTATTTATTCAAAGATATACCAATATAAAATTTAAGATATTATAAATAAAAAATTAATTTTCCTTGTCCCTTCTACTATTCACAACCGGTTAGTCTTCTACACATGTGGGAAATCAATTTTTTTTAATATTATAATATAGTAGATATTATGTACAATCAATATAAAAATAGTTGTACCTTATTTGATTAAAATATTGGGATTTTGGGGTCAAAATGCAATAATAAAGAAAGAAAATGGCTGAATTTGAAATTCTGAAATAAGACATATATTTCAGTCATATATTTAATAAAATAATGATAGGAAAAGTATTTTGGGTCCCGTGATGCCGATTCGTAACAAAAGGCGAGATACCGGGCTAAAACGACGATTACTGAAAACTAAGGTTTTTCTCTTATAAATTTTCATTCTAGGGTTTCTAAATTATTAATTTAGGGTTTTAGAATGTTTCCTAAGTTCTCAGAGTCGATTAGGGTTTTCCAGTTAGCTCATGCAGTCGTTCTTGATTTCTAGGGTTTAATTTGCAAGAAATAGATAAACAGGTTTCTTATTGAAATTCTTTAACTATAAGAGTTTAGAGAAATTACAAAAGGTTGGGGCCTCACATTCTTGCTCTGACCCGCTTTCATTATCCCAAGTTACTGTATAGACTTTCTTCTAGTTCTTTTCGATGGACATTCAAGAGCAATATGTCCAAACCTTTGACATTCGTAACACTTAACCCCTTGCCCCTTCACAGTCTTCTTTTTAGTTTTTGGAGCAATTTTTGGTGGAAAATTTTTAGGTTTTTCATTACTCTTATCTTTTGAAATAGGGTCATTGAAATTAGGCTTCTTTTTCTTTAATTTTTTTTAACTGTTTAGTACATAGCTATCATCTTGGACTCTAGATCAAACTGAATCTCAGGTGTCTTTGCAGTCTCATGAGCACTAGTGAAAGTCACACTATCTTTTTGTTTTTTCTTAGAAATCTGGTGGGCTACATAAGTCTACTAGTTTCCAACCAACTGATCAAGCTTGAGGGTATCAACATCCTGAGCCTCCTCAATAACTGTAACTTTTGATTGGAACCTTTCGGGTAAAGACCTCAAAAATTTTCCAACAAGCTTAGCTTCAGGGATTTTTTCACCGAGTATGAAACAGGAATTCACGATGTCATTAAGTTTAGCATAAAAATCATCAAACGTCTCATCATCACGCATAAAAAGAGTAGCGGAGGTGAGACGTTGAAGTTTTGACCTTTTAACATAAGTAGTACTATCGTGAATAGTTTCATGAATATCCCAAGCCTCTTTTGCTACCTCACAAGTACAAATACGAAGAAACTCTTTTGGTGTGATGAAGCAAAAGAGGGAATTGAGAGCCATATTTTCCAACTCAAATTTTGATAGTTGAATGCGTTCCATTTATCAAGAGGTTTGGGAATATCAACACCATTAATGGTGATAATAGGTTCACTCCACCCATAGATCATACAGTGCCAAACTTTCTCATCGATACATTTTAAAAATGCTCTCATATGAGCTTTCCAATAAGAATAGTTTGTACTATCAAGTAACGGAGGTCTATGGGTTGAGTTACCTTCACGAATTGAATGCATATCACTAATCACACAAAATCACACTCTTATAGTTTTGATAAAAACAAAGAGTGACCTGCTCTGATACCAAATTGAAAAACCTAAGTGATTCGTGATTAGATCAAAATTTAATTGTACCAATTCCCAAACAATTAAAACTAACAATCTAAATTATCAAGCACGTATGAAAGTGATTTAGATTGTTATTTTTGAAACAATAAATAGACACAAACAATTTTTATGTGGAAAAAATCACTATTGAAGCACCTCTAATTGTGAGTAAAAAATCACGGGCGAAACACCACAAATCAATCCACTATGAAGGAAAGAAAGAACACAAAATATCCAAATAAATTACCCAAACTCTGTCAATTTGTTTTCAACGCTTTGTATATTTCCACTGCAACCTTTGTCTCAGGATCGATTAGACTGATGTTGATTCCACAGCATCCACGTCGACTCAACGATCGCGCACAGCTTCGAACACCTTCAAACACTCCACACTTGAATCTCCAGATTCCACCGAAGAAGAACGCTCTTGAAGATGATTACTCAAATAACCCTTTGATGTGAATTATCAAACCATGTGAGTTTAATACTCAAGAAAACAGCAAAGGAAAACTAGTAAAATAGCTTCTAAAGAAAACCCTAGAGCTTCCAAAACAGACCTAGAAGACTTAACCCTAAAAAAAGACTTAAACATATATATATATATAGAAAACAGGGGCCGTGTACCCCGCTCAAACGCAGAACTTGCCGCTCGAGCAGAGTTACTAAAATGCATGTGACTAAAATAAGTCTCCGCTTGAGCGTTGGAACTTCACGCTCAAGCGCAAAAGCACACCTTTCAGTATTTGTGCAGTCAAGCCAAACTATTGAGAATGTGCAATCTCCGTTCAAGCGCAAATGTTCTCGCTTGAGCGAGAAGAACAAAACCAAGGAAAAAATTACAACTCCATTAAATTGAATTTGTTTACGGAATTGGCAACTGGGGACCTAATAACTACCGTCATCCGTATCATAAATGACAAGCGTCCAGTGTGCATCATGACATATGGGGAAATGAATGTATCTACATGTGCTTTTCTCCATGACGCTTTTTGTCACATACCTCTCTATTGCACGGACGTCGTTGTTTTTCACCATGTCCTACCACACACATGCCACCCATGTCACAACAAATACAGACACACAGCAAACAGACATCCATCGTCCACTCCAAACTTACTAGGCAAATGCTACTGAAGAATACGACTTGTCCGTTGTCTCATCATTTGCATACATCTTATACTGCTCAGTTTTAAGCACCTCCGAATAAGCATCGATCACCTAACATGTACCAAAAACAATTTCACCGTATTAAAAACATATGCAACACAGTAACCAACTGCCACCATATTTTAACTTGTACACACATGCAAAACCAAACCAAACAAAAACAAAACAAATAAAACAACAAAACTTACATTGCCACGGATAGAACTTTGCCTAACAAGGGCCTTCACATCGTTGAAATACAATGACACTCCATTTGTACTGTCCCCCCAAATGACAGCCCTACTCAACAACACAAGTTAGACACATCAATCTGTCCATGTTTACGTAAAGGAAAATGTATTAAAATACGTACCCGTCTCCGTGACGCTCATACGCAGTTGTGATTTTTGCCTTCTCTTCAATCGTCATCATTTTCCAAACACCCAACCAATTGTTTATACCAAATCCGAACCACTTTTTTTCCAGGTAACACAATTGCATCCACATCTATAATATCATCTTCAATAACGCATTTCTCTTTCCCTCCGACATTGCCTATAACCAAGCCCGTTATTGTCCCACGCCCAGCTAATAATGGGTACTCGAACTCAGACAGCTTCCACTATTTTCTCACTTTATTCTTAATGTTACACACATAAGACTTCTGTACACCAAACCCTGAAGCAGCCTGCAACACATCAGATTGTTTATGTAGCGAGCAAATGTTGTCAGTATCGCGCTAGTCTAGTCATACAATCGAACTATAGTGATGTTTTTGATGTAGCGAACAAATGCCCAGCTGATTGTTTTTCCCGTGTTGGAAAAAAATAGTTTGCCACACATGTACAAAGCTAACAATTTCGTCGTGTCTTCCGCATCCTGCCTTGTGTGATCCCTAGCTGCCTCTAAGAACAAAGTCTTCACCAATTTCGACGTTACTCGAGAAATATCACGCGCCCTTCATTGCATAAAATCTGACACTGGCCTCTGATTGGGTGACAGATCAATTCGCCTCTCCTCGCATTGTAATCCAAATAGTAACCTTATGTCGTAGCTCTCAAGCTTCACACTTGACCCACTAATGTTGAACGCATTTTCTCGGGGATTGTATACGTTTATAATTTTAAATATGAGCTCGTCATACTTTCTAAATTTGTTGTGATTCAGGTTATTCACATGTATTGCCTCGATCATGGTCCAGAATGGCGTCCTTTTCAATTGTCGTAAATGTCCCTCCCTCAACTTTGCTGAGTTGACAAGCTTAACAATGCCCAGCTATGTTAGACCGGAAGTTTAGCCTCGTTTTATGTTGATGTTGCCCACCGGCAGCTGCCTTTCCCACACTACGGTCCACCCCATGTGTGACAACTTTAGCCTGTTTGAAGAGTATACAACCTTGCATTTTCACCCCAAGTTTGTTTGAATTCGAACCAATACCCTCCTCAGCTTGTTTTATTTCACATGAACGAGTCCATGGACTAATTCCCTTACGAGAACTTGAAACAAGACCAACACAACCTTTTTAGTTTAAATGTAATTTCCAATAAGAAAACAAACTTAAAATGGTACATGTCACACGTACACCATGCGACACCCAACCACATCCATACATTCCATAAAAACATACACAACAGTACACATCGCATTCCTTCCATAATTTTTCCAACAGCAAACACTCAAATTAAATAAGATATGTACATGTGTATTCACAACACCACACATACACCCCACAAATCACATACGAAACGCCGTCACCAAACAACAAGTTCTTGTTTGTGTGAGTACATGTTATGCATATTCACTATAGCGTCAACACGAAACATGTCATAGCGTCTCAGACGAATTTTAATTTTGTGTCACTTATACGCAAAGTACATCACACGTCCGTCACACATACAGGCTTCACATTTACAAAAAAAAAACACCCACCATTCTCTATCCAAAAAATAAAAAAAAACAACCAACACCCACATTTACTACGTTGCGCACAATTTTTCCATAATCTCACTCGTATTGCACGCACACACACCAAGCTTACCTTCGTGTGCGTACATTGTTTGCAGAGTCATTGTAAGACCAGCTCTCAATACGTCACACTAGCCCCCTCTAACATTTAACATGTACAAAAAATCATAAACCATTCGACATCATAACCACTACACACAACACACACACTTCATATCAAACAAACCCAAATCCCTACCTCCAGCCTCTTACCCCCACACACCATATGTCACACACACAACACAACACCAATTCACCCAAACCATTTACAACAATCATCATACATTACAAAATTCCACACCAACTACCAACAAATAAAGTAAAAAAAAATGGGACCCCAAACATCACAACCAACTGAAAACGCATACACTCCGCAAATTGGACCCGATACTACAAACTCTTCTGACAACACATACACATCCAAACCCTACACCAACAAATAAAGTCAGAAAATTGGACCCCAAACATCAAAAGCAATTGACAACACACACACTTCGAAAGTGGGACCCCAAACTACAAAAACAACTAACAACACATAATCTCTGAAAATATGTCCTTACATATCCATCTAATAAACCAAAATCAACAGCAGGGTCTTGCCACATAACTTTTTTCGCCATCAATTTAGTTCATAAGGATGAACACTAACACAATAATGCTTTCGATTCACCATCTTCCTCCCACCCTCCTCTGAAGTGTGAAGACGTAATCAACAAAACGATACACTGTTTCAACGTGAGAATCTCGCACCTTCAGGATATTCCAATCATCCCCTCTAAATCATGCATAGAATCGCAATTCAAATTTTTTGAAAACGTAAAATTAGGGTTTCGCACAAAGAAGTAAGCCTTCCCTAACAAAATGGGGATCTATGTTTTGGGTATTGTGATTTGATGGTGTCGGGTCGGATTGTGTGACACGCTAGACCTACACCACTAAGGCAAAAACCACAAAAATCCTTTAGTGTGCTCCCCCACTATGTGGCACCCACCACGTGTCACGTGCCTAGACCCACCCAACCATACAACACGTACACAACACACCCTGTGTACGTAAATTATATGTGGCACACGCGAAATCACACCAATCCATCTACAACTCATACGTCAACCGTCCTAACGATGACAAAAATTTCATTTTAAAAACAAAAAGACCAAACGGATCATTAGAAAATAAATGGGACTAATTGAAAAACAAATACAACTTTTAGGATATATTGGTAAATTTCTCTAAATTATAATTATTTTATTTTTTTTCTCACAAAAGTCAAAAAAACTAACCCAAACGAACTTTTTATTTTCAAATTAAAAAAATCTCAATTCTAAAAAGTCAATTAAAAAAGTTTTTGCCAAACAATAATTATGTAATTTTTTTAATAAATTTTTTGAATTATTAATTTAAATTTTTATGAAATATATTAAATAATAATCTTATTTTAAAGTTTTTGTTGATATTTTTTCTGAATAATATTAATTTTATAAAAATTGAATTTATATACTAAAAATTATATGTATTTTATTAAAATAAAATAGAAGAAAATTTGTTTTTTTGTTCTGTTTTTAATTAAGAAACGAGGTGGGTGATGTGATGTGTGTGCTGGGTAGAGAGAGAGAGAGAGAGGAACTGTGATTTGGGTGACGTGTGTCTTGGTGAGTTGTGAGATGAGAGAAATTTGACAGTCAAGAGAGTCATGTTCTTTATAATATATTTTTTACTTGTCAATACTGTCCACTGATTTGTAGTTTACATCTTTTGGACCCACTAATTTTCTTAAGAGCCATGGTAGAAAATTTTAGGCCTTGTTTGATTTGTGTTTGTAAAATAGTTTTTGAAGTAAAAAGTATAAAAATTTATTTAGTTTACTTTTTTTTAGAAATGATTTTGAAAATTTTTTTAGGATAGAGTTTTAAAAAAAGTGATTAATTTGATGTGCATGAGATAGAGAGAGTAATTTTGAAAAGTAAGTAACCAAAAAAAATTTTGAGATTTTTTTTGAAAAAAATTGTTTGATTGGATTATTCCTGAAAATTTGTTTGTAGAAATTTTTTTCCAAAAATTTTTTTGAAAAAAAACCAAACAAGGCCTTAATATTTGGGATAAATTATAAATATATTTTTTTTAAATTTGTTTAAAGTATGAATTGTTTTTTATGATTTAAAAAATTATAAATAGCTCATTATCAGAATTTTTTATTCAACAAAATTAATTAAAAAAGTAAAATTTCTAACTATTTACCTGTATAACAATAAAATTATCTGAATTATTAATTGAAATAAAATTTTAATATTATTAAATACCGTTAATTAACTTGATGATTTATTAATAAAAATGACTTATTTTTTTATGAAATTAGAAACTTTAAAGGGCATAATATAATTTCTAGAACTATAAAAGGTAATTTGTAATTTAAGTAAACCTCAAGGAGTGCGTTTGTAATTTATTCTAATACTAGTTTATCACATTTGCTATGCACGGGATAATTATAGATATTTATATTTGTTTTAGATTTTTTTAATATGCAAATTTTTTTTTTTATAAAAAATAATTTAACAATATTATCACTAACCATAATATATGAGAAAAGTTGAAAATGGTGCAACAGTAATTATGTACAAGTTGTATCTATAATTATTTGTATGAGGAAATTTTGACCAAAGCTCTCAAAAGGCATGTGAAAAAGCATATAGATTGAAAAAAGCTAATAAATGCTGATAAGGGAATTTTGACCAAATCAATAAATGTAGGCATGTGAAAAGGTATATGGATTGGAAAAAGTTAATAAATCAACAATATTAGGGATACTTACACATTTACTAACAATCTTACTAACACACTCACAAGTTTTGATAAGATCAATCATCACTTGGTATGGACCCACATCAATTGGTGAGTGTGTTAGTAAGACTGTTAGTAAATGTGTAAATATCCCTAGCATTTTTCTTAATAAATACTGATCAGGAGATTTTGATCAAATTAATAAATGTTGAAATTTTTTTTTAAATCAAAAATTAAAAAAATAAAAATTGAAATATTAAGGGTGTGTTTGGTTTGTGTTTGTAAAGTAGTTTTTAAGATAAAAAATACGAAAATTTATTTGATTTGCCTTCTTACGAAAATTGTTTTGGAAAATTATTTTAGGGAGAGAGTTTTAAAAAAAGTGATTGATTTGATGTGTATGAGAGAGAGAGTGATTTTGGAAAGTATGTAACCAAACAAAATTTTGAAATTTTTTTTGAAAAAATTTATTTAGTTTAATTACTCCTAAAAATTTATTTGTGAAAATTTTTTCTGAAAAACAAACCAAACAAATCCTAAAACTCCCTCAAAATTTGGGATTAGAAACTCCCTTTTTTTATAAGATGATAGATTTGAATTCTAAAATAAAAAAATCAACTCCGCTGTGTAACTCGAATTACCAACGGCTCGAATGGCCCGATATCTCAAAACGACGTCGTTTTGAGATTTTTTTTTTATCTTAGCAATAAGATTTATTATCTTACCGGTAGAATAATTTTTCCGTACTAGATCTAAGTCATTCTCTTACCGATAAAAATTTTAAAACGACATCATTTTAACATTCATGACATTCAAATTCTCATGCATGAAGTCCCACGCATTTTCCCAAAAAAATATATAGCATAACACGTCACAAATCCATCCATTCAGAGCTCTTCTTACTTGTTTGGTTTGTATTTCTCAAAAATTTTAGAAAAAATTCTCTACAAATAAGTTTTCAAAAGTAATCAAACCAAACAAATTTTTTCAAATTTTTTTTTCAAAACTTGTTTGGTTTACAAGTTTTCCAAACAAATCTCTCTCTCATACACATCAAATCAATCACTTTTTTCAAAACTCTCTCTCAAGATAATATTTCAAAACATCTTTTAAAAAAAAATCAAACCAAATAAATTTTCATATTTTTTATCTCAAAATATGTTTCTCAAATACAAACTAAACAAGCCCATCATTTTTCTTTTCCCAAATGATGGTTTCAATATCTCGTTGCTGAGCTGACGGTGCAAACTGATCCGCGTCAGAAATAATCCGACATGCTGCCAAACTTCACTTATCCCAAAATATTCACTTTACATCATGACCGTCCATTGTGTTTTCCTTTATTTTATTTTATTTTTTTGATAAATGAGGTTTTGGCCTTATTTGGTTTTTGTTTCTCGAAAAATTTTGAGAAAAATTCTCTACAAATAAATTTTTAAAAGTAATAAAACCAAACAAATTTTTCTAAATTTTTTTTCCAAAACTTGTTTAGTTTACAAATTTTCCAAACAAACCTCTCTCTTATACACATCAAATCAATCACTTTTTCCAAAACTTTCTCTCAAAATAATTTTTCAAAACATCTTTTGAAAAAAAATCAAATCAAACAAATTTTCGTACTTTTTATCTCAAAACATTTTTCTCAAATACAAACCAAACAAGACCTTTATCATTCAACTTTTTAGAAATTGTATTTTTTAATTTTTTAATTTTTAATAAATACTTTTAAAATTTTAAAGTAATTTTTTTATTTTTTAGACGTACTTTATTTAAATATATTTAAAAAATAAAATATTTATAAAAAATATTTTAAAAAGTCAATAAATACAAAATAATATGAAAATCTATTAAATTTTTATATTTAATTCACAAATATTTACTTTTTAAGTATATTTATATTTGGTGTATCTAAAAATAAAAAAAATAATTAAAATATTAAAAAAATTCAATGAAAATAAAAAATACAAAAACTATATAATTTAATTTTTTGAAAAGTGAATGTAAAAAATTGAAATCAAACAAGTAAATAGTGTTTCTCTTATATTTGTTGGTAAATTATTATGGTTGGGACTAAAAAAGCATAAAAGATAAAATAATATAATAAAATAAAATGTTATATCTAAATTTTCCGGTCTTCCTTCTACTAATTCTCTCGCCGGAGGGTTCACTGGGGGACTGCCCCGTTCCCCTTTGGACTTGCTTGCAGGTCATCTGACGGAATCATCACCCGAAGCCGGAACCTGAAGAACCTGGGCCAGCCTGACCCATCCACCCGGGACGGCCTGTATCCTCAGTTGGCGCCGTCTGTGGGAAGCTTAGTGGTTTATCCGTGCACTAGTTGTGTTCACTACTGCCGGAGCCCTCCCTTCTCACCATCACCTTTCCCTCTTGCCCGTCCAGGTGTATGGTCACGACTAGGTCCATGGCTTCTCACCACAACGCCGCCGATCACCAAACAGATCCTTTCCACCCAACTAACCCACCACAATATATCATCGAGCTCACCAACAGCATTAACCGCATGGCCGAGCAAAACCAGGCCCTGATCAATGCGTTACTCCAGAGAAACCCTCCCGTTCCACCTCCAAATATCCCACCCAACCAAGGAATAACCCCAGGCCATACTGCTCCACAACCCCCTCCGCCTAACCCAGAAGGCTCGCAGCCCCTTCCTCCCCAACATGAAAACCTACCACCCCCACCTCCACGCCCGCCAGTCGCAGCACTGGCTCCTGAGGGGGAAGCTAGCAGTGTTCAGCCTCCATTAACCGACCATGGCGACAACATTCCCCTCTGGGACGTTGAAATCCGAGCTATGAAACTCCAACTACAAGGGGTCATGCAGAACATTCAGCACAAGCCCTCAGTCACCACCAACTCGCCTTTTGTTGCCTCCATCCGCGACAAACCATTGCCTGCCAAGTTCAAGATGCCTACCGTTGACTCCTTCGATGGCACGACGGACCCAGTCGACCATCTGGAATCCTATCGCACCCTCATGATCCTCCATGCTTTCCCTGACGAGATCATGTACCGAGCTTTTCCAGTGACACTGAAGGGATCAGCTCGGCTGTGGTTTAGCCAACTCCCGGCGGACTCCGTCTCCACCTTTCAACACCTCAGTGACTCCTTCCTGAGCCACTTTATTGGAGCCCAGCGTCAGAGACGCCCAGCCACCCAGCTCCTTAACATTCGTCAGACCGAGGGGGAGTCGCTCCGCAGCTTTGTCACCCGGTTCAACACCGAAGCCCTTCAAGTAGCGGAGAATGACGATAAGGTCATCCTCACCGCTTTCATGGCCGGCCTGCGGTCGTCTGATTTCCTTTTCTCCCTCTCCAAAAACCCTCCAACCACCATGGCAGCTCTACTATCCAAAGCCCAGAAATACATGAATGCTGAAGATTCCCTGGCCGCTCGGCAAGAGCCGACCCTTAAAAATCCGACCCCCAGAGACAAGAGGAAAGATCCCGAGCCCAGAACCGCCCAGTATAATAGCCAAACACCCCACTATAATGACCGACCCCCCCGAACCGACCGGCCAACTCCGACCAGACCACCCGGTCGGTTTGAGCGATACACACCTCTTAACTCCCCCATGGAGCACGTCCTCAATCAAATCCAGCGGGACTACCCCCTCAAGTGGTCCCTACCGTCCCGACACCCTTCCACCCGGAAGGATCAGTCCAAATACTACCGCTTCCACCAAGACCATGGCCATACTACCGACGAGTGCATCAACCTCAAAGACCAAGTCGAGACCTTCATCCGCCAGGGCCGCCTCAGCCGATTCACAGACCCCCGTCCCGCACAGAGGCAAAGAACTGACCTTCCCAGGAACAATCGGCGACGCACACCACCCCGCAATCAAGCCCCACCAAACGAAGGCCACGATCGCCCGCCACCACAGCCTCGGCCTCCAGGCAATCCCCCTCCACCAGTCGAAGAAATCAGAGTCATTTCGGGGGGCCTTGCTTGCGGGGGGCCATCCCGCTCAGCTCAGAAGGCAGAACTCAGAAAAATCAGACAAGGCTCAGACAAAGCAGTGGCGACGGTGGATCGACCTCCCAAACAGTCAAAACAATGGATCGAACCCATCACCTTCACCGACACCGACTGTGCAGGAGTCCGTTACCCACATGATGACCCTCTTGTCATTTCCGCCATCCTCTCCAACTACAAAGTCAGACGAGTCCTCATAGACAACGGCAGCTCTTCAGACATTATCTTCCTCAATTGCTTCCGCCAGCTCAAGATTGGGAAAGAGAGTTTGTCTCCTCTCCAAACCCCTCTAGTCGGCTTCACCGGCGACCGCATTGCCTCCATCGGTTCCATCGATCTACCTATCACCATTGGCGAGCACCCCCGGCAGACCACTAAGTTGCTCACCTTTCTTGTGGTTGACTGTCCCTCTGCTTACAACATCATCCTCGGCCGCACAGCCCTCAACGCCTTCCAAGCCATCACATCTACATATCATCTTGCCATCAAATTTCCTACCGATCTCGGTGTCGGCACTGTCAAAGGAGAGCAGACCGTGGCCAGGGAGTGTTATGTCGCCTCGCTCAAGGAAGTCAAGTTGAAAGAGGCCATGATCATCGAAGGGCTTGACGTCTGAGATGAGGACGAGCTGGTCAGAGGTGAACCTGTAGAGGAACTTATTGAAGTTAACATTGATCCCACCAACCCAATCAGAACCGCCAAGATTGGCAGCCAATTACCTCCCCAAGTCAAGGCTGACCTCACTGCTCTACTGACCGAGCACAGAGATGTATTCGCCTGGACCCATTCTGGCATGCCAGGCATCGACCCCTCCTTCATAACCCATCGCCTCAGCATCGAGCCCCACTTTCGACCCCACCGCCAGAAGCAACGCATTTTCCACCCGGAGCGTAACACCCTCATAGCCGCCGAAGTTGACAAACTCCTCGAGGCCCAATTCATCAAAAATGTGGACTATCCTAGGTGGTTGTCCAACGTGGTCCTCGTCCGCAAACACAATGGCAAATGGCGGCTCTGTGTCGACTACTCTGACTTGAACCGAGCTTGTCCTAAAGACAGCTACCCCCTTCTCCGCATAGATTTGCTGGTCGACGGCACGGCCGGTCATCAAATGCTCAGCTTCATGGATGCTTTCTCTGGGTACAACCAAATTTTGATGCACACATCCGACCAGGAGCACACGTCATTTATCACCGACCGAGGTACCTACCACTACTGTGTAATGCCGTTCGGATTGAAGAATGCTGGGGCCACTTATCAGCGGCTGGTTAACGCCGTTTTCCACCACCAAATAGGTCGGAATATGGAAGTCTACGTCGACGACATGCTAGTCAAAAGCAAATACTCCTCCGATCACCTTGCTGACTTACGTGAGACCTTCGCCACTTTGCGCAAGTACCAGATGAAACTCAACCCAGAGAAGTGCGCCTTTGGCGTAGGGTCCGGCAAATTTTTGGGCTTTATGGTCAGTCAGTGCGGCATCGAAGCTAACCCCGAGAAGATCAAGGCCTTGGTTGAGATGCAGTCGCCTAGGACGGTCAAAGAAGTTCAGAGACTCACGGGCCGAGTGGCGGCCCTCAACCGGTTCATCTCCCGTGCGACAGATAAGTGCTTGCCCTTCTTTAAAGTTCTTCGGAAGACTTTTGAATGGACAGCTGAATCCGAAGAGGCTTTCTAACAGTTAAAGCAGTGCATGGCCAACCCCCCATTCTCTCCCAAGCAATCACGGGCGAACCCCTCTTCCTCTACCTAGCGGTATCGGACACCGCAGTCAGTGCAGCTCTCCTCAGAGAAGATGGCTTAATCCAACGGCCGGCCTATTACATCAGTCGGGCTCTCAGGGGCGCGGAGCAGAACTACCCCTTGCTGGAAAAACTGTCCCTGGCCTTGGTCATTGCCTCCAGACGACTCCGTCCATACTTCCAAGCTCATTCCATTGTGGTCCTCACCGACCAACCCCTGAAGAAGGTCATGCAGCAACCAGAACTCTCAGGTAGACTGATGCAGTGGTCCGTAGAACTCAGCCAGTTCGACATCTCTTACCGCCCTCGGACAGCAATTAAGGGGCAGGCCGTAGCTGACTTCATCATGGAGTTCACCAAGCCGACCCCGACCACAACACCTCTGCCCCTACCAACTCCAACAGAGCCAGAAGATCCTCATTCTTGGACTCTTAATGTCGACGGATCATCCCGAAGAGAAGGAAGCGGTGCCGGCCTCATCCTCACCTCTCCTGAGGGCGGCTTCTTCAAATGTGCCCTCCGTCTCTTGTTTGAAGCAAGCAACAATGAAGCCGAGTATGAGGCATTAATAGCAGGACTCCGCCTCGCCAAGGACATAGGGGTCAACCATCTCCGAGTTTTCAGCGACTCCCAACTCGTCGTCGGTCAGATGACGGGGGACTTTGATGCCAAGGACGACACGATGCGAGCTTACAGAGACCTGGCACTCCCCCTTGCTCGCCTCTTCAATACCTTCCACATCAGGCACATTCCTCGGGCAGAAAACTCCAAAGCAGATGAGATGGCTCAGTTGGCCTCTGCTGATCATCCTACTCTCAGCCACGATGTCCGCATTGAATATCTACACCACCCGGCCGTTTCACCCGATCTACAAGCTATACAATACATTCAAAATGAACCTATCCCTTGGGCATCCGACATCCTCCTATTCTTGACCACAGGAGTACTCCCAGATGACCAGCAGCAGGCTTCCAAAGTCCGATCCCGAGCGTCCAATTACGTCATTGTCGACGATATATTATACAAACGCGGCTTCTCCCGGCCATATCTACGGTGCCTCAATTCAGCGCAAGCAACTTACGTAATGCAGGAGATCCATGAGGGGATTTGTGGTAATCACTCAGGAGGCAGGTCCCTTGCCCAGAAGATACTCCGTACTGGGTACTTTTGGCCAACTCTCAATCAGGATGCGACCGACTTCGTGCTCAAATGCGATAAATGTCAACGGTTCGCCAACATCCCTCACGCCCCTCCTACAGAGTTAATCACACTATGCAGCCCTTATCCGTTTGCCAAGTGGGGGATCGACCTAGTCGGTCCGCTTCCCATCGATCGAGGTCAGACCAAGTTCGCAATCGTTGCCATTGATTACTTCACCAAGTGGGTCGAGGCTGAACCCCTTGCCACAATCACCGAGCGGAACACCACCAGGTTTATCTGGCAATCGATCATTTGCCGATTTGGCATCCCTCAAGCCATTATCTCTGACAATGGCAAACAATTCGATAACGCGAAGTACAGAAAATTTTGTGCAGATCTCCACATCCAACCGTGCTTCTCCTCCCCCGGTCACCCCCAAGCAAACGGCCAAGTTGAGGTCACCAACCGTTCCCTTCTGAAAATCATCAAAACCAAGCTCGAAGCTGCTAAAGGCCTTTGGGCTGAGGAACTGCCAAATGTACTCTGGGCTTACCGAACCACCGCTCGCACTCTCACTAGTGAAACCCCTTTTCGCTTAACATATGGCACTGAGGCGGTTATTCCGGTAGAAGTCGGCTTGCCCACCCCTAGGATTTTACATCCGGATCTGGCCGCAGCCGAAGAACTCCACCGAACAGAATTGGACCTCATCGAAGAGCTCAGAGAGACCGCTGCTGTCAGATCGGCTTCGTACCAGCAGAAAATGAGAACACACTACAACCGCCGAGTCCGACCACGAGAGTTCTCCGTGGGGGACCTCGTCTTACGAGAAGTGACTCTTGCTACAAAGAATCCAACCGAGGGTAAACTGGCAGCAAAATGGGAGGGGCCCTACGTTGTGAAGACCCGACCATGACCAGGCACTTACCGACTTCAAGACATGGAAGGCCGAGACCTGCCCCATCCCTGGAATGCGGAACATTTGAAGCGTTACTATCAATAATTCGTACTTTTGTATTGACAATATCATTGTATTTCCCTTTCTATACATAATGCAAACTTCGCCTGGTGATTTCGGTTTTCATAATTCAACTGTCTCTATGTCGCTCCCATAACTTTTTCACTTGCGGCACTTCAAAAGCCTCGGCCAGACCGAGCACTTCAAAGCCTCCGCCAGACCGAGCACTTCAAAGCCTCCGCCAGACCGAGCACTTCAAAGCCTCCGCCAGACTGAGCACTTAAAAGCCTCGGCCAGACGGAGCACTTAAAAGCCTCGGCCAGACTGAGCACTTCAAAAGCCTCGGCCAGACCGAGTACTTCAAAGCCTCTGCCAGACGGAGCACTCCAAAGCCTCGGCCAGACCGAGCACTTCAAAAGCCTCGGCCAGACGGAGCACTTCAAAGCCTCCGCCAGACGGAGCACTTAAAAGCCTCGGCCAGACGGAGCACTCCAAAGCCTCGGCCAGACCGAGCACTTCAAAAGCCTCGGCCAGACCGAGCACTTCAAAGCCTCCGCCAGACCGAGCACTTAAAAGCCTCGGCCAGACCGAGCACTTCAAAAGCCTCGGCCAGACCGAGCACTTCAAAAGCCTCGGCAGACCGAGCACTTCAAAGGCCTCAGCCAGACGGAGCACTTAAAAGCCTCGGCCAGACCGAGCACTTCAAAAGCCTCGGCAGACCGAGCACTTCAGAAGCCTCAGCCAGACTGAGCACTCCAAAGCCTCGGTAGACCGAGCACTTCAAAGGACTCAGCCAGACCGAGCATTTCAACAGCCTCAGCTTGACTGAGCACTTCAACACCAAGCAGCACCACATTTTCAACACTTCGTCACATTCTGAAGCTTCTTCACAGTTCCAGGACCACGTCTTTACCTACTTAAATCCTCCACATACTCTCACGTATTGCATTTACTGATCAGATTATTCGCCAACTATTTTGTTACAATTTACAACCTGCCTCTTACTCCAATTTTTCCATTATCTTTTCAACTTTCATACAACTCCAATCGCATTGTTTTTATTGACAATATTTTCATACAACTCCAGTTTTAACTCTCAATTTTTTAACTTGTATAACTCTCACGTTGCACAATATTTTTATTGGCCCAATCTTTATGACCAATTTTAATTACAACATTTCATTCATGCTGGCAACATAAGCACAATACACAAAATTCAACTGGCTATACATTCATCCATTACGATTAAATAATCTTTGTACACAACTTCATTACAGTTAAATTCTCCATACCTTCATTCATTCACTCCTTTACAATGTGTTTACAAGTTAAAAACAAAAAAAAAAAAAACAAACACAGAGCACGCCCAGTCCTTCTTCTCCTTGGCTACTCCTCCCTGCTAGATGCCAGATCCTCTTCTTCAACGCCTTCGTCCAGGGGGGTCTGGGCCACATCATCTTCGCCTATTGTCACACTACTAAGGTCCAAGTGTGGGAACAGCTCTTCAGCTTTGCGCTTGAACATTTTCCAACCGTTGTCCCAGAACTCGGCCATTTCGTGCTTATAGAAGTCTGACTGCTGGAATCTTTCAATCACCTCTGCCTTTGTCCTACCTCCAGCAGTCTTCCTTGATGGGCCCACCCCCCCAGACTCCTGACCTGCCAGACTCCTGGCGACAGCAGCATCCACCACCATCTGAAATTCGGGGGACCCTTTATATTGCTCTACTGCTGCGACGCATAGATCAGGGTAGGCCGCCTTTTCAGACGTCGCCTTCGCCCTCTCCTCGTCCAGCTCCCTTTGCAGGGCCCCCCTTTCAGCAGCCGCCGTCGCCCTCTCCTCTTCCACTCCCTTCCTCAGACTCTCCAGCTCCGCCGCCGCCTTCGCCTTCTCCATCTCCCACTCCCTCAGAAGCCTCCCCTTCTCCTCCTCTGCTTTGGCACGCTCCTCCCCCAACTCCTTCAAGAGCTCTCCAATTCTGAAGTCCGCTTCATCCTTTTGCTTGACCAGCTCTTCATTGCTGGTCATGGCCTTTTCATGCCGCTCGATTGCCACGGCGCAGGCCCTCTCAGACTCTTCCAACTTTTTCTGTTCACCAGCCAGTTGGAACTCCAGTGACACAACCTTACGGCGTGTGTCCTCCAGTTCCAACTTGACTGTTGGCAGATCGGCATGGGCAGTCTTCCAGTCGGCACTATCCTTCTTTAATTTGGCCAACTGGGCCCTGGCCTCCTTAGCCTTCAACTTGGCAGCCCCAGCCTTCCTAAGAAGGGCCCCCGCCAAGGTCGTTACCTCCATTTGGGCGGAGCATAACCCCCTCAGCAGGTCGGCCTCATTATACCCAGATGCCGCGCGCAGAGCTCCCTCCTCCACAATCTTCACCAGGCGGTCTGCCCCCGCCCTGGCTGGGCCTTCTTCCCCCTCCAACCTTCCAGCCACGGCGCGCGCGTGATAAATCGCCGTGGCCAGACGAACCCCTCCTTCCTGGGAGTCAGGCCTCTTCTGGACCTGTTCCCCTCCGCTCGGTGCCGCCTCACTCACCCCAGCCTCCACTTGCACTGGTGGAGCAATCTCCACAACCTCCACCATCGGGATGATCTCCACCACCTCTGGGGCGTCCTTTGCCACAGGGACCTCCACCTCCGTTGGGGCCACCTTTGCCCTCTTGGCCCCAGACTCCTCTGCAGCTTCCTCTGGGGCACTCCTCTTCTTATTCTTTTTTTTCAAAGGCTCCACCCCCTTTCTGGCCTTTTCTTTTACAGGGTCTGCAGGCGGCGGCCGCGGCTCAAAGCTACTTAAGTCTTTTTCCCCCAACGGCCTGGGGTGCGGTCAGATCCTCTCCCGCGCGATCGGTTGAGGCGGTCGGTCCCTCTGCGCCTCCATCAACTTCTTGGCCTTGGCCATAACGGCTCGGTCCTCTACCTCCTGTGCTCTCCTCCTCTCCTCCAACTCCGCCCGGCCGAGGTCTCCACCTTTCGGCTGCGGTCCTAGCCCTGCCTCAAACAGTGCAGACGGCTGGACAAGATCGTCCCATTTGACCTTCTCTCTCTCTCTCCACTCCTTCACTCTCTTCACCCTCTCTTCCGCCACCGCCCCCAGTCTCGACTCCATCGACCGGGCTGGCACCTTCCAGATGGTGCGTACACCCATCCCCCCATTAACTGCCACGAAGAACCACCGTGGCCGCTACTCCTTGATCGACGTAGGCAGCCCTGCCACCAACCCCCTCCCCATCACCGCCTGTAGGGTGACCCAAGTTTCTTGCTGCCCCGACGCCTTGTAACATGAGAAGAACTTGTCTATCGTCATGGCCTCCCCCCCATTCGCCTTAGGCCACGCACTCGCACAGGCCAGCAGAATCTTCCACACATTGGGCATCAATTGCCCCGGCGCTACCTCCAGGCGATTTAGCACGTCAACCACCACTTGAGGCAGTGGCAGCCTCAGCCCCCCTTTTAGCGCCTCCTCGTACAGGGAAAATTCCCCTGGCCTCACAGTAGACGGCCTTTCTCCTGATGTTGGCAGCCGTAACTCTACCTCCGCCGGAATCTGGTACCGTCCCCTAATCACCTCCAAATCTGCCGTCGTGAGTGTGGATCTATCCGCCTTAGTGTGCCACTGATCTGGCTCTACCTGGCTTAGTGGCTGTGGCGCCAATACCAGGACCGACGCTTGCGATTCTCCCACCGTTTCCCCCACCATTCGCACCTCCGTCCTGTATTGCGCTGCTAACTCCTCCCCATCATCATCCCCCAAAGGGTCCACCCTCACATTAACTCCTTCTTCTTGTGCCATTTCTAGGGTTTACTTGCAACTCACTTCTGACGCAAGAACGAGGAAGTTCTGAAAATGCTAACACAGGTATGTTGTATGCAGTGAAGGAATTAACACTTGGATATTTTGGGTTTTTGTACACAGGTAGTTGAAACGCATTATACCAACACCCCACGGTTTACCCGTATTCCGTGGATCCGCATTAATTTCCGCCCGTTTCAAAACCTTTCAAATCAATCGCCAAAGCCGCCTTTTCAAAACCCCACTCGTGACCTATCGTTTCATTTCCGCTCCAACGCTTCACTTCCCCCACGATATTACCACGTGTATGGCCACGATGCACTGTCCTCTCCCCTTCCCCACTGTTCCCCCCCTTTCCCCTGTCTTTTCCATTTCAAATCATCACATGGCCCCAACCCACCCCCTCTCCTTTCGAACCCCGCGCCGTCTTGGTCGGCACACCTCTCGGTCGACCCTTCTCACTTGGCCACCCTCGCGGTCGGCACGCCTCTCGGTCGACCCTTCTCACTTGGCCACCCACGCGGTCCGCACGCCTCTCGGTCGACCCGTCTCACTCGGCCACCCTCGCGGTCGGCACGCCTCTCGGTCGACCCCTCTCACTCGGCCACCCTCGCGGTCAGCACGCCTCTCGGTCGACCCTTCTCACTCGGCCACCCTCGCGGTCGGCACGCCTCTCGGTCGACCCTTCTCACTGGGCCACCCTCGCGGTCCGCACGCCTCTCGGTCGACCCGTCTCACTCGGCCACCCGCGCGGTCGGCACGCCTCTCAGTCGACCCTTCTCACTCTGCCACCCTCGCGGTCGGCACGCCTCTCGGTCGACCCTTCTCACTCGGCCACCCTCGCGGTCGGCACGCCTCTCGGTCGACGCCTCCAGCTCGGCCACCCTCACGGTCAGCTATTCGGTTCGAATTTCTCTTTCTTATTACAATTCCCTTCGTTGGACTAAAGCTGCACTCGGAAATGGGGGACTACTGACATGGACAGGCTCACGGGGCATACAGCCCACGGCAAAACCGCCCCGAACCCATCACCTCGGACCCGTAGCGTAACTTAATTGGCAAAGCCCAGGACAGCTGGAGTCCACCTGGACTGTATCACCCAAGGGCATTTGGACACATGACAGATGAGACACAGGCCACATCAGCAGATAAAGATCTGCAGAGTTATTGCCACAACACATCACCATTAATGCAGCCCATCACAGCATTTATTACGACAACACCTCCCCGTCGGAACAGAGCCCCCTCACCCTGAACAAGGTAAGCTACGGCACAGGCTTTCGGCGAAAAGGGGGGCACATCACAAAGGACAGTGAAATGATTACCAAAAGATATAAGCAACAAGAGAAGCACAAGAAGAAGGTTAAGCTTTTCATTTCTCCATCTTCTTCACTACATTTTCCGGTCTTCCTTCTACTAATTCTCTCGCCGGAGGGTTCACTGGAGGACTGCCCCGTTCCCCTTTGGACTTACTTGCAGGTCATCTGACGGAATCATCACCCGAAGCCGGAACCTGAAGAACTTGGGCCAGCCTGACCCATCCACCCGGGACGGCCTGTATCATCAATTAAGTTAATAGTCCTAAATTTAAATATTTTTTAACTAAATCTATTTAAAAATTTATTTATTTGTCTATCTAATTAAAAATATTATCTATTTATATATATGTTATCAATTTATTAACCTATTTATTTAATCACTTATTTGTCCATTTCATCTCCACTAGCTATTGCCGATCACTAACAACTTTTCCAACGACTCTTCAATGCATGTGCTTTATTATAGCAAAAATTTAAACGTCACATATTTTATTTTCTTTTTAATCAACATGAAATTAATCAGCCCCACTTTTAAAATGTGTGACCTTTCGTTTTTTTGTTTTAACAGAAAATGGGTGACCTATTGCACACTTTTTCGTACAAAATAGTGAATGTACGAAATCTATCCATGGCCAGACAAAGATTATCTAGGCTTTTTTTACTATTTTAATCAAAAAAATAAAATAAAATAGGCTTTTTTCGACCAACCTTCGATCGGGTGACCAGGCAAGGTATCAAAGTCAATCCTGACCAGATCAAAACCCTCCAAGACATCGAGGCACCTACAAAGGCTAGGGAACTCCAAAAGCTCGCCGGTATGGCTGCAGCATTGAATCGTTTCATTAGTCGGTCTTCTGATTGAATGAGACCCTTTTTCCAACTCCTAATGAAGAAGGTAGACTTCAAATGGGGTGACCAGTGTTTCGAAGCACTCGCAGAGTTGAAAAAGTATCTTTCTTCCCCTCCTCTTTTGTCTACTCCAGTCCCCAATGAAGAGCTCTTTCTTTACTTGGCTGTCTCCGATCACGCTGTGAGTGCAGTCTCGATTAGAGAGGAAATGAAAGAATAAAAGCCAGCATACTACGTTAGCAAAACCCTCTTGGATGCCGAAACCAGATACCTACCTCTAAAGAAGCTGGCATACGCCCTACTGATAGCCTTTAGGAAGCTTGCTCACTACTGCCAAGGACGCACTATCAATGTCCTTACAGAGTACCCTCTAAAGTCTGTGTTCAACTGAGCTGATTTCTTAGGCCGGACAACGAAGTGGGCAGTAGAATTGGGGAAGTTTGACATTAAATTACAGCCACTGATTGCTATCAAAGCTCAAATGTTAGCAGACTTCGTAGCTGAGTTCACTCCAGAACCGATCGGCCCCTCCGAAGGGAGCTCGGCCTTAGCAATCGGAATCCACAACACTCATCAAATCCCCACTAAAGCATGGAAACTTTTCATTAGAGACGTTTGATAGCTGTTCGTTGATGGATCCTCCAACCAAAAGGGTTTTGGAGCAGAAATGATCCTTATTTCAACAGAGAGGTTTGTTTGGGAGCAAGCCGTCAGATTGGAATGGAAGGATTCCAACAACGAAGCGGAGTACGAGGCTCTACTAGCTGGTTTATACAACGCTGAACACTTTAATGCAGAGGAGTTGCCCGCTTATAGCGACTCCCAATTTGTGGTGAACCAATTGACTGGAGTATACGAAACTCGCGATGACCGGATGACATCCTATGCAAAACAAGCCAAGCACTTGATTCTCAAATTTCAAGCTATCAGGGTTGTGAAAATTGGCCGTGATGGAAATAGCCACGCTGATGCCTTAGCCTGACTTGGCTCTTTAGTGGACTCCAGAAATGGTCGCAAGATATGGGTCAAATTTGTTCCTCAACCGACTATCGATCCACCCAGCTCGGTCATTTGCCTTGGTTCGAGCTGGATGGACCCTCTCGTTGCCTTCTTAAAAAACGGTGTCCTTCCAGATGACAAGAAAGAAGAACATAAAACAAGGCACCAAGCTGCGCGATTTTGGGTCTCACATTTGGGCAAGCTCTACAAAAAGTCTTACCTCGGTCCGTATCTTCTTTGTGTTCACCCCAACCTTATGGAGAACTTTCTTTATGAAATCCACGAGGGGATCTGTGGCAGTCACATTGGAGGTCGGTCCTTGGTACACCGAGCCCTCACTCATGGGTATTGGTGGCCGCGTATGCAGAAAAACACCCAACAGTATGTCCAAAAATGCGACAAGTGCCAAAGGTTTTCCCCACTCATTCATCAACCAGCCAAGAACCTAACTCCCTCACCAGTCCATGGCCATTTGCACAATGGGGTCTGGACATCGTTGGACCTCTAGCAAGGGGTACTGCTAACAAAAGGTTCTTCGTTGTTGCTACTGATTATTTCACTAAGTCGGTGGAGATTGAAGCCTTAGCAAGCATAAAGGAAGCTGGCATGAAAAGGTTCGTTTGGAGGAGCATCATTAATCGGTTCGGTATCCCAAGGGCCCTACTATCTAACAACGGCACCCGCCCAGTTTGATGGGAAGGTTTTCAAGAAGTTATGTTCTGACTTAAAAATTGAGTTCCGAAATTCTACTCCAGTCTACCCTCAAGGCAATGGTCAAGCTGAAGCGTTTAACAAGACGGTCATCAATGGGATGAGAAACGGCTGGAGAAGGCCAAAGGCAAATGGATGGAAAAACTACCAAACATTCTGTAGGTATACAAAACAACACCACAACGATCGACAGAGGAGACGCCTTACTCTCTCACTTATGGGATGGAGGCCATTATCCCCTTGGAGGTCGGCCTTCCCACTATTCGGTCTGAAATCTTTAAACCAGCAAACAATAATGAGGCTATCGCCCAAGCTCTTAACCTGATAGAGGAGGGCAGAGAGGCCGCACTCATTCGTCTAGCAGCATACCAACAACAACTTACTAGAAGTTTTAATAAAAATGTGCTAATTCGCCAATTTCTACCCAGAGATCTTGTGCTAAGGAAGGTCATGGATCATAAGAAGGTCCCTGGTGAAGGGAAGCTCGGCCCTAACTGGGAAGGGTCTTGCAGAGTTACCTCTGCCTCAGGCAACGAAGCTTACTACCTGACTGACCTACCAGGCAAGCCCATTCCTCGTCCTTGGAATGTTGCCAACTTGAAAAAATAATATCAGTGATGTAATGACCTATCAGCTTTTGAATGTAATCGCAATTCTCTAAGTATTAATGAAATCACCTTTTCTCTATGAATTGTGTTCTTCTTCATATGTATCGTACATATTTTCGCTCTGCAATTGAGCAAGAACGGGTTACGGGTTTTAACCTACGCCCCAGACTACAAACTCGGCCCTTCGGTTGGAGTAGGGCGCCAAGTGGTATAGTTTGATGGAATTTGTGTCAAGTATCGTTATTTGAAAGCATGGTCCATGGTAATAACTCGCGCTCAACGAAGAGCCGAGTTACACTCTACGATGAGTTAAGCTTGACTGAATCAAGTAAAAGCCGAGCAACGAAATACTTAGCCGAATCCAACTAGACATTTCTAATGCATAAAGCTTGGTTTGCCCGATTAGACGCCCTATATAGTCTCGGAGCCTTCGCTCGGCTGGGGGCATGGAAAGTTCTTTCTTCCAATTTTTCTAAGGCACAAAGCCTATTTTGCCTGAATAGACGGTCCGTTCTGCCACGAAACCTTTGCTTGGCCAAGGGGCATGGAAAATTCTTTCCTCAAATTTTTCTAAGGCACAAAGCTTAGTTTTACCGAAATAATGTCCTCTTTCCCTACGGCGCCTCTACTTGGCTGGGGGGCATGAAAAGTTCTTTCTTCCAATTTTTCTACGACACGAAGCCTAGTCAGACCAAATAGGCGGCCTTCTTTTCTAGAGAGCCCTTGCTCGGTATAACACATGCAAGCACAAATTAAAAATTGAAGTTCAAGACATACAAAAATTCAACGAAGCATGGCATTACTATAAAGCATCCATTACAAAAAAAAAAAAAAAAGGAGCTCTGCCTTACAAAATGGCGATGTCTAACTAGCCGAACTCCAACACTTGCCAAAAAAAAAAAAATAGTGAGAGAAGGATCTTCGTTTTTTTTCCAGTGATGGCCGTACGCTGGCTTCACTTACTCGACTCTTCCGCTGAACACTTTCTCTTTTTGTCGTTTTGGGAGACCTTTGAAGGTCCTGTCCCAGTACTTCTGTCGAGAGAGTCGGCTCCCCGCCGATCATCAAAGGCAAAGTATGAAGGTGCTCCAAATCAGGCCATAGAGGTGGCCTGTCATTTCAGTTCTTTGTTTTTCACCTTCATCACACAAATCTTTGCTCGCCCATCCTTGTATATGCGTTGGAGCAGAGAGAGTTGGGCGTTGACCTGATGTACTTCACTCGTCCTGGTCTACAGTAGATAAGCCAATTTGGAGACCGCAGTCGTCGTATCCATACAGGACTTCAACGTGAAATGGTTGGCTTCTATGTCAGATTGAGCGGCCATTATTTGCTTAATCGACAGCATAGGAAGGTTAGAAGGAGGAATGATAGAAAGAGTAGGAGCGAGGACACTCGGTCCAGCAGAGCTTATGGAATCATTCAGGTTCGGAAAGAGAGTGAGGGTATGGGATGAGGCCATGTGTTAGAAGTGGGAGATGTAAAAGAAAGGAGAGTCAGAGAAATAGTAGAGAACAGACTGAGTTTTGGCAGTCTTTCTCCTCCGCTCAGTCTCTCTGTTCTGTCTCTCTCAAGAAGAAGAAAGAAATTGAAGAGAAAGATGAAAAAGAATGCAGAAGAGTGTGATTAAGAAGAAGGCTGAAGAGAAGAAGACAAAGAGGGAGAGAGAGTCGAGGCGAGCTTACATTAAGGTCTGCTTTTGTCAGTTAGCTGACGCAAAAGTAAGGCCGCGTGTCAAACACGTTTATCGAAGGAAGAGAGAGAGACAGGAGAGTTGTATACATATATGTATATGTATTGCATAGCTACATATTATATATATTTGTTTGAATATTTTGGTCACAAGAGTGGCTTGGTTCAGTGGTTGAGGACCAAGAGATTAAGCCTAAGGTCAAAGGTTCGAACCCCCGGATCAACATATTTCTTTTCCTTTGTTTGTGTGCCTTACGGGCGCTGATCTCAACAAACAAAATATTCCTTCTCTGTAACGGAATATTTCCCAGATGTGTATATGTATACCGTATGTATGTATCTATATGTATTTTGTCTGTACATAGATTTGTGTATATCGTATATGTCTGTGTATATGTATACCGTATATTTGTGTGTGTGTGTCTCCGTATATGTAAAGTTTGTCTGTGTATGCATGTATACGTATTTGTATTTTGTATATAGAATGTGTATGTATACAGTATTATAAAAAAATAATAAAGAAAAATATATATATATAAATAAATAAATTTGAAAGTTGACGTAAAGTTTGAGCAAATTGGGCCGAGATACAAATAATGGCTTCCACTCAATAATTTTTAGTGCTAGCTAGGGGGCAAATGAAGGCGGCACAATTACTTAAGCCTATTTATATGGAACCTCGTTGGGGTGGACGAAGGTCCCCACTCCGTACTCAAGCCTATTTGTATGGAACCTTGTTGGACTGGACGAAGGTCCCCACTCTGTATTCAAGCCTATTTGTATGGAGCCTCGTTGGACTGGACGAAGGTCCCTACTCCGAAGTGGGCTCTTTCTCTCCACTCTATGATGGGCTGAGCTAAAGGATCAGTCTTGGCTCACTCCCCACTCCGAAGAGGGGAAGACCATGGGCCTGGCCCTAGCACCACTCCCCACTCCGAAAAAGGAAAGACCATGGGCCTGGCCCTAGCACCACTCCCTACTCCGAAGTGGGTAAGTCCATAACTTGGGCTCCAAGACTCCCACTCCATGACACATGAGTGCTAACAGATCAACCAATACCATGTAAAGTAAAAGGCACGTGATGCCCGCGAATGACGGAACTTGCTCCCCTCTATTAAGGGATGTGCTACCATCACAGCTGATGACCAGGCGTAGAACGAGAGAGCTTGATGAATAAGTCATACGATCCTTATAAAAGGTAACCTTACTCTCATTGAAGGGGGCGACCTCTAGACTCTAGAATCACACTGGTCTTCTCTATCTTGTCTCTACCAAACTCCGGTACTAACTCGACTGTCGGAGGGGTTTCCGACCAACCCCCGATAGGGTAGCCTAACTATTTATTCATTGTGCAGGCCTTCACCTATCGGTGCACCAGGGTTCGTCTACGAAGTTCTATCTAACTTTATTGCGGAAACTGGTCTGCACATATTTTTTAACCCAATAAGACAAAACATCATATCCAACCCATAATCGTTATATTCTTTTTCTCACAAAAAAGTAAAAAAAGCCAAAAAAACCAAAAGCCCTTCATAAACTAGACCTTTTTAGCCTCAGGCTAAAATAACCAAAAAAGTCAAAAAGCCAAAAAGCTAACCCACTTCCCAAACGAACCCTATATCACTTTGATTGTTTGTACCATGGTTTTCAAAACCAGATTCGATCAGTCAACTGGATCAATTGAATCGTCGGTTGATTAGAATTTTGATTTTGAAGTACTCCCTAAATCATTTTAAATTAAAAATTGACCTATTTAGAGAGAATTGAAAAAATTCGAGATTGGACCGCCAAACCGGGTGACCTGTCCCCAGGTCAAGCGAATCAACTGGGTTGAAGAAATTAAAAATTTTGAATTTGTTTGATATTATATATATAAGAAAATTTTAATTATAAACTCTCTTTCAAGGGTATCCTCTTGTGAAGAATTTCATTGAGAGTTTGAAATTATTATGAAAATCTTTACCTATTTATAGGAAAATGTTTTTTCAAAAAAGCTCAAAAAATCTATGTGAGATTCAATTAAATTTATTAGAGGGAGATTTGAAATTTTGATATCCCTTTTAATTTTTTTTCTCTTCTTTCAATCAAATTATTTGAATTAAAATCATATGGAGGAAATATTAAATATTTGGTTTTCTCTTTCAAAATTAAAACTAATAATATTTTAAAATATATTATTATATTTTTTAGTAAAAACAATATTATGAGAAATATTTAAGCTAATTTAATATATTTTTTTAAGTTATAATTTTATTACTTATATTTTTATTTAAATATAATTTTAATATATTGATGACATCATGATTTGTCCGATGGTTGAATCGATAATCTGTCCAACCGATCACTTTCTCGGTTCGCTCACCAGTCTAATTTTTAAAACATTGGTTTGTATTACTTTTAAGTTCGGTTGTTGGAACATTGTCTTTTAATTTTCATTGCTAAAATCATAAAAATATTTCTAAAAGATTTTTTTTAGAAAAGATTAATGAAACATTCATTTCTAACTTTGTATAGTAGAAGAGGCCTAAGATGTTTTTTTTTTTTTTTATAGCCAGGGTCCCTTAATTAAATTTCTCTGTGATAATACTTTCGAAATTTCTCTGTGATCATGCAGAGAAATTTTAAAATTTCTCTGTGAAAATTGAAATTTCTTTGTGTCGAGGCCAAAATTTCCCTGCGTCGAGCGGAAATTTCTCTTAATCTAGCGAAATTTTTTTCTGTGAAAATGTTGAGAGACCTTAACTATTATGAAAATATTTTGTGTCTTTTATCTTATAAAATCTTAATACTATAGCTCTTAAAAAAAATTCTCCATTTTTTTACCATATTTAACATCAATGATGGAACTACAAAATTATATAGTTATTCATTCACTTATTTAAAATGCATTTAAGTTTAATTTATTTATAAATAAAAAAACTCGATTTAAAATTTTAAATTTGTTAGAAACATGAGATGAGTATAAGTAAAATTAAATTTGGCTCGAATATTTTTATCATGATTCTTTGTTTATTTTCTTAAAATATATTAATTTAAATTTAATTTTCCTTTTCAAGTTTGAATTTCTTAAATATTTGATAAATTGAGCTTAAACTCAATTATTTCAATTCGATTTAGCTCAAATTCAATTAGTTTTCAGTGAGCCAAGCACGAGCAAAATTTGGCCTAGCTCAATTTCACTTAACTCCTGTTGACGCTAACAATTTAGAATAAAACCTCTAACAAGAATGATGAAGACAAGCTCTCATCAATTGGTAGATCTTATTTAAAAAATTAATCAATTTTTTTTTAAGAAATCAAGTTCAAAATGTGATTTCATGTTGACAATGATTCACTAGAGTTGTAAACGTAGGTTATGTCAATATAAAATTACATCTTCAAGATACGATTTTATGATAAAATTGTATTTTGAACTTACTAATTTGAAAAGTCAGTTAATTTGATAAATAATTTGAAAAGTTAATTATTTTCATAAATAATTTAATTTTTTGAATAATCACAAAAAAAACTCAACATTTCAAAGTCAATTGAAAAAAAAAAAAAGTTTCAAAATTAATAAAACAAAGAATATGGTTGATATTTGTCCCTCATGAATTTAAAACAATATATTTTATATGAAAATAAGTGTAACAGAATATGATAAGTTGGGAATCTTTTGTGCTATTTATCGCAAAGTTAGACAGGATGACCGTTACATAACCATTATATTGCCGCCAAAGGTTCAAGAATGAATTCACCACAGTATGACTAACTAGCAATTTTAGAAAAGCTCGAAATAAATTATACAATTAACTTTCTTAAGATTTTCAAACATTAAGATTAGGCCTTGTTTGGAGACTAACTATTTTAGTTAAAAAGTCACTATAAGTTATCACATCACTCTCTATACTTTTTTATAAATCTTTTTGTAAAAAGTTAAAAATTACTAAAATAATTTATTCCTAAACGAGGCCTTAGTCAAAGATGAGTAATTTTAAAGTTGAAATCCAAGCTGATTCTAACATAATTCATCTCAGATTTTATTAATTCAACTTTAGATTTTATTTAGTGTGTTTAATTTTAATTTTCTGAAAAATTATGTGTTTGGTTTGAGTTTTCTAGATTAAGTTTTTTAAAAACTGAGTTTTTTAGTTTTCGTATTCTTTTGTTTTTAGTGAATATTTTTTAAATTTTAAACATTTTTTTTACTTTTTTAGATGCACCTTAGTTAGATGTATCTAAAAAGTAAAATTTTGTGAAAAAATATTTTAAAAAATTAATAAATACATAAAAATACAAAAAATGTACTGAATTCTTATATTTTTTTTTATATTTTTGGTATTTAGTGAATTTTTTTACTTTTTAGGTGTATTTATATTAGGTGTGTCTAAAAAGTAAAAAAATTGCTTAAAATATTAAAAAAATTCAGTAAAAATAAAAAAAACAGGGAAAATAAGAAAGTAGAATTTTCTGAAAAGTGTTTTCTGAAAAATGAAAACAAGCAATTTTTTGTGTTTTTTTTTTGTGTTTTTGTTTTTAGTGAATATTTTTAAAATTTTAAATAATTGTTTATTATTTTTTTAGATGTACCTTACTTAGATATATCTAAAAAATAAAATATTTGTAAAAATATTTTAAAAAATCAATTAAATACACAAAAATATGAAAAATATAAATTTTATTTTATTTTATTTTTTTTGGTATTTAGTGATTTTTTTAAAGATTTTTTTCACAAATATTATACTTTTTAAGTGTATTTATATTAGGTGCATCTAAAAATTAAAAAAATTACTTATAATATTAAAAAAAATTAGTGAAAATAAAAAAATATGAAAAATAAAAGATTTTAATTTTGTAAAAATTGAATCTAATCCAAATTAAATAAGTTGATTATTATTTTATTTTTTTGTAAGATTTTTGAATTTTTATTTTATTTGTGGTGAGACATTACACTATCTAATCAGAACCCGAGTTTAACCCAAAACAGTCAGTTTCAGCCCTCAAATTTAATTCCATGAATCGTTACACTCACAAAGAAGACGAAACTCCCCAAATCCAAATTCATCAACCCAACAAAAACTAGGGTTAGGGTTAGGTTTTCAAAAAAAAAAAAAAAAACCACATTCACATACCAAGGTTTATTTTGAGAAATATATTAAAAGTGGATTATTTTTATTTTTATTTTTTTAAAAAAATATGTAAAATAAATAAAAAGATGATGTGCCTTAAAATAATTAAAAAGCTAAAAAATTAACTTTTAACCTTATTACTAAAATAGGCCTAAGTATGTATAAGTCTTGTTTGGGATGATGATTAAGCTAAAATAACCCATTAGGTCTGTTTGGAAAGAGCTAAAGTAAACTTTTTTTACTATTTTAGTCACAAAAGATAAAATAGACTATTTTAGCCACAAAAAACAAAACATTACATCAAACCCATAATCATTACACTATTCTCTCACAAAAAAGTCAAAAAAGTCAAAAAGTCCTTCCCAAACCAAACTTTTTAGCCCAGGCTAAAATAGTCAAAAAACCAAAAAACCAACCCACTTCTCAAACCAACTCTAAAAAATAAAATAAACAAAAATAATTAATAAGATTTTCACTTCTTCTCTCATAACAATCATTAAATCAACTATAAGAAAAAATTAACTAACTTTTTAAATACAATTTTTTTAACTAAACTAAAATAAGTAAAAAAATTAAATAATCAATTAAAATAACAAAATATAGTGGTGTTTAGGCAATTGATAAAATGTTGATTTTTTAATTTTTTTTAATAATTTTTTTTGTGTAAAAAAATTTAAAAAATAAAAAAAAAATTGACTTTTTACTGCCTTATCAAAACGCCCCATAATATTCTTTTGTGTACGTGGCATTTGTACTAATTGAATTGTTTACTTTACTTTTGGCCTGTTGGTAGCTCTTATCCCCAGCAGTACAGAGAGGGAAAGTGAGAGTGAGTGAGAGAGAGAGAGAGAGCGAGAGCGAGAGCGAGAGAAGGTATATTCGAATTTGAGTCCCACACTTTTGAATGGTTTCTCTCATGAGTAATATTGAAAATTTAAAATTTTATCAAAATTTTTATTAAATATTTTAGAATTATGTTGGAATCTTAAATAATTTGTCGAGAGAAGGTATATTCGAATTTGAGTCCCATACTTTTGAATGGTTTCTCTCATGAGTAATATTGAAAACTTAAAATTTTATCAAAATTTTTATTAAATATTTTAGAATTATGTTGGAATCTTAAATAATTTATCAAAATTTTTGCATAAGCGGAGGGTCACATACATGTGAGTTTACACTCATAGGAAAATTTTAATAAAAAATTTGATAAATTATTTAAAATTTATGACATTTTTTAATATTTTACATAGATCTAAAACCGTGTCATGTAAATTTATATTTATGTAAAATATTTGATAATATTTTTAATAAAATTTTTAAAATCTCTAATAAATTTTTTTTTTCTTTCTCTGATTGGGTTTGCCTCGTTGTTTAAGTAATTTTATCCGATTAGAGCTTCAAACACTCAATCAAACCAATTCCATTGATAACAACAACACTGTGGTTGTGTTTTTGAATGCTGTCGAATAAACCAGAATCATCAATAAACAAACTCAACAGGTCTCTCTCTCTCTCTCTCTCTCTCTCTCATCAAATTACACTCTTCATCAAAATAAAATTCATATATGTAGCTCTTAAATGTATAGGGGTTTGATTCAAAGTCGTTGTTTTGAAGCGTTTTAAGCTCAACATGTCTCTTTCTCTCTCATTCTTTCAATTCTCTCATCAAATTACACACTATCAAAAAAATTTATATTCAAAACACTTAAATGTATATATAAATATATATATGTGGGTTTGATTTGAAGTTTTTGCTTTTCAAGGGTTTGAATTTGCAGCTGCTATGAATATGAGACAGCGTCCGGCTCCCACGCGCGGCCGTGGGTCAGCCTACGCGCCGCCGCCGCCACCACCGCGGTATGCAGAGCCATACAACATAATCCCAATCAATAACCTGCTGATTGACCATCCATGGCAGCGAAACCCTGAAGTACGGGCAGCCACCGCTGCCCTACGCGCCACCAGTGACCTCCGGAAACCGTCGTCCGTGCTGTGGCACGATGGGTTAGACCTGATGGACTGGCTCGGACACTCCTTCGGGTTCCAACACGACAACGTTTCGAACCAGAGAGAGCACTTGGTCCTCCACCTAGCCAATTCCCAAATGCGCCTCCCTCCGCCGCCGCCGGGCTCCGCCGTGGACGTCCTTGATCCGAACGTGCTCCGCCGCTTCCGCCGCAAGCTCCTCAAGAACTACACTTCTTGGTGCTCTTTTCTTGGCCGGAGATCATACGTTTTGCTCTCAAACCGCCGTGACTCCGATCTGCTCCGCCGCGAACTCCTCTATGTATGTCTCTATCTCTTAGTTTGGGGTGAATCAGCTAATCTTAGATTCACACCTGAGTGTATTTGTTATATTTATCATCACATGGCTATGGAATTAAACCGAGTTCTTGATAATGATATCGATGAATACACAGCACAACCCTTTGTACCCTCAACAGTAGGTGAAAATGGGTTCTTGAAAACTGTAGTTATACCCATTTATAATACAATTAAGGGGGAGGTTAAGCGGAGTCGAAATGGGACTGCCCCGCATTCGGCTTGGCGAAATTATGATGATATCAATGAGTACTTTTGGAGTAGAAGGTGTTTGAAGAGGCTCAATTGGCCTATTAAGCTTGGCTGTAACTTTCTTGACACTAAGGATAAGCGTGTCGGGAAGACTGGTTTTGTTGAGCAAAGGACATTTTGGAATGTGTTTCGGAGCTTTGATCGCGTGTGGGTTTTGTTATTTCTGTTCTTGCAAGCTGCCATTATTGTTGCTTGGGAGGGTACAGAGTATCCTTGGCAAGCATTGGAGAAGCGCGATACACAGGTGAAATTACTTACTGTTTTTATCACTTGGGCAAGTCTTCGACTTCTGCAATCAGTGCTTGATGCTGGTACTCAATATAGTTTGGTTTCGAAGGAGACAATGTGGCTTGCTGTGAGGATGGTGCTTAAGAGCTTGGTTGCTTCGACTTGGATTATTGTTTTTTCGGTATTCTATGCGAGGATTTGGAGCCAAAAGAATTCTGATGGGAATTGGTCAAATGAGGCAAATAGGCAAATCATTACTTTTCTTGAGGCTGCATTTGTGTTTGTCATTCCAGAATTGCTGTCATTGGTTCTTTTTATTATTCCGTGGATTCGTAATGTACTTGAGGAATCAGATTGGATGATTCTATACTTGTTGACATGGTGGTTTCACTCGCGAATCTTTGTGGGTCGCGGGCTAAGGGAGGGGCTTGTGAACAACATAAAGTACACATTGTTTTGGATTGCAGTATTGGCTTCAAAATTCACATTCAGTTACTTCCTTCAAATTAAGCCATTGGTTGCCCCAACAGAGGCTCTTTTGCATCTCAAGAGTACATCCTACTATTGGCATGAATTTTTCACCAATACCAACAGAGCGGCAGTTTTATTGTTGTGGATTCCTGTTGTTCTTGTATATCTAATGGATTTGCAAATCTGGTATGCAATTTATTCTTCCTTGGCCGGTGCAACAGTTGGGTTGTTCGCACATTTAGGCGAGATTCGAAATATCCAACAGTTAAGGCTTAGGTTCCAGTTTTTTGCGAGTGCGTTGCAGTTTAACCTCATGCCAGACAACCGGACCTTAACTCCACAGGCAACACTGGTGCACAAGCTCCGCGATGCAATCCGTCGACTGAGGCTACGATATGGACTTGGCCAAGCTATCCAGAAAATCGAATCAAGTCAGGTTGAAACAACCCGATTTGCCATGATATGGAATGAGATAATTATAACTTTGCGGGAAGAAGATCTAATCAGTGATCAAGAATTGGAGCTTATGGAACTGCCACCGAATTATTGGGAAATTAGGGTTATTCGCTGGCCGTGTTTCCTCCTTTGCAATGAGCTTCTGCTCGCTCTTAGCCACGCAGGTGAACTGGGTGATTCTTCTGATCGCTTGCTTTGGTCGAAGATGTGCAAGAATGAGTATAGGCGGTGTGCAGTCATTGAAGCTTATGATAGCATCAGGCACTTGCTTCTTGAGATTATTAAGTATGGCACTGAAGAGTATTCAATTGTCACAAAATTGTTTGAGGAGATTGAGCACTACATTCAAATTGAGAATGTTACTGTGGCCTACAAGTTGACTGTTCTACAGAAAATTCATACCCAGTTGATATCTCTTATTAATCTTCTGATGATGCCTAAGAAAGAATTGAGTAAGGTGGTGAATGTATTGCAGGCCTTGTATGAACTTTCTATTCGAGAATTTCCTCGGTCGAAGAAGTCCATTGCGCAGTTGAGGCAGGAAGGTTTGGTGCCTCTTAATCGAGCCACCGATGCAGGGCTGCTTTTTGAGAATGCTGTTCAGTTTCCAGATGACGATGATGCTTATTTCTATAGGCAGCTGCGGCGTTTGCAGACAATTCTTACATCCAGAGATTCAATGCACAATGTCCCAAAAAATCTTGAGGCAAGGCGGCGTATATCTTTTTTTAGTAATTCACTCTTTATGAACATACCTCGCGCTCCCCAGGTTGACAAAATGATGGCTTTTAGCGTTCTCACTCCTTACTACGATGAAGAAGTTTGTTATGGGAAAGAATCACTTCGAAGTCGAAATGATGATGGTATTTCCACCTTGTTTTATTTGCAGAAGATTTATGAGGATGAGTGGGCAAATTTTATGGAGCGGATGCGTAGAGAAGGAATGGGAGATGATGATGAGATCTGGACAAACAAAGCAAGGGATCTTCGTCTCTGGGCATCATACAGAGGCCAGACTCTTTCCCGTACTGTTCGGGGAATGATGTATTACCATAGGGCTCTCAAGATGCTTGCCTTTCTCGATTCTGCATCTGAAGTGGATATAAGAAAGGGGTCACAAGAAATTGCGTCTCATGGTTCACTGAGACAGCACAATGGTTTGAATGGTATGGGCTCAGGTAGGCCACCTGATTTACGAAACCTCAGCAGAGCAAGTAGTAGCGTGAGTCTTCTATTTAGAGGGAATGAATTTGCATGTGCTATGATGAAATTCACATATGTGGTGGCTTGCCAGATGTATGGGTATCATAAGAAAAAGGGTGATTCCCGTGCTGAGGAGATTTTGTACCTGATGAAGAACAATGAGGCCCTTCGAGTTGCTTATGTTGATGAGGTACAACTTGGAAGAGATGAGTTGGAGTATTACTCTGTTCTTGTGAAGTATGATCAGCAATTGAAGAAAGAAGTGGAGATCTATCGCATTAGATTGCCTGGTCCCTTGAAGATTGGGGAGGGTAAGCCAGAGAATCAGAACCATGCCATCATCTTCACTCGGGGTGATGCACTTCAGACCATTGACATGAACCAAGACAACTCTTTTGAGGAGGCACTCAAGATGCGGAATCTATTGGAGGAATTTAAAAAATATTATGGTATAAGGAAGCCGACAATTTTGGGTGTTCGTGAAAATGTATTTACTGGTTCAGTGTCATCCCTTGCTTGGTTCATGTCTGCTCAGGAAATGAGTTTTGTAACACTGGGGCAGCGTGTTCTGGCAAATCCTCTCAAGGTGCGAATGCACTATGGTCATCCAGATGTGTTTGATAGGTTCTGGTTCTTGACTCGGGGTGGTATAAGCAAGGCTTCTAGAGTGATCAACATTAGCGAGGATATATTTGCTGGCTTTAATTGTACACTGAGAGGTGGGAATGTGACACACCATGAATATATACAAGTGGGTAAGGGAAGAGATGTTGGGTTGAACCAAATCTCCATGTTCGAGGCCAAGGTTTCCAGCGGCAACGGTGAACAGGTTTTGAGCAGAGATGTGTATAGGTTGGGTCATAGACTGGACTTCTTTCGTATGCTTTCATTCTTCTATACTTCTGTAGGGTCCTACTTCAACACGATGATGGTTGTACTAACTGTCTATGCATTTTTGTGGGGCCGCCTTTATCTTGCTCTCAGTGGTATTGAGAATGTCAGTAGTAGCAACAATAAGGCCCTTGGCACAATCACAAATCAGCAATTCATTGTTCAGATTGGTCTGTTCACTGCCCTTCCAATGATCGTGGAGAATTCTCTGGAGCAGGGGTTCCTTCAAGCAATTTGGGATTTTTTAACAATGCAGTTGCAACTTGCATCACTCTTCTACACTTTTTCAATGGGAACGCGAACACATTATTTTGGCCGGACCATTCTTCATGGGGGTGCTAAGTACCGAGGCACAGGGCGTGGTTTTGTCGTGGAGCATAAGAGCTTTTCTGAGAACTACAGACTATATGCTCGCAGCCATTTTGTGAAAGCAATTGAGCTTGGGGTGATTTTGATTGTGTATGCTTTTCATAGCCCAGTGGCGAAGAATACATTTGTCTACATAGCCATGACTATCTCGTGTTGGTTTCTTGTTCTGTCATGGATTCTGTCGCCCTTTGTATTCAACCCTTCTGGGTTTGATTGGTTGAAAACTGTATACGATTTCAATGATTTCATGGATTGGATATGGTATAGGGGTGTTTTTGTGAAAGCTGATCAGAGTTGGGAAGCATGGTGGTACGAGGAACAGGACCATTTGAGGTCAACTGGTCTTTGGGGAAAGTTGTTGGAGATAATTATAGATCTTCGTTTCTTCTTTTTCCAGTATGGCATTGTGTACCGACTGAAAATTGCCAGTGGCAACACAAGTATTGGTGTTTACTTGCTTTCTTGGATCTACATGGTTGCTGCTGTTGCAATTTACGTGATCATAGCATATGCACGGGACAAATATGGTGCTAAGCAGCATGTATTCTATCGTCTGGTTCAGTTCCTTGTCATTGTGGTCACTATACTAGTGATTGTTTTATTGCTGAAATTCACCAAGTTTGCAGCTCTTGATCTTATCACGAGCATGTTGGCGTTCATCCCCACGGGATGGGGCCTTTTACTTATTGCTCAGGTACTCAGGCCTTTTCTAGAGTCCACAGTGGTGTGGGACACCGTGGTTTCCTTGGCTCGACTGTATGATATGCTGTTTGGGTTGATTGCTATGGTTCCTCTGGCACTACTTTCATGGATGCCCGGATTCCAGTCAATGCAGACAAGGACTCTATTTAATGAAGCATTCAGCAGGGGGCTCCAGATTTCTCGTCTTCTTACTGGAAAAAATCCTAATATGGACGTGTGATTTGAGGTAATATTCTGTTTTAATTTTCTTGGAATTCTGTAATTCTCTATAGTTTAGTCATTTAGCAACATTTGCTTTTGTGCTTGTTAGTGTCTTAACTAATCCTAGCTAGGCATTTGTTTATTTGCAAATGTTTGAAATCTCAAGCATGTAGGTTCATACTATCCATTTCTAATATTCTAATTGTGAAGAGAACACCCCCTAAAACAATGAATTGTTTAATCATAAATCAGTGTCCAAATGCGGCTACACATACATAGTTTCTTGCTGATTTGAAGACAACGAATTGTTTAATCCTTATCACAAAGTTTGATAAGCCATGCTTTAATGAGCTCAGAAAATGTTTTCAAGTAAATGCAGTGCACATTACAAATACAGAGTTTAGGAAACAGATCCTGCCATATCTGTCTACTTTTTGTCCCATCTAAATATCTCTTACTTGTTTCTCCTTTATTTTTGGACACTAGGGCCCGTTTGGCATCATTTTTGTCTTTCATGTTTACATAAAAACAATGAAAAGTGAACATAGTTTTATACAATGAATTCAGAACATAGTTTTCGGGTTTATTGTTTTTTTTTTTTTGTGCGAAAATAGTTTTGACAAATTCTATAACAACTTTTTCGTGTGTTTAAAAAAAATTGAGTTTTTGTTTTTATAAATTTTCTGGAAAAAGTAGTTTTTGGAAAGAGTTTTCCATTTTCTGTGCCTTCCAAAAAAATGAAAACAAAAAACAATAGAGAGTTTGTGAGATTGAAAGGGTGAGAGAATCTTGTGACTCTGCTATGCTTGTTTGACAATAAAGTGAAGCCGCAGTGACTCCATGGACGGTAGGTAGCCCTTATTTTTGAGTGAACCATGTAATTCTTTGTTTCTTGCTTGTGTGTGTGCATGCGCTTGATCTACTTTCATTCTGGATTTGTTGTTTGTGTGACATTGCTCAGGTCTTGGAGTTGGGATTGTTTCCTAATTGGTCGTTTTTTGATTTGCTTTTGTCAAAACCGTAACCATCTTAGGATGAGGTTCAAGGTGTTGATTGATTGGTGTTGCATGTTTAAGCAGGCAGACACAAGTGTTAACCATCTTCTTCTTTGTTGTCCAGTGGCCAGAGATTTATGGAACTTGGTGTGTTCTGTTTTTGGTATTGCATAGCTTATGCTGTTTAGGAAGTCAAATTGGAAGAATTGTCAAACAGTAGCCTTGTGCTTTTTGTGGATGGATTGTGAGGAACACAATAGGAGATCCTTTGAGATCGTTGAGTTATCAGTGTAGTCTCAAAGCTTTTCTATTACTTTCTCTATTTTTTTTATTGACTAGATTACGCTTTCTGTATTTTATCTTTTGTGCAGTTTATAGGAGATCTGTAAATGCCAATGAATGTTTACCTTCCAGGCATTGACCTTTTTAGTGTACAGGGTTTGCCCTTTACGGCAGTTTCAGTTATATAATTATTAGTAATAAATAATCTTAATCATTTAACCTACTTGTGACTTATAGGAAGTTTCTTTGACTAATTAGATCTGATCATTTAGCAATATTTTTAGTTACCAGCATGTTAGGTTGTTACACTAAGAACTTTCTGGCAGGCAATGATAACGATCAATGAGAGCGTTTGGCATGATCTTTGGTATGGTTAGGCTGTTTTGAAAGATGCATTTTTTCAGTGAACAAGGAAGCAATTAAGTTTCAGGAATCATCTATTGGAGGTAACATTTCTACAGTTCGGAGCAAGAAACAAATTAGAACTGCATTTCCATTGAGATAGAATAGCGGTTCCAACTAGTATAGTACCCAAACATATGAATCCCAAAGAAATAAAAGAAAAGCTACCAAGACAAAAGAAAATATGTGAAGAACAAATATCAATCTACATTAGAATGAAATAAGGGCAAAATATTGAGAACAAATCGAATAGTATAGATTACCCAATCCTCTTGCTTTTTGTTCTTCTTTCTACAACGACTAAGCAAAAAAATATATTTCTTACAATGTATTTATTATATGTATAAATAGAATACTATATGCTCCCAACCATAGAGGTAGTTTCCTTAGATATTCAACTAAATACAGACAATCAAGTTGGGTCTCCTGAGAAAACAACTAGTATGTAGCCTTTGTGTGCCCAGGGAGTGATCTTAACCCTTGAATCTTTTGGTCCGAAAAATTGGACATGAGTTCCAACCATTGGGTAAATCCTCTTACTCACTACTGGAAGGTACATATATCAAGTAATGGTGCCTATCCAACAGACAATGTTGATAATTTCAAACTCTCGTTACCCAAAAAAGGAAGAGAATAAACTAAATTGTCATTCCTAATCTATACTTGGATGCAAGGTTGAATGAGTTGCTAGTTGTTTGATTTGCTGCATGGCTTGTTAGTGGGTCGTGCATTTGCTATAGCATCAGGACATAATTGTTTGATTAATTTATTGCTTTCAGATGATTTTAGAAGTGATTCGCCGAGTTGGGTGATTCATTACAAAAATGATAATACATATTTACTTTTCAGAAAAAATGGCAGTACATACTTAAATTGGCATTGGAAATCATATAGTTTTTTTTTTTGAACTCCCAAACTTTCATTTAAAGAGGAAAATGGGATACATCAGAATTGAGTATGGAGACAAGAGTGGCAGGTGGGCATACAACCCAATTTACAGGTAAGGACTTAGAAAGACAAGCTTTTGCAACCCAATGTGCTCCTTCATTGTTGTTTCTTCTTGTCCAGGAAAACAAAATAGTTGGAGGAGCAAGACCTCGAATATCCATGATAACAGCACTATACTCCCATGGTGGAACTGTTTCGGAAACGCAAAGAGAGATCACCATTTTGTTGTCACTTTCGATTTCCACTTGTGAGAGATTGAGAGCTTGAGCCATGAGACATGCCATACGCACTGCATGTGCCTCGGCTTGTACTGCAGACGAAGCCTTAATAGACTTAGCACAACCATCCAGTGGGTTTCCCTTTGAGTCTCTAAGAATCACAACCCATTGCAGCTGATGAAGAATGCTTGCAAAAAGCTGCATCACAGTTAAATTTGACTCTACTGTGGGAAGCTGGCTGCCAACCTAATCGGGGATTGTGGTTGGGGATGGCTAAGGCCTGATTGAGAGGGTTGAATTGGCCAATCAGATCATATAGTTTCTAAATCATATAGTTTATTCTATATCTACAGTCTTAGTTTGTGAATTGGTCTGAGCTGACTTATTTCCAGCAGCCTAAACCTGAAATATTTTGGGTTGAATAACTTAATATGAACTTGGTCAAGGTTGGCCTCAGCTTAAATTTAGGGCAGCGTGGGCAAGCGATGTACAATCCACATTATGATGATACTTATACGAGCTTCCATATGTAGTGTGTAAATATATATAGAGATATTTCTGTGAATGCAAGTCCGGTTATTGCATACAACAAACTAGGGCCATAAGGTCTAGAATTAATTTATGATCCGAAGTTCCATTTTCAATACCCATTGAGCGAAGTACTGCAGTTCTTTCAATTTAATATTGGGTTATTTACACCAAGACCCCTAAACTATTAACGAATATCAGTTTACCCTCTCATTTATGAACCCGTATATTTTGACCCCCTTAATTAAAAAAAATGGTACAAATGCCCCCCTTTGGAAGGAGTGGAACTGTTGCATCTTTACTGTTGTTTGGGCTGAGGCTTCCTTAGCTCAATGCTGCCTGATCCTGTTTACAGTTCTGCGAGATGAAATCAACATACTATTTTTTTTGTCATGTCGAGATGTCCCATCACTCATTCTCTGTACTGTCTGTTATTAACGTACTGGAGGTGTATGCATGCAAATATTTTCTGACGACCTTTTCCTTTGTACAATTTATTATACCACTACACTAAATTAACATAATTACCATTATTTTTCTTTAATTTCCTTAAATTTTCCTTTGCAATGTTGGGTAACATCACTTTCATGATTTACAGTATTAAGAGGATTGTATCGTCAATTTTCCAGGTTTTGTGATGGAACTGTTCGAGAATATTTCAAGGTTGATTTATGTATCATCGCTGCAGTGACAGATCAGTTAACTGGCGGGGGGAGAAAACAGGGTTTCATTTTTCTCATCTTTAGAATGTATCATTTCCGTGCTGATTCTCCGCTGAAAACCATCTTACCATAGTTATTAAGCAAGAGGTAGGCAAGCCTTTTCTGTTATTTATTTTCATCATCTTCATTGTTTATCTGCAACATAATTCTGTACATATTGTCCATATCAATGTAGCTTGTCAGAAGTAATTTCATTTCCCTTAATTTTCTCGACTCCTATTGGAAAATACATTTTTTTGGTTTGATTTTGTTGGATAATTAGTTTGGCACGGGTGATTAGTCCTAATCAATTTTGCACATCCAAAAGTGGAATATATGGCCTCTGAATTTGGAATTGAACTTACGATTTTATCCCACAAATAAACGTGGCCCAATTTATGAATTCAGTGATAAATTCTGCGTAAAAATAGTTATGGTATACAATCATGTGTTTATTTTTATTTTTATTTATTTTTAATTTTTTTATGGTCTAGATTTAATGCTTCTGCACTTCGTTTGGGTTGTAAACTGAACCAAGCTTCTTGAGAGGCTCTAGTTTGAGAATGACTTGCTATATGAATGAGTCAAGCTTTTTCATGTTTTGAAGCTTGTGAGTTTTGCTCGAACTTGGCTCAACGAGCTATAATAGAAGTTACTCAAGCTCGACTTGTATGAAGAGCTCACTTGAGATTGGATTCTAATACGTACACATCTTATAACTTATGAATCTTTCAAGTGAGTGGTCCATTATTTGACTGACTTGATTCGTTTACAACTTACAACCAGTTGGTTGACAACCAGAGCAAGTTTATGAATTTTATTTACGTATCATGCATTCCTTTACTTCTGTTTGATGCAACTTTTTATAAGTTGAAATATGATAATTCGAAAGTAGAAATTAAAATTACTTTTTTTAGATTATTATAAGTTATTTTTGCCTCAAATTGTAAACAGAAGACTGACACAATTTTGCAAAATTAAAGAAGTTATAAATAACCTCACAAGTTGCATCAAACAAAACCTAATGTATATGAAAGTATTGTCATGATAGACATAATGGAACGTCGAGGCTTTTTTAAAATTTCATTCAAAATTGATTAGTTGTGTAAATAAGGAAAATTTAATAACATCTTGAAGTTTGCTAATTTTCTAAACTTGAATTTATCTCAATAAACTTGTGCATCAGAAAAAAAAAAAAAAAAAAAGAAGAAAGAAAAGGGGGATTTGGTGATAGCCTCATCACTATCTAATTTGTCTTTCAAAAGGACAAGAATTATATAATTATTTTCAAAATCCCTTAATATTTTAAAACTTGTTTCTTTTACTATATTACCCTCATATCTATCAGCTCTCCTATTAAGTCATCTTCACGATATATTTCAGAGTAAAATTTTACTCTGTATAAAAGTAAAATTTTACTCTGTATAAAAGTAAAATTTTACTCTGTATAAAAGTAAAATTTTACATTCTGAAACTAAAAGTAAAATTTTACTCTGTATAAAAGTAAAATTTTATTCTGTATGAAAGTAAAATTTTACTCTGTATAAAAGTAAAATTTTACATTCTGAAACTAAAAGTAAAATTTTACTCTGTATGAAAGTAAAATTTTATTCTGTATAAAAGTAAAATTTTATATTCTGAAACTAAGGCTTCGTTTGGGAAGCCATGGTTTGGGCTTTTTGGCTATTTTAGCCACAAAAAATAAAATAGGCTATTTTAGCCATAACAAACAAAACATCACATCCAACCCATAATCATTACATTCTTCTCTCACAAAAAAACTCAAAAAAGTTAAAAAGCCCTTCCCAAACCGAGCTTTTAAGCCCAGGCTAAAAAAGTCAAAAAGTCAACCCACTTCCCAAACGGAGGCTAAAAGTAAAATTTTACTCTGTATGAAAGTAAAATTTTACTCTGAATAAGAGTAAAATGTTACACTCTGAAACTAAAAGTAAAATTTTACTCTGTATAAAAGTAAAATTTTACTCTGAAAAATGAGTAAAATGTTAGACTCTACACAAAAGTAAAATTTTACTCTGTATAAAAGTAAAATTTTACTCTGGTTCTGTCAAATGAAAAAAACAGAGCAATAGAACCAGAGTAAAATTTTACTCTGGTTCTGTCAAATGAAATTAGATAAAAAAACAACAAAAATAAATAAAAAACAAACAAACAAACAAAAACAAAACAAAACAAATTAATCAACAAATCAACATATCTAATTGAGAAGAAAAACTTATAAAACTCGATCAACAATCACAAATCTCAATGAAAAGAATACATGTGTTCAACAACACTCATACACACAAATATATATATATATATATATATATATACATACATAAATTCAAAACTCAAATCTGTGTTTAAAAAAATATGTATAACCAAACAACTCCACCCGCACTCTTCTCCACGTGGTCATTGCGAACTCGATGGATCTTCAAATTGAGTCTAATTTCGCTTCAAGATAGCAAACACAAGTCTGATTGCAATTCAGTTAGCGAAGTCAATCCGCAAGTCGTTCGAACTTAGAGTTTGCAACCTTTAAGCCAGATGCAAACTGAAATCGCAATTCCAATTAGAATTTGAAATCCAAAGTTCTCATCGAAGTTGACTCAAAGAACAACGAGTCACAAGAGAGAACCCAAGGTCAGATCGCGAAGGACTTCAGTTTGTAATTGTGAGTTCCAGAAGCTTGAATTCGGGTTGATTGTTGAATCAGATCAATTTTGTGATGAAGTCCTTGGTTTCTTAACAGACGCAAATTAGATTAAAGTTTCAAACAAAGCTTCAATTCAAATACACAGGTCAGATTGTGATTGCTTGAACCAGGTCAGTGTTCTAGGTCAAAGATTGAATGAATCTTAGGCTTAGATGAACTCGATTTTGGCTGGCCAGAGTCATAGAGACCAAGAAGGTGGAGAGAGAGTGGGTGGAGAAGGTGGGAAGATTTAGTTGAGGGTATAATAGTCTGAAAAAATATTTAAATAATAAATTTTGTCCTTTATGCAAGATTTTATAATTATGAAGGGGTTTAAAAAATTTAATTTTTTTCTTAATCTTTTTAACAATGAAAGGAAGGTAAAAAGGGTTTATAGTCAAGTTTCCCAAAAGAAAAGAAAAGAAGAAGCAGTTGATTCAAACTCAATTCGTGATTGATGTGATCGAAGGTTATTTAAAATTGATTTAAAAAATAAATCAAGTTTGATTATATTTTTAAAACTAGTTAAATTTTCAAACTAAATTTCAAATTCGGTACGCAATATTTGCATACCTGTCCTGATATGCTTTGATACCTTACCAAATATGGGAAAATAAGAATAGGGAAATTACAATTCAACCTATTTGATAAAAAAAAAATTATAAAATCATGGGTGTAATTTTTTTCCATGTAAAAAACACAATAAGAGTTGCACCTTTGATCATAAATTTGTAAAGAAAACAAAAATGTAGCAAAAAGCACCAAATTTATTTATTCTTAATTTCCTTTTAATTTCTGTTTTTCTTAATAAATATAACTATAAAATCCAAACATAACATTCATTAATTTAGTTGATTTTGTGACTGACTATTTTAGTTAATTTTTTACGAAAATATGTGTAGAAGATTAGAGCAAATGGTACTGTGGCATTGACTCTTCTCATAACCAAAATTTTGGATCGGTTCACCTTTTACAAGATTTTATGAATATATTTCAATCACTGGTAACTCCGTGTTATTAACGCTTCGTTTTGAAAAGATGGTTGAAATTAATTTAGTTCATCAAAAGATAAAATAAATTAAAAAGGTAAACATCACATTCAAATTATAATCATCTTACTTTTTTTTTCTTACAAAACTATAAAAAATAAAAAATTCATCTCAAATAAATTTTTTTTAACCAATCTAAAACCGAGTGCTTTGTGTCCCATAAAAGTTAAACCCGAGTCTTTCAAAAATTACCCTATGATACTCTCATGGTCAACTCTTTAATTACTAAGTTATATTATACTACACACTCATAATTTTACTCAAAATTTTTAATCTATAGTTCAAATTCATTCTATGAGTCAACTCCATAATATACAACAAAATCTTCATCACACCTTTGTAATCTTGGTAGGTTATATTGTGGGTCCCTAGAGTTTTTGTTAAGGAAAAATCATAGCTGAGTGATAGTTTTAAAAAATAATTATAAATTTATGAAAAATCTTAAAATTTTAATTATTAATATACATAAATTATACCATTGATCTGAAATTATTTTTTAAAAATTTATAATTACTGAACACACATACTGTGGTTTGGATGTGGTCTTTTTTTTTTTTTTTTTTTTTGTTAGAAAGCTAAAGTACAAATTTCCTAGAAATCAACAAAAAGAGTTTTTGTCTTTAGCTATGGTGTACATATCATATGAATGTTATTATAAATTGATATAATTTTATCATAAAATTTTATAACATTAGTATAAAATATATAAATTTATCATAAATTAACATAATAAAATGCGCAAAACATAATAAATGGAGAAAGAAACATGTTAGAATAGAAAACCTTTTTTCTATTTACAAGAAAGTTAAGAGGGATCTCAAACTTAAAAATGAACTAAACTGGATCCAATTTCTAGAAAATTATAAAAATTGGCCTAAATATCATCTTTAAAATCCAAAATAAATAAATAAATGATACAACAGTGTTATATTCACACCAAATTCTCTTCATAAACCCTTCAAATGACGTGACAAGATTGATTAAAAGGTTTTGAGAGAAGAGAGGATTGTAGGAGTATGAATTATTAATTTGTTTTTTTCTTACCATATTATTCAAGAGATTTGTGCGAAAGAAAATTTACGGGGATGAAATATTTTTTTAAATAATAATAAATAAAAGTAGAAGTTGAAAAAGGGACAAGCTGAAATAATAGTTGACAAAAAAGCCATCCCAAAACGCCATTCCAAACAACACACCACAAAACCCCATGACTTTTAGAAAATGATTTCCATAACTCGATGGAGCAATGAATTTACACCCGTGATTTGGTTAGGGCCCATAAACCCTTTCTTTCATTCATCAATGGGGTTCAGGCTGGTCATTTTTCTAAGACAAGATCGATAAGTTGAAACCATAAAATTTTAAAAAGAAAAAAAAAAAAAAATCTTTTAGGTCTGATTTAGTTGGTCACCTCAACTCTTCTAAAAACTTAGTTTCAAAGAGAGGTTATATATTCAACTCTCCTCGAGGGAGAATTTAATTAAGAACCAAACACTTTGTGTTTTGTATGAGTGAGGAGGCTAACTCCCATTAATGCTAATCTAATTATTAACAACTGACTTTTACCGTTAAAAAAAAAAACACTTCGCACCTCAGATCAAGATGAAGGGTAGCTTGTCAAACTTGTTTTCATATGCTCTCACTTGTTGTAAACTATACCTTTATGCTCTTTCCAAAATTAAAATAATAATAAAATATAGTGTTGTTTAATAAAATTAAAAATTAGGAATCCTAAATTTATTAAGTTAAAAAATTGTTTGATAAAAATTTAAATATTGAACTAAAAGTAATTATTTGATAATTTGAAATTTATTATTTTCAAATTATATATTTAATTTTTATATTGTGATGGTGGTAGAGGTGATGGTGAAGGTGATGGTGATAGTATGATGATGATGGTAGTGATAGTGGTGGTGGCGGTAGCTATGGTGATGGTGGTAGCATAGTAGTAGTGGTAGTGATCGTTGTGGTGATAGTGATAGGGCGGCATGGTGATAGTGGCGGCGGCGGTGGCATGATGGTAGTAGTAGTGAATTTATAACAGTTAGTATTAATATTTATAAATTCAGTCAGAATTATATAAATTTCATATGACTAAAAACTTTTTTAAATTTTAACCTATATTTTAAAAGGTACTTAAATTTTTAAGTGATATCAATTGTGGTTATCAAACAGACTTAATTGTTTATCACTTAATGCTGAATTATGTTATCAAACACCCCTAAGTAGATAACAGATTCTACACAGAAGTTTCGAATTATGAACAAATTGAGATGCTTGTAGATAGAGGAGGACTATATATCAAACACACCAAACTTATTATTGTTCTCGATATGAAGAGTTCCACAAACCATCATATGTTACAGATAAAACACACACAACATTCACGAACGTGTGCTACCCTTTCCTCAAACATATTCACCAAGGAAAAACATCAAACCAAGCGTTTTTACCAATCACACATTGTATTATACACATACCAGGAATGTCTCGATTATGTATATATATAACGGTACTTACATCCGCAGGATCACATTCAAATTCAAGGATCAAGATATTGGCTGCAATCGATACCCTTGTCAGTAAATGCTTCCACAAGCTTAGGGTAGAGCTTAGAAAGCATGATCTTGAACCCTGTAGAATTCCCATGTTGATTTTCTTGCTCACTTTCTCCGTATCCAAAAGCACAGCCAACTGGAACTCCTTCCATATATGCCTTACAAGCCAACAAAATATCTTTAGAGCGCTGGCTGAAGTGTTCTTCCACGAATGCCTCAAAATGCTGCATCGAGAGAGAAAAAACTCGTCAAAATTTGTAAAAAAAGATTAAACCAAAGTTTTTATCATGTCGGTTTCTGTCAAATGGGTGTGGCTTTGGTGACAACATTTAAAATTGGAATGTGTGGATTTGAAAGGGTGCATCTGATTTTTGAACATCACATGGGAACGGAACCCTTCCATTTTAGAATGGTTTCATTACAAAATAAAGTCTGATCATTGCAAAAGATTGAAGTCATGATGGAAATATAAAAAACAAATAAATGCAATATAATTTATAGAAGTGATACTGCACTTATAGAATAGACTCGACCCAAAATTTACAGAAATTCATTTCACAGGACATCCAAGTGCACACTACTACAAAAAATGTTTTTTTTCACCAAGTTCAACAGTTAACAATGATTTCCGTAAGTGCAGACAGGATTTCCATAACATTCCGGAGGTAATTGACACTGATTTCAGTTATGATGGCCATAGATAAAACTGCCTCAACAATAGAAAGATCTGAGATTCTAGAGTAAATTATTGTACCTTGGGTGGTTTGCGTAGAAGGTATAGCATGGACTTGCAGCTAACAAGAAAGGCATTTTCGTTGTAGCTCACTGAGTTCTTCTCTCCCTCGGCTCTTCCCATCTGCTTATCATATCCGGCTTCATTAAAAAAAGGCTTTTCATTAAGCACAAGGGCCTGGAGGGATAGGAGAACTTGGAGAATAGTGGAGCTCCCCGGATTCCATACTTCAGTTCCACTGCCTGTCCAAGTATTGAGGAGACTAAGACAGACTTTGCCGGACTCGTACAAGTTAGGGTTGACACGGAGACCACCAGATCTGTAGTGCACCAACTGCGTAACCAAAAAGCTACATAAGCTAGGGGTTGGAGGCATGCACATGTGGATCTATGTATGAATAACCATGGACAACCAACTGTGCTATGAACACACAGGATTTTCAGAGAATGGGATGTGATAATTTTCAAGTCCTACACATAGGGTTCACTCCATGGACAACCGTGCTATGAACACAAAAGATTTTCAGAGAATGGGATATGATAATTTTCAAGTCCTACAACATAGGGTTCACTCCATTTATCAAAACAAGGTGTCCAAGTTAGCAATCTATAGAGTAAATCTAAGTGCACAGGTAATTTTCATAGAATGAGAGACAGATGTGAGACAAAAAGCATGTCCACAACTACTTTTATTCTAGAATCATGTTACTAAGAACAAGAGAAGTAAACTAAAATACTTACAGGAGGTTCGTGAGGATACTCGGGAGGAAAGAAAATGTCAAAGAAGAAAAGCCCATTGTGGTATGGAGTTCTAGGTGCACCAATGATGGCAGCCCGCAACAAATCCATCCTTTCCTCATAAACACGAACATAAATTGTTTCTGCTCAGGTTACAAAACAGATCTTACTGAAAAACACGCCACAAAAGCTGACACACAAGAAGTAAACTACATATGAATTACAAAATTAAATCTTCAAAGGTTTTGGCATGTCATAGGTATAGTTCTTGATAAATGACCTTCTCAATTTGGTTGCTTATATTACCAATTGTTCTTTTCTTTTCCTTTTTTAATAAATAATTTTCAAAATTTCCGTACACAATCCATTAATTTGATGGAAAATGCTATCTACTTCCTTAACATCTCTTAATTTCCATCAGTGAAACAATAAACCATAAACTTCCTTCACCAGTCTCAACTTGACAGCGTAGCTTCAACAATTTATTATTATTATTATTATTTTTAATTTAAAATTTGTGTGTGCATGTGTGCATGTGCATTCTGCAGGTTAGAGCATTATTACCGAAAAACAAAAATTGATGCCAGAAGCATGATTATTAAACTACTAGAGGGAAGGTCCTTCTTGCCTGTTCCTTTTTCAAAAACTAAAAGGGTTGCATATGCAATTGGAGCATAGTCACTTGTTGTAGAAGAGTTCTTTTTCAATCTCTTTTCAGAGAGGGCAGCTAGTTATGGCAAGGGTTGGAGGGTAGATCAGTTGTTAGAAAGAGGTTTTGGAAGTTTAGAAGGTAATAAAAAGTTGGCTTGGACATACTGAAAGACATGTTCTTCACGAGCAGAGTCAGTAAATAGCAACCAACATGCTATAACATATTCCTCTGTGCTAAATTGGGATATTTTTTGTCTTTTATTATTATTTTTGGTTTGGTTTGGTTTGGTTTGGGGAGGATTTCGTTTATGATTTTCTTTTGCAATTTAAGATGAGTATGAAACAACCACTAAATTTCAATTTCAGTATTACAGGGTAGGTTAGTGAAACCACTAATGCATTTTAGTCTTCCAACCTCCTCACAACAAATTGTTTCTTCATGAAAGATGTCATTGCATAAAACACACTAAAGCAACACATAAAATAAAACAACATACCAGGAAGATCGTTCTCCAGAATGCTCCATTCTTGCTGGACCTTTTTCAACCAACCTCTTTTCAACTATAAATGAACGACAGTAAAACAATTATCCCAAAATTTCATATCCACTGATTGATAAAATTTAAGAAGAATATGGGTTATGTTTAACCTGTGATGATGGTAATCCTTTGCCGGCACTGTCAAAAAAGTGGTGGTCCAAGCAATCAGTGACCATATCAAACTGTTTAAATGATTCCAAGTACTTGCAGCCCGATGAGAATGAAGGGGCTTTCTCTTCCTCGGTAGCTTTGACTTTCTGCCCCAAATTTGTCTGTCCAAATGTCTTCACGTCATCTACTACCACTGGTGGGTCCTCAGTGCACAAGTTACAAGATTCCGGCAAATCTTCCTCACTGTTAGACACTAAGTCATGTCTCTCTTCTAAAGCAAGGTCAGATGTACCTGACCGTGATGCGGAACCCACAGAACCAAATAGACTCCCCACAATGCTGGTGAAAATCCCAATTGCAGCTTGAGGAAGGAAATGGGAACCAATGTCCAACAGAACCTGAGCATGTAAAAGATGATTTTAATTTTTTGTAGGTTTAGCATAAGTTGGTTCAACGTAAAAATATTCCTGAATTTATGGAGTCCCCAAATAAGAGCTTGTGCCCCAATTCAGTAATTCCAATACGCTTCATTCGCTTGCCTAGATAACGTGAGATCATGTATAAGTTTGGTTGGAGTTTATCATAAGGTTACCAATTTTGTTTTTGTTTCCTATAAAGTTCCAACAATCAAGTTAGTTAATGTAGTTCACTTCCTTAATTATTAATGACTCTATAACCAAATGAAACTAAGTCTTATGTCCCAATCAAGAGAGTGTGTGTATATATTATATAATATGTATGTATATGTTTTCTTGATAATTCATTCCCTTAGGCCTGTATGATTAGAATGAAAACTATGATGGAAAGTGAAAGTGATAGAAAGTGAAGTGACAGAAATTTTTTCTGAGAAAGTTGGAAGAAAATTGAGAAGTGAGGAAACACCTGGATATTTTCATTAGAATTGTTTTAAATTTTTTTATTTTATTTTAAGAAATTGAAAGCCAACTTACCATGTTGATATGGGTTATACAAGAATTTTGACTTTCTTGCAATTTCCATCACTCTCATGCTAAACAAAATAAATAAATAAAAAGTTGCAATTTTTTCCTCTTTTCCACACTTTCCACCTCTTTCATCTTAAGCAAACTCACCCATAATGAAATACTCTTGAATGAAATGGAATTGTGAGCATTTCATGATATTCAAAATCAAGTAAGTTGCAAATCATTGAAAAATCCTCCAATTATCACAAGATTTCCTAAATGAAAATTTGTATACAATGTCTTGATGGGTGTTATTTTCAGTATCAAAGTTAATTTCAAAATATCCCGCCATTCCTCGGGTTTTTGCCATCCCATGGCTTCTCACACTCTTAACAATAACTACCCAGACAAAACTCAATTTACAAAATATTCTCACCACCAATATATTCCTAAATTGAGAAGCCTTCATTGTGGAGAGTAACACAATAGTGCGAGCCTGTAAATGTGAAAAGCGAGAGAGAGAGAGAGAGTTGGCATCACCTTTTCCTTGGGGTGCAAGGGTTGTTCGTCGTACCGAGTCATCTCCTGAGTCAATTGCTCAACATTTTCCCCATGAGGCACAAGATTAGGTGATGAACCTTCATATTTATCCATTCGAAAGATTTCATAAGGTGCAACCTGGAATTACATTAAAGCATTTAAATAACTATAAATTTGATTAAAGGAAAAATACTTGTTACCAATATATAAAGACACAATCAACATTATATAGTAAAAAAAGTTTATTAAGCATCTGGAATTGGTACATATTATAGCACTCGGATCTAGTTCTGGAAGCTACACTAGTTCTATCAAAGCAACATGGCATTCTTGTAAACAAGCACCAAACTGCAGTCAAACAAGAAAATTTGACAAGAAACCAGATTTTGCCCATCATATTTGACAAGAAAATTTTCCATCTCCTGAACTACACTGAGTATGATCAAAGTCCACATAAATCACAGCTTTGATTCCAGATATAAAAAAATAAGGAACCTTTTCTTCTTTTAATAATGGGAACGTAGGAATTTTTAATGTATATATAAAAGAATCATATTTATTAGGGTTTCCCTTTGCTCAAAGGGAAGATGACAAACTCATTCTTAGAACACACCAACATATATCAAAAGTCCAGTGACGATGGAAAGACATCAAACTCGATCAAGCAACCTGACAGTGTTGGGGGGACAAGCACAGATGCCTCTAACGGACCCAAAATTTTTTTCAGCAATAGTAGGAAAAGAAACACATGGCAAACCTACCAAAATATCTCAATTAGTTAGAACATTAAAATTTAGAATTAACAAGAGTGTACTTTAATATTGCAAAGCATAAATGCAATATGTCTGAGTAGTGCGATCCTTTTTTGCAAACTCATCACAAATTCCAAATCAACTAGCATTCCTAATGCCATAGTCAATTAAAAAACAAAACAAACATGCTTTTCAATAAATAATCAAGAAGAAGAGGTACCTTTGTTATATGACCACTTGCCCATTTCACCTCAACATTCCCATCTTTGAAGCCCATAACAATGCCAATACATGATAAGTAATCATTGTTCAAGAAAACATTTTGTTCTTCACCGCAGTTCTTAACTTTAAGATCAGCCTCCTCATCAACTAACTGGTTCTTTTCCCATTGAAACACTACATCACCAGGGCAATAGGAGTAGTCGGGGTGTTCAACTAGTTCATAAGCACTCACAGTCTCCTCCTCTATCTGCTCTCCCACCAAATCATTAACTTGATTAACTGCAAGACTTTTCCACTGCACTCTCGCAGTCCGTTCTTTTGCATCGACGCATCTCACAACACCCCATCTTTGGGCACCATGAACATGTGGATCATCACAGGTACCCTTTTCCATCACAAACTGATCGACCCAAAAGTCATGGGCATCAACAATATTTACAGGACACAGAGAAGGTGAATCTATTCCTGTTGAGTGGCTTCCATCCTGCCACAGAACATCAACATTGGTCTTTGTCTTCACAATAACAAAGATTTCTTGAAATACTTTTTCAGCTTGCTTATGTCCTTTACAGAGATCAAAAGTAGATGCACCAAGAAAAATCTGATCCATAACACCTTTACAATCAGCAGTTGGAAGCATACACCAATCGCCAAGCTGCCAATTTGCATGAGAGAAATATGACAACAAGGTCAGGTTTTTTGAATCCTGCATGCACGGTGGCGCAGGAGCCTTTTCAGAACCAAGCAGAGCACAGGCAAGCCAATCAACATATAAAAAACCCGCTTCGACAGCACAAATGGTTCCTTCATCTCGCTTTTCCTTCCACGTACCACATAACCATCTAGCCGACTTGGAAACAGTATGGAGCTCAACTCGCACCCTCTGTCCTGGGTAATAAGGGTATTGTGAATCTTCAAGCAAGTCAGGAGAGAGAGGTACAAGCTTTTCGGGACCCATTGTGGTCAACTCGGACTTTGTACCGTCATCAAACAGGATGGTGACACTGTCGACTATTTTATCCACTCTTCCAAGCCACGGCCCATGCACAACATAATCCCCCACAGAAACAGAACGGATCTTTCGAATTTTTCTGGAATTCACATTTTTTATTTTTTTACCGTCAAGGTTTTCCAAGTCCACAAACATATCAACGTTGACCACTCTACCCATCTGTCCTGATGGGTCAGGTGCAGAACAAACAATGTCACCTTGTATGAATCCCCTCTCAAATGAAAGGAAATCATCAATTTTTCCAATGGTTTCCTCGAGGCTTGATAGAATGTTACTGGCCTGCCCACCATATATATTTTCAATGTAATCTTGCTCCTCACTGCAACTACTCTCACTGAAACTGTCGAGATCACTGAAGAAATCCATTGTTTGGATGTCTATCCGAATATATCTGCAATTTAGGATCGGATTTGGATGGTTTCTAGAGCAGAGACAAAAATGATTACCTGGATATGAGTAGAGACAAAAATTTTAGAAACAAGAATAACATTCAGTATGTGAAACAACATTAAGAGTATGTTCAGATGGATGTGGATTTCAAACCAAGGGATTTGACATTAAAAAAATGGAGAGTTAGCTATTGGTGGATAGAAAAACTATGGAAGAAGATATGTTGAGATAGAAGAGACGTACTTTAGTAGGATCTATGTAGCTAGTAGTGAATTGCTTGCATGATTTCTAATAACTACTTTTATATAGTTATTTCAAATCCATCATAAAAAAGCTATTAATTCAACCTTGAAATTCGTAGGTAAACTATCAAATCTAAATTTGAGTTAGTCTTCTTGAATGATTTGTGAAATCCATGCATTTCAAATCCACATACATCCAAAAGAACCCTAAAAGTAACCATATTCAGCTTCATTCAGGCAACTTTGAACTACTAATGGGTAATTTTTAAGTTAGAACTTCTATTATCAATTTATCATATTAGGTAAGTGAAGTACCGTCAGGGAACAATAATTATGAGGTGTAGAGAGAATTACCAACACTCCATGTCTTCTGTTGGTCCAAACGTTATTTTGAGACAGATGTATTGTAGTAAGGATCTGCTCTTGTTGCTGATACCAAATGATGATATGATAAGTATCACTGTAAATCTTCAAAAATAGATATGTATCTTTAGATCAATCTGATCTTGCGATGCAGAGACCTAAGATAGTACCTCCAAAAAATGGAGATGTGATGCCAAAGGAGATTTGCCCAAATAGAGCTAAGGGGGTAGTCTACTTGACTCCCAATTGCCAAAGGAGATTTGCCCAACAAATGGACTGAAGTTTCTGCTAGAAGGAACAGCCAAATGAGATTTCCCCAACACGTTGCAGTGAAAATCCCTAGATAAAGAAATTGTGCAGCAGAGAAGATCTACCAAATAGCCAGGTTGGAGTTTCAAGCAAACCAAACAAATGATAACTTCCCAACAATGGATAAGACCTTCCAAAACTGCCAACGCAGCACTGCCTAGCTAGAGAAACTTGTAAGTAATGCCAAAGGAGATTTGCCCAAAAGAGCCGGATCTACGAATATCAATGTATATATTGCCAAATTGTCCAAGAGAATTTTCTTTTTTCTTTTCCCTTTCAGAAGCCAATTTGATATTGCCAAAGGAGATTTGCCCTGAACGAAGCCAAAGTTTCGGTCAGGTTTGTTCACTGCCAAAGGAGATAGATTTGCCTCGCTAAGTACAATCAGACAACAGGAAGCAAGGATTAAGAAGAGGAAGTTCAAGCCATCCAATAGAAAAAGCAAATTGAAGAAATGAATCTTCTGACATGACCCAAAGAAACCAAGCTATCTTAGAGCCAGCTTTATTTTCCAAAAGTCAAGACAGCTTCTATGCCCACTTTGTGATGAACATGGAACCTGTAACAGAACCAGCACTGAAAATTGGATGAATTTAATCAATATAGAGTGAAAACAAATAAAAAAATTTATAAAAAAAATCAATTAACACATTTTCCAATGTTCAGTTGTTCATAGAATATATTCTTTCAAGAAAGGGATGAAAATCAAGAATATACAATAGCAAAAGAAAAGTTGGGTGGATTTGAGAACATAGTAGGTCAACTGATTCTGATATTTCACTTTTATATGTTCATATATACAAAAAGAATATCTAATAGGTTGGTTTGAAAACTTCTATTAAAAAAAAAAAAAAAAAATGAAGTATAAAAGCATTGGGAACTTCTTATATCATTTTTATCACATTGCATTCATAAAACTAACTCAGGATAAAGCCAGATTTTGTTGAATCCATTTGCAAATCTTTATCAGGAGCTCCTACTTCCATTTTTTTCTTCCTATTTTTTGAGGCCACCTTTAGGAAAGTAATACAGTACCTTACAAATGACTTTGAACATTACTTCCATCCACTTGACTATGAGAGAGAGAGAGAGAGAGAGAGAGAGTCATGTCTCCCCTAAATAATTCAAACTTGATGCCTAATCCAATCCTTCATCAAATTTAAATTTGATGAAAATTTTGGTGAAAATTAGATCAAATCCTTTCGAAACTTATCAAATCAAGTATGAATAAAATCTTTCACCAAATTTCCAACAACCCTTTTTTTTACTTAAGTTTGATGAAATTATTAAAAGATAAAGGATTGGAGATGGGTTTTTTTCCACCAAAATTGGATATAAGAGGTTTTTGGGATATGTTAGGTATTTTAAAAAAGATTGAATGAAAAATTTGATTCTCACAACTGCAGTGAGCTAATTAAGCTTTTGGTCTAAATTCTTGAACAAATTTGAAGGAAAAAAAAGGGTGAAGGATTGGATATGCTCTAATATGTAGTAAAAAGATTCAAATTCCAATACCGATAAAATGATTTATGTCTTAGTTCATACACAAATTTTCAGTAACCTATTCTCTCAACAACTTGAAATACATAAATGCATATAATCACACACTTGGTGCCTAATATGTAGTAAAAAGATTCAAATTCCAATACCAATTAATTGATTCATGTTTTAGTTCATACACAAGTTTCCAATAACCATTTCTCTCAACGACTTGAAATACATAAATGCATAAAATCATACATACCTAATATGTAGTAAAGAGATTCAAATTCTGATACCAGTTAAATTGATACATATTTTAGTTCATATACAAATTTCCAAGAACCATTTCTCTCGATGACATGAAATACATAAATGCATATAATTAAGCATACAACATGTATAAACTTCATTTAATTTTAAATTCCAAGAAAACCAATCATCATTAAATTAACCCCAAACCTTCTTTGATGAATTAAACATAATGTTCCTATGAGAATTTCAAAAAATTATATACTCAAAGACAACCAAGAACACAATTTTGAATTGTATGAATTAAGAGAGGACAAAATTGTATCATTTGCAGCTAATCAACACCATTTGAACCATAAAATGGTTGTCAATTGGGACCAAACATACCTAGAAAACCACCCAAGAGACCATAATCTGATCAAATGAACAGAACCCAGAACTTGAATTGATGAAATTCAGTGGCCCCTCCTGTTTTCTTCCACTTTCCCGCACTTTCTATCACTTTCCTCGCAGAGAAAATAGATGGAAAAGCTAGAAAAGAATAGAGAGACTGGGAATTCAGAGAGGCCAAGTTCCTCCCCAAATCCCTTCCATCACGCCATAACCGAGCCTCCCAAACATGCCTCTTCTCTTCTCTTCTCTTCCCTTCTCTCTCTCTCTCTCTCTCTCTCTCTCACTGTTGAATTTGGTTTCTCTCTCTTTCTCTCTTTCTCTCTCGAACGTTGGAGGTTGGTTTCGAGTGCTTTTTTTGGCTTGATATCCAATTAGATATAAACAACATGTGATCAGATACGCCCAGAATATACCAACAGTATCTTTATCTCTTCTCTTTTAAATACACTATCCATTACAAGATAACAGTAACTGCTAAATGACCATAATACCCTTCTAATTTCACTTATTTTTTTTAGGAGGCGTGGTTATAGTTCAAAAAGTAAAGGTAATTGACAAAAAGTTCATACTTATAGAACCTTATATTATTTGGTTCAAGATTTAATTTTCTTTTTGTAATAAGGTCATATGTTGAAGTTGCTGGTGTTGTCGGATAATTATCAATGGTGACAGTTGGTAATAGTGATGTGAATAAATAGGTGAATATGTGACATATATATAAATAGATGATATTTTGAATAGATATGTATCTTTTCGGAGATATAATGTCTTTTTGACCTAAAAATATTTTGGACAATAAATTTAATATAAATATATATTGGCACAATAAATTTTTGCAAAATAAATTTTGAATATTTATAGACACTTGTAAATCATATATATTAATTAAGATTAGGTACAACACAACTTTAAAACGAGTTAAACTTAAAACATTCAAATTTATAGTTCATTCTAATATAAATCCTTCACTATTGAAATAACTTTGCTAATGTTTGGCACCACTAAAAGTTAGCTTATAAGAACATCTCCGGTGTTTACTTAAAATGTTTATTAAATACGAGTAAAAATTTAATAAAAAGATTGATCTAATATGATGCATTTCAACGGATTTCATCAATTCAACCGATCGTTTGGGAAGAGTAAATTTTCATTCAAATTCATCCCAAATCCAGTTGTCCGGGCTAACGTTTGACTCAACAATCACCTATAAATTTGATGAAAAGATAAAATGCTCTCTTGATTTAATAAAAAAAATAATTCTTCCTTCATTTGATATGAGTTTGATGCCATGGTTGGAGTAAAAAAAATGAACGTGTTTCATCAAATTTAAATTAAATAAAAAATATGAGTAAAGATTAGAAACGTTCTAAGTCTATTTACTTTGACAAAAAACAATCATTTGAGCATTTTTTTTTTCTTTCAAAAAGCTAACTTTCGTCATTTAAAAGAGTCATTAGAAAATTAAAAAAAAAAGTTTGATTAAAAAGCTAACTTTTGTTAAGTTATTTTTAGTCAATAAATTAATTTTTTAGCTAACTCCCAAAGAAGTTGATTCAGGTTTTGTTTGATTAAAACCAAAACAACTTTATTTGGCGGATTCTTAAAAGCCAACTTATTGGTTTAAAAAAATTATTTTGTTAAAAAAAAAAAATCATAGTTCATTTGGAAAATTATTTTCTCATAAAAGTTTATTTCAGCCACTCTAAAAAGTTATTGGACAAAACAAAAAAATTCAGAATATACCAAACAAATTAATTTTTTTAAATTTTATTTTTAACTAATAAACAAAATTTTTAACTAACTCCCAATCAAAACCTTAGACATATTTGGTGCACATAATCAACCATAATACAAGTTTATACATGAATTTCATTTAAAAATTTGTTAAATTGTGTTGATTTCATAATTAATTTTTCTTTTCTTATGGGGTCATAATCATCAATTTTATTGATGACATGACATCAAAATTTGAAACAATTTTAACAAGGGCAGCAAATTCCCCTATATATACAATTCATGCCATAATTTTCATAGGGATATAAAGGGAAGGAACAAGATGTTAGATCATTTGACTGTACTATATGTAACAGTTCTTACATTTCCACCTGTCAGACCAGTGCTCCAAAAAAGAGAATTAGTTGGGACATCTTTTTAGACTCTTGTGACATTGATCAATGCAAAGTGGAACTTCTAATAATGCTTTCCACAAGTTAATCTAATTGTTTCAAAACCAAAATCATTCAAAAGCAATATGTAATGAAACCAACACTCGGTTTGTTTTGTTGAAAAATGTGTTTCACAACAAATATTTCCCTAAATTTGGTTACATAATTTTGAAAATGATATGCTATAGGGATGGTGGTGGTGGTGGTGGTATTAGTTGTGACAATAGTGACAATAATAATGATGGTTGTGTGGCAGCAATGACGGTAATGGTGATATTGGTAGTGTTAGGTTTTATTCTTGACAACTTCGTTTGACAAAACTCCTTTCAGTTGTATTTGTTTTCGCACATTTTTTTCAGTGAGGCTATGAGTTTATTAGATGCGAATCCAACCCGAATCGTGCCTTTGTCAATTTTCATGGATCAAAACTGAGGTTGTAACAGGATCAAGTTTTCCAGATTTTCCAATTTTGGTCGTCCCGCTCGAGCGGGACAAGGGACGCTCGAGCGGGGATTACAAGCTCACAGCATCTCTGCCTCGTCTGTAAAAATATTGGAAGGTGTGATTTCGCGCTTGAGCGGGTTCTCAAGCGCCCGGGCGGACCTCTGTTTTGTCACACGCATATTTTGCTGAAGCTGCTCGAGCGGGCTGTTGGGCGCTCAAGCGGAGATCGCGAACATAGATTCTTTGGATTTCTATGAGGAATTGGTTTTCTTCAAATTTAGGATTACTTTGGATTTCTATAAGGAATTGGTTTTCTTCTAAAACTAGGATTACTTTGGATTTCTATAAGGAACTGGTTTTCTTCCAAAACTAGGATTACTTTGGTTTTCTATAAGTAGTTGGGTTTCTCCCAAAACTTGTACAAGTCCTCCAGATCTTCTTTTTGGATTCTAAGGTTTATATATGGGGATATTTTGCTAATTTTCTTTGATGTTTTAATTGAGTATTCAACTCATGGTTTAAAGAGTATACATTAAAGGATTATTTGTTTATTCTACACAAAAGAGAGAGCTGTTCTTCGGTGGATTCTGAAGAATTTGAGCCTGAAACTTTGGTAGATTCCGGAGTGGCTCATCGTCAAGACAATTCCGAGGTGAAGACAGGGTTGGAAGAGACACATAGAGGTTGGTTCAATTCGGGCGTGGATTCGCTAGGTAATTGAGAGTATACCTGTGTAATTCCTTTATATCTTCTTAGTGGATTGTTTTGTGGCTGATGTCCGTGGTTTTTTTATCACAATTGCAGGTGTCCAATTGTGGTTTTTCCACATAAAATCGTTGTGTCGATTTGTTTGATTATTTGATTGGGATTGTTGTTTACTGCTTAAAATTGATATATAATCACAAATCAACATCCAGGGGATTTCTAGATTTTTCAATTGGTATCAGAGCAGGTCGTTCTAAAAAAAATATATTTCTTTTAAAACGAGATCTTGTTTGATTTGTGATAATGGATTCAATTCGTGAGGGAAATTCTATGGTTCGACCACCCCTACTTGACGAATCCAATTATTCTTTTTGGAAAGCTCGGATGAGGTCGTTTTTGAAATCTATAGATGAAAAAGTTTGGCAATCTGTCATGAATGGGTGGACCGAACCAACAATTATTGTTGATGGAGTAATTTTTCCCAAACCAATTGAAAAGTGGGACACAATTGATTACCAAAATAGTAGCTGGAATAGTAAAGCTATCAATTCTCTCTTTTGCGTTGTCACACCTGAAGAGTTTAGTCGTATTTGTAATTGTGAAGTCGCAAAAGAGGCTTGGGATATCTAACAAACTATTCATGAGGGCACTCATTCTGTTAAACGCTCAAAACTTCAAAGGCTCACGTCTAGTTTCGAAAACCTTTCAATGAAAGATAGTGAGACATTTGATGAATTTTATACGAAGTTGAGTGACATTGTAAATTCCAACTTCAATTTAGGTAAAAAAATACCAGAATCCAAAGTTGTGGGAAAAATTTTGAGGCACATAGGAATTTCAAAAAGAAACAAAAAGATATTGCTTTTAGTAGTGCTCATAGAATTGGAGAGGATTCTGAGATAGATTCTAAGACTACGGCTGCTTTTGTTAAATAATTTAAAAAATCATTTCTGAAAAAAAATCCTAAACTTTTGGAATCTACTTATACTCATAAATCTAAAGGCAAAGATAAACTCAAAATTAATTCTATAGCCAAGAAGGAGAAAGGAAAGATACAAAGGAAAGATACAAAGGAACTCTGAAAGAGTCCAATGCTATGAATGCCAAGGATTTGGCCACTTTGCTTTAGAATGCTCTACTCGTTTGAGGAAGAAGAAAGCCCTCGCTATCACTTGGGATGATGAATCAGAATCTGATGAAGATGAAAGTGACAATAAAGATCAAGGTGAAGAGGGACATAAACAATTCCTTACTTTCATGGTGGCTTCTGAAACTGAAGGACGAGCAAAGTATCCGAAGAGGCCGGTTGAGAATATCACTGATGATGAATCCTCGGATAGTGATGATGAAGAGCTTAAGCAAGCTTATGAAAATTTGTATAAGGAGTCTCTTAAGTTATCCAAATTGAATGACAAACTCACTATGAAACTCACAGCATGTGAAAGTGAGAATGTCAAACTAAAGGAGGAGATTTCCGAGGGTAGGATTGATGCCATCAAGATAGCTAATGATCGACAAGCTCTTTGCGCAAAACTCTTGACTTGTGAGACAGAGAGGAACGAGCTACAACAAATCTATGCAACATATGAAGAAAAAATTGAAACTCTCGAGATGTCTCAAGTTGCTTTGGAAGAACTAATGATCAAGAAAGAGGAATAACTCAAGTGTGCCATGGTTACCATTGGTCTTTGGAACAAAGGATCAAAGACTTTAGACAATATTAGACTCAACAAATTTGTTCAGACAAGAGTGGCATTGGCTTTGGTGGTAAAAAAGAGCAAAAACAGAGTGCATCAACATCTCATGATACAAGAACTCAAGGAAAGGGAGAACAAAAAATTTAACATAAGGATGGAATTCTCAAACTTTCTAGAGTTGGTAAGGTAAAAGAAAAGAAGGTACACCCTGTTTTTATTTGTCATCATTGTGGTATGCATGGTCATATTCGCCTTTATTGTTATAAGTTGCATGGGAGAGGGTATTTACCAAGACTGAGAAATAAGAAGCTGGAACCATGTCGAGACAAGTTCCCATTGCAGGGGAAAGGAACCACAACATCAAGACACCACCCAAGAACCGCAATTCTCACAACTTTGTTCGTACTAAAGCAGTTTGGGTGAGAAAACTTGACTTGTGTTAATTTGTCTTGTCTTTTTAGTTTTTGGATTTCTGTGTGTTTTTTTTCATTCATGTGTGCTCGTTCATTTTTTTTTTGTCTTGCTTTAGTTTAAAAAAAAATTTGAAAAAAAAAAATATCCCAAAAAGATTTTCTTAGTATGGTTTTGCAAGCTTGAAATTTTTGAGTGGTCCTTGGTGCATATTGGAATTGATGAGAATAACCATTACATGTTAAGATATGTGTGCTTTTTGTGGTCATTACTCGTTTTGGAATGTGTGTTTTTTGATTAGTATGTCTCATTCTATACACACTCTTGGATTAGCAAATTTTAGAGTCTTCCACCTTAGTGATTATTTTTTTCTATGGACTTCTGGCATTGTATCTTTTGCTTTTCTAGAGGAATTGACCTGTACTAGTATAACAACCCTCATACTGTTTACCGATTAATGACTGATTGATTATCGATAACCATCGATTACCGTTACACTGAATTGATTATGACTGATAATTGGACTGATTAAAAGTACTGAACTGACTGACCGAAATTGAAACTGAATTGGATGAATACATCTGTTTGAATTGCATTTTATCTGTTGACTGTATGTTTGATCTGTTCATGACTTGTGTTTAAACTGCTCATTGAAGGCCTTATCGGCGGCCGAATTAGAAACCGATTGGTGTTTTATGATCGTCGTAATTAATGTGATTTTATAGTGTATTTATCTGAAAGCTGATTAGGTATGATTAAATTAGATTAAAATAAGCTGATTGGCCAAGTAGGACTTATTTACCAAACTAGCCTTGTAGTGGCCCACTACCTCAAACCTTTTGAGGCTTATTACACTTAGTGCATTTGATTAAAACAACATTTCCATCAGCTCTTTCCCTTGACTCAACCGACCAAGATAGAGAGTGAGAGGGAATTGAGTTAATCTTGAGTTCTACTTTGTGAATTGCTTGGAGAGATTGAAGAATTGATGTATAGACTCCATAATTGAACTCCTAATCTTGCATTGGAGACCTAAGGTAGAGTAATCACCCTCTTGCTTTTCTTGTTCTTGCATGATTCATGATAAAGTTGAGGATTGAGCCATGTTTTACTTCATACATGTTGATATAGAGCATAATTCATGCATGCATGTTTGAATTGATGAGGTTTGAGTTGAATCCATGGTGAAATGGAACATGCATGTTCATAATTTTGTAATGGTCCATGTTTTCAACTTGTTTTTGGATCAATTGGCTCCTTAGAGCATCAAATTGGAACTTCCAAATGATTTGAATTCATGCATGTTTGCGTGTTCATATTGTTCATGAAGTTGGTTTGAAATTGAGTTTGAATTAAACACCATTGGGCCTTGATTTCTCAAAATTGAGCTTTGAACTAGGATATTCTATGTGTTTATAAATGTTTTCCAGAAAATGGGCCCAAGAGGATTGGTTTTGATGCATTTGAATGTGAGTTTGAGCTTGGAGGTGCAATCTGGAATTCCCAGATTCTGCATTTCCGCTCGAGCGGGAGAAGTGCCGCTCAAGCGTGGAATCCGAGCATCCAGTATCTCTGCACTGTTTTACAGTCCGCTCGAGCGGAGGATTGGGCGCTCGAGCGGAGTCATGTCTCAAGCTCGAGCGGGCGTCGAGCGGAGATTTCACCCATCCAGTACTTTTACAGTACGCTCGAGCGGGAAAGTTGACGCTCGAACGTGTACCTTTGTCGCATGACCGCTCGAGCGGGGAAACCTGCGCTCGAGCGGGACTCTGTTTTTCTGAAAATCTTGAAACAGTCTTCTGATCACATCTTTGTATCCTCATTCCATTCTAGGCATTCTTAGGCCTAGTTTAAGACATCTTGTTGAGGATAGATGTAGAACACACCGAGGCATTAGGGGTTAAATTATGTTATCTCCCAACTGTGTAGCTTAGTGTGTGTTCAATCTGTTAACTGTGTAGGGTTGGCGACTGGGGAGGCACGCTCTAGCATACTGTAGCCCAAACTCTGTGAGTAACAATTGTGTAAAGATATGTTCAAATGATTATCTTCTGAATACTGAACTGAACTGTTTACTGAACTGATATTGTTTACTGAATGAATGTATGTCCTATCTTCTGAACTGTATTGGCATCTTTAGCACCTACTGTTTACTGTTACTGTTACAGAGATCTCTGTTGGTTCCCTCGTGGGACCACTACTGTTTACTGATTGATGGCCATCATTACTATTCGGTCTTTAAGACCTACTGTTTACTGCTATGCTAATGGATGTACCACATATGATTGAATAACTGTTCTGACTGAAAGACTGAAGTATTGTTTAATGAACTGATTTCATTACTGTAAGGACATTTCATTCATAACCCCTTTACGCATTATGTTATTCACTGGGCTTTAGCTCACTGTTTATATATATATGTAGGTGCTCAGCCACCAGATCGGAGCTAGGAGCGTGGGTTAGACTCCAGTTTTGTCAAGCCAGCCTTTGTGCCTCACTGAGAGGTTCCGAGTTGCCATGCTATGGCTTTGGGGTGTCTTGTTTTTCCCCCGTCTGTCTCCATACTGTTTGGATTACTGTATAGACTGTTAACTGCTAACCGTACTGTTATCAAGGGATTAGGTCCCTGTACTGTGTGACTGTAAAGTTTGTATAGACTGTACTGTTTGTATACGTGAATGCATAAGAAATCTTTTTGGCATACAGACTGACACAGCTCAATGGACATTATTCATTTACTGTATTGGCTTCCGCCAGGCCCTGTACTCTGTTTTACTGTACTACTGTTCTGCAGGCCTTCGGTAATCTCAGATTACTGGCCGGTTACGGTGCTAAACCCATAGGGTCGGGTTTGGGTCGTGACAACTAGCATATCATGGGTGATGTTGAGTCTCTTAACCACCTTCCATCTTTTTGCATCTCCATGGCTTTCCCCTCTATTCTTTGTAGTCCAGCCATGAGGAAAAGGCTACCTCAGAGTCACCAACCAGACCATCCTTATTATATCCATGCTTCTCTGGTTCGGCTTCCATACTCTTGAGCGTGTCAGCCGCCAATGATTGTAATGATTGTGCAAAAGAAAAAGAAAAAAAAAAGAAAAAGAAAAAAAATATGCAAAGGAAAAAAAAAATGTGCAAAAGAAAGAAAGAAAAAGAAAAGAAAAGATTCATTGATTGAGAGGGAGCCTCCGCTTTTACTCACCAAATACCCCTTGATTCCTAGTGGTTTGACTTTCCTTTGTTGTGCTTAGATTCTCTTGCCAGAGGTCCAACTTTCATATCACTACTAGGATTGAATTTAGTGTTTGTCGAACTTCAAGAGTCACACACACACTTTTATCATGGGATCTATGCTTTTCACATAATGCATCACTTTCTTGCATGAGAAATCTTCTACAGACTGTGCACATTGTGTTTACTAGTAATTGTGCTTCTTGGATAGTCTTGTGTGTTTTAAGGTAATAATCTGAAATTTCTTGCTTGCTCCACCATATAATTTTTGTCGTTTTCTTCTTGTTCACTGTTTTCAGTGTTTGTGGTTGCTTTTAGTGAGGGAGAGTTTGGTTCATCTTGATTTGGGTTGATATGGGAGTTTGGTTTTTCATTGCAAGAGTTGTTTAGCATGAACATTTTGATATGTTTTGCATGTTGCTATGCACTGTTTACTTATTATTTCCTTCTTGCATACTCTTGATATTTACATCGTCATATCATTGCTTGGGTTGGTTTATGATCTTGCTTTTGTTGTTTGAGAGTTGTTTTTCATGAGTCTTAGTTTTCATCTATTCATGTTTTCCATCTCATGTTTCAAGATAATCGTGTCATATGTCTATTGCTTTTTCATATTCTCTTGTGGGACTAATAGTTGTTTTGGAGATTGTGGCACTAATAACTGTTTTACAGATCATGACCTTGAGAAAGAAGTTGGCTTTTGTTGGCTGTAATGGGTTGGGGTGTTTAGGATTTTATTTGTTAGGTGTGTTTTGTCATGGCATTGCCAAAGGGGGAGATTGTTAGGTTTTATTCTTGGCAATCCCATTTGACAAAACTCTTTTCAGTTGTATTTGTTTTCGTACCTTTTTTCCAGTGAGGCTATGAGTTTATTAGATGTGAATCCAACCCGAATCGTGCCTTTGTCAATTTCCATGGATCAAAATCGAGGTTGTAACAGGATCAAGTTTTTCAGATTTTCCAATTTTGGTCGTCCCGCTCGAGCGGGAGAAGGGACACTCGAGCGGGGATTGCAAGCTCACAACATCTCTGCCTCGTCTGTAAAAATACTGGAAGGTGTGATTTCACACTCGAGCGGGTTCTCAAGCACTCGAGCGGACCTCTGTTTTGTCACACGCATATTTTGCTGAAGCCGCTCAAACGGACTGTTGGGCGCTCGAGCGGAGATTGCAAACATAGATTCTTTGGATTTCTATAAAAAATTGGTTTTCTTCTAAAACTAGGATTACTTTGGATTTCTATAAGGAATTGGTTTTCTTCCAAAACTAGGATTACTTTGGTTTTCTATAAGTAACTGGGTTTCTCCCAAAACTTGTACAAGTCCTCAAGATCTTCTTTTTGAATTCTAAGGTTTATATCTGCGGATATTTTGCTAGTTTTCTTTGATGTTTTAATTGAGTATTCAACTCATGGTATAAAGAGTATACATCAAAAGATTATTTGTTTGTTCTACACAAAAGAGAGAGTTGTTCTTTGGTGGATTTTGAAGAATTCGAACCTGAAGCTTTGGTGGATTCCGGAGTGGATCATCGTCAAGACAATTCTGAGGTGAAGACAGGGTTGGAAGAGACACATAGAGGTTGGTTCAATTCGGGCGTGGATTCGCTAGGTAATTGAGAGTATACCTGTGTAATTCCTTTATATCTTCTTAGTGGATTGTTTTGTGGCTGGTGCCCGTGGTTTTTTTATCACAATTAGAGGTGTCCAATTGTGGTTTTTTCATGTAAAATCATTGTGTCGGTTTGTCTTGATTGTTTGATTGGGATTGTTGTTTACTGCTTAAAATTGATACATAATCACAAATCAACATCTAGGGGCTTTCTAGATTTTTCAGGTAGGATAGAGTGACCACTACAGCAGTGGTGATGGTGGTGATAATGGTGATGATGTTGGGACAAATTTCAATTTTAAAGTGTACATTTTGTGTTACCTAATGCATTATACTAAAATGGTTACAGTTAAACCTTACCATGAAGTATATGTAAATTGAAAATTTTTTGATCACACTTAGCCATGAAGATCACATAGTATTGGCATGATTATAGTGATGCTTTACCACAAAGATATGTCACATTATGGAACTATGTTTCGTGTTGATTGAGAAGATTATGGATACTCTTTGCCATGAAAATCACAAATATTACATTGACTTAGTTTCATGCTAAAGTATGATCTTTATCTCAAAGGTGTGATTTTTATTTTCTCACTTTAGTTAAGTTCAATCATTTAACAAGCATGACTAAGAAACCGCTTAGATTAAAGCTGAAGGAAAAATATACGGATAATCATATTACCTGATGTGGAAACGGTTTGGATTAGATGCTTGAATTACGAGTCTCGTTTGGAAAACCCCCGTCAACTGAGAAGCTACTAGAGTTTCTCAATATTTAACCACACTTCAAATTCCTAGGCTTTTAAGATGGTAGCCTCAAGATAGATGAATAGAGAGAGAACTTATTGTTTTGAGTGTGTCTACACAATGTTGAGCAAGAGCCCTTATATAGGCATACATGGCAAACCATCTATACCTCATGGTTAGGCCACATCATGTGTACCACATGTCAAAGACCATGTGTCCCTCATGGTTTCCAAGACCATGTGAACCTTATGGTTAGGTCATATGTGAATAAACCATGTGTACCATGTGACCTTCAAGGTTAGGTCACACTAAGTGTACCACATGGTGTACCACATATGGTTTTCAACAGCTCTCGCTCATCCACATCATGTGTTATATGCTCATTTCTCAATCTCTTATTCAGTCCACCCCTCATACTGAAAAATAGAGCGTGCGACCTGATGAGAAGGTATAAGGTAGGAGTGCTATATTAAGTCACCATAAACTAACATAACACATCACTTAAAATATCTTGTCTACACCCCAGATTCGTTGGATCACACTAGATCAAACATTTTAAAACCCCTTGCAAGTTATAACTCATAAACATGCTTGACCTCAACATTCTATCTGTACTCATGATTATATTGAGATCTCAAATCCGACACAATCGCCCGTGTAAATCAAAGTATAAACGCAGCGGATGAAAAATTATGGTCATACCTTTTTCTGCAGAGTCTGAATTGAAAGATCTCGTGGGTAAATCACGTGCTTCCTGAATCTGATCAATTAACCCAGCAATGGAGTGATATTATAGAATGAATATCACCCACACAAGTCACAGTGCAAAATGGCTTTGATCGTTGGTTTTTGGGAGAGAGTCAGTATATGGGAAAAAACTCAAACATGCGTTGTTTTTCTCTTAATCACCCATATCCCATATTATCAGATATATAATATGTTTATCTCATTTATCCATATCAGTTATATGAGATAATATAAGATATATCATCTATCCATATCAATTATATGATATATATATATATATATATATATATATATATATCCTAAGTGGTTATCTAAATAGGTTTGAATTTGAATTCAAAACCCATTTGGATAAGGTTCAAAAGATTCAAAGGGTCATGCCACATGGGCGCCCATTTCTAACATCTCCCACTTGCACATGAGTTGGCATGACACTGCCACATCTTTATCTTAATCTCCCCAAAAATGAACAATCTCATACTAGCCACTGCACCGTGCGACTGCTAAGAACACCTGCATGTTGGAGCTCTATACTAGAAACTCAAAATGAGCCAGCATAGAGACATCAACCCAAAAAGAACAGAAATAGTGTCTCATATACCCCAGACTCATCTAATTACACTGGTCCAAAAAACATCTCTAATCCCTTAAAAAGAGCATGTTTGACCCTCTCAATTCTTGCAATATATTCACACTCAATCCGCCTCTCATATAGAGCGATGTGAGTTGCCGGCAGTGAATATACAACAGTGGTGTAATACTAGATGATCTTCCCTTTGCCCTCATGCCATTTAGTTTAGGATTGACCGCTTTCCCAGTGATGTCCCTTAAGACCGAATCATACATGACCGCAGACAACATACCAAAGTAGCAGAACATCAACCCCTTACCTTATGACATAGTCAAAAGTCACAAAAGGGTACATAAATGAAAGTCATATCAATAATGACACGTAAGACTCACACGGTGAGGAAACAGGGATCCATTCTCTCACCTCATTACTCAGTCGCCAAGCACATATAGTATGAATACATGTTACGGTGCAGTAACTCTTCCAAAAGAGTGATGTTATCCTCGATACACCGTACAGATATTAGTCTAGTCGCTTTCTAGCGCCTAACCAGAACTCTCTATTTGCTCGCCTTCTAGGCGCCAAATGAGATCTCACATCTGGCTAATCATAATAGACACAACATGGAAAGTGGGTACTAATATCCATGTTTGATCCTTAACACGACCTCATCTTGGTTGTAACCAAGGCGACATATATAGTGGATTATTTAAGCCTCTCTTGGCTCCAAATAAAAATAAACCACTAGTCTCATCTTTGCTCGCTCCCAAGCGCCAAGGGCGATTGCTCGTGTGAGTGAGCCAATCTTGCCTACTGACATCATCATCTGCTAATCATTATGACACAAACCATAATAGTGTCAACATCCCATCATCTCAAAATAAGTGATCGATTTTTTTTAAAAAAATTGACCACAGCTTGCACAATTCTAGATTTCAAATATAAGCCTTATCAACACCTCTTGCGATAAGTATATACAATGGAATCCACCATGTGCGCCTCACATGAAGTGATTCAAGATCACATTTCTAGATTCCAAACATAAGCCTTATCAGCACCTCTTGCGATAAGTATATACAACGGATTCCACCATGTGCGCCTCACATGAAGTGATTTAAGATCACTACCTCTTGCGTAATAACCTCTCTAAAGATATTTTGGTGACCAATTTGCGTTCATTCTTGATGCGCCCAACTAGCGCATTGAATCTTACAAGGAGCAAATTAATATACTATTAGTAAAGCATTCTATCCATAGTCTAATGAGCAAGGTCAACGTCTAAACAACTCAGTTGACCATCTACCAAAAATAACACTTATCATGCCGAATACGCCCACATAGCGTACTTTAGGCTCCTACAACAAAGAAAAGATCAAGGAATATACGTCATCTGTTTCTCCCAAAGACAATCCGAGGATTCACTCAATAGCTAAGGCTCTGGCTTTTACCGATAGGTAAGTCAATGGGTTTGCAATTTTGCATCTAGAATCGTTCAAGGATATTCCTTATGTAAGTCATCGAAGACAAAACATGAATTCTCCCAAAACAATCCCTAAGGATCGTACATTCGAGCATATAAATTACATCACCCATGTCCATCATATCTAGGTGGCGACAACCTTATAAATTCTTGGCTTATAATGACTAAGTAAGGAAAAACTTCTTTTGGACCATTGATCATACCTTAGTGGTCTTCATCGATCATCGTTGGCCTATCATGGCTTGACGAAATCTAAGAACCACTATTTAGATAACTGTTTTAGGCTGTAAAAGATTTATTGGAACTAGCAACCTTTTTGCGCTCCTAACTTTTCACCATAAAAACAGAAGGTAAATCCCTACGGATCTACTTATTCAATTCTCCAACGAGAAGTTGGGTCACAATGTCCACAAATCAATGTTCCAAACTTATGTCAATCATAGCCTAAGTTGAAATAACCTCACTCCCCAGGAGGAAGTCTTCTCATGGTCTACACTTTCTTCAATGGTGCGACTTTTCGCTATCTAGCGAGCCTTATGCCTCAACAATGACTATCCAAATTACGCATAACTTTAGAACAGTTTCGCGTCATAATGGAAAGTCAACCAAATTATAGAAATGGTTAATTCTCAAAGACTTTGTCTTAAACTGCGCAACATTAATCCACTTTCAAAAGACAGGGGACTAGAGCCTTTGGCCTTATCCTAGGCTCTTTATCATCTTGCGGAGCAATCATGAATGTTTCCCTCTTAATCACCCAGTGATAACGTGGAAAATTTTCGCATTCACTACCATGCAACTAAGAATGTAGAGTATTCTTCTCTAATGGAGTAATCCATTAGTAGGCACATCGCTTCCACTGTCCCTAGGATATTGGAAATTTCTTTCCATTCTCAACTAGGCTACATAGAGCGCTATGCTTAGAATTCTCTATCTTATAGAGTTCCAAAAACTCTATTCATGTCACCTTTACTAATAAAACTTTATGTAACTTAGTTACACTCTCACAAAGCTGCTTACCTATATGCACATGACCCGGAGGGTTTACATGACAGCATACAATATAATGCGCCTCGTGACCCTATGTGTTTACAAGACAGCATACAATAATGCGCCATAGAACTCTAGGTCTTAATTTCGCAACCTTATGAGAAGTAAAATAAAGATAAGCTGCTTAACGGTTGCAGATCGCCCATAGATGGCTCTTCGTTAACCCATTACTCAAATGGAGTGTAAAAACTGATATGAAGGACATTTAGTTAGGGATATAGACAACAAACTAAAGTGCAATTCCCAATTGGGAAACATTTTGCGCCATCATCCATTTAACATTAACAATACTTAATTCCTTATCTCTACTACACCATTGTGTTGTTTGAGTATTAGGAATAATCAATTTTCTAAGCATCCATTTTTCTTCACAGAGTTTTCTAAAATAACTCAAATAGATACTCGCCACCTTGGTCAAAACTAAAAACACGAAAGCTGTTATCTAATTGATCTCGACCTCATATGTGCAATGTCAAAAATCATCTCAAAACTTTTGACGTATGGAAGATCAAATAGTCTTAACTCAGACGCGTATCGTAATCTATAAATGTGTCGAGATTGAGGCTTAGCTATTATACCCTTACACATATCTAGTCACAAATATCATAATGGACTAAATGCGCCAATACAAATGACCTTCTACGGCTTTCCTACTTACTTGTGCGCAACCATTGCGAACAAAGTTATACATTCATATGAGAGTAGGATGTCACAAGCGAGTAGGCCCAAGAGGGCCTACTCCAAACATCCATACATCTTCTCATTAATGTGATTAAGTATAATTAGCCACCGGTTCATGACCAATGTCATAAACTAATTCCAATCATCCTAATGTGTGAGTTCTCGAAGACAAGTTTTAAAGGTTTAGGCCCAACTAGGTAATGACTCACAACTAATTCATATTCACTGGATCATAAAAGGATGTCATGGAGATATCAAGTGCGCCAAAGTCGCAAATTTAACTAGTAAGTCCTAATCCCCTGCACCTTCAAGTCAATTTTATTCTCTATACACTTTACTGCATCTAGTTGAAAGATGACGATACTCCTCTTGCCATATCTATTTCTCGCTTCATAGTTACTTGCAATTAATTCTACTATCCACAAGAAGGAGAGAATAAGCTATCAACTATGACAGCTCCTGAAGTAACTTAAGCGCGAATTAGGCTAAAGAGTCTAATTCAACACAATGCTCTCACGAGCCATGCATCAAATTCTTAGAGTCATAACAACCTTGTCGGCCTTGACCTTTTCATTATTATGCTACAACGTTTGTGCTTAGTGGTAAACGTTATTAAAAAATGTTAGCCTAGCTAATGAATCATACAAAGAAGCCCGTCCTTATGTCTCACACTCAAGTGTGGAAACAATAAGTGTCCAGACTTAGACAAGTTGGCAATGCTAATAGATTTTGCAGCCACTAAGCGCTAATCTTTTCACTTTGCGTTAATAGATTTTGCAGCTTCTAAGCGCTAATCTTTTCACTTAGTGTTAATAGATTTTGTAGCTTCTAGCATCTTTTAACTTCACGTGATATTTCAATGCACAGTATTATAGTGCATGAAATTTTGCTCCATCCACTCCCAATAATTGGGTAGAGAGCAAAACACTGCTCATACTGGCTACTTCTCTTACACTTAATGACTAATTTATTTAAGCTTGTATTTCTTGGATGACGTGACTCTTGAATGTTACTTCATCCAATGATGTAACATTATTTATAAGTCAAATTACAAAGTCAATCCGCACAGCTCAATAGTCAAGATCATATACAGATCTATTGAGGGCTTAATAATTTCATAACTCCAAAACTCGCCAACCAAAACTACGTAGCATGCCGCTACCCATAGCGCACACATTAGTTTTTATTGTGCCAAACAAGGCAACAAAACCACGGCGACTTTGAATCATGTTTCCTTACTTTGGCTTAATTAAGGTTTGACCTAAAGTCTCCAAGACTTTTGCTCATCTAAATAATGGGATTACATTGTTCACATTTGAACATCTTTACTAAGTCTAGGTCAACCAATTAATTTCCATAAGCTAAGTCAATTTAGAGAGAAATTCGCATTGGGATTAATTTGATTAGCATAATATAATTTTGCCACAAAAATCTAAATTAAATAGTGACAATATTACACAAGTCGCAAGATCAAAAATCCGCTATGCTCGTAATCATCTCTTGCGCCACAGGTGACAATTATCCAAAATTTAATTTAATTCATGTGCAAAATATTAGTTTTCGGGAGTAAATCTACAAAGATTTCTCTCAACCGAACAACCTCCCACTGATTATGGCATGTCCAAAAGCATGATAAAAAATTCTAATTCCATACAATAGCATCATAATGTAGATTCACAACCAACTCATGCAATGTCACAATTAATAATGGAATTTAAACAAATAACAATTAATCATGCTATTCTAATTAAACATATTAGAAACTCTAGGCAAAAAATAATAATATGTTGTATTTAATATTCAAATTACACCATAACAGAAACTATATCACTTCTGAAATTTTTTGAAATTTTCTGGTATTTTCTGGAATTTTAAATAACTAATAAACACACATAAAATTAGAAATAAATATTTCAGAATCTGGTAAAATGCTATAACTATACCAGTAAATAGTAAACTACAACAGTAGTCTACAATAAAAAATTCAGCCCTAGAAACTTAATCATGCAACACCAGATACATTTTAAACCAGAAATAATGAATTATTATTTCAGGAAAAATATTTTTTATTTTCATAAAATTTTCAAAATTTTACAGAAGATAAAAAATTTAATTCTGAGTCTAATGGTACTAACCACTCATAAAACAAATCTATAACGAATTAATTATAACCATTTAACACGATTCAGAATTAAAAACAAAACAAACAGTGCCTTATGTATCAGCAGGCAAGCTGGCAGAGGGAAACGGCGTCGCTCAACATGCAGCGCGCGTGTGTGGCGCGGAGGGCATGCGCTTGGAAAGTGTGGCTGGCGCGCTCGTGACGACGCGTGAAAGCGCGTCTGAATCGCGTCTGGCGCATGGAGGTGCGTGCAAGGGCGTGGCAGCGAGTGGAGGCGCGTGGAAGCCACCTACGGCGTCAGGTGGCGCGTGAGGCCCACGCTCCGCCTTCCAGGGTGTTTTCTGGTTCGATTTTTGTATTGTCGGACTCTATTTTTCACAATAAAAACATTTATGGCATTAAAAATAACATTTAATGAACATAAAAATGAGGACATCTTCCTTCTTTATTAATATTCATGCATATATCATGTATATATATTTATATAAAAATATACACATATTTTAATGCATAAAAATAAGCACGAAAATATCCATATTTGCTCTGATACTAATGTAAATCAAAGTATAAATGCAGCGGATGAAAAATTATGGTCATACCTTTTTCTACAGAGTCTGAATTGAAGGATCTCGTGGGTAAATCACGTGCTTCCTGAATATGATCAATCAACCCAGCAATGGAGTGATATTACAGAATGAATATCACCCACACAAGTCACAGTGCAAAATGGCTTTGATCGTTGGTTTTTGGGAGAGAGTCAGTATATGGGAAAAAACTCAAACATACGTTGTTTTTCTCTTAATCACCCATATCCCATATTATCAGATATATAATATGTTTATCTCATTTATCCATATCAGTTATATGAGATAATATAAGATACATCATCTATCCATATCAATTATATGATAGATATATATATATATATATATATCCTGAGTGGTTATCCAAATAGGTTTGAATTTGAATTCAAAACCCATTTGGATAAGGTTCAAAAGATTCAAAGGGTCATGCCACATGGGCGCCCATTTCTAACAGCCCGGGTAATGAACTACAATACAAGGGTATGATTTCCAACAATCTTCCCTAGCCACTCATGTCAATTCACTCAAACTTGACTACTTTCCTAGACATAGTCCTCTGGATCGTATTCATTATGACCCTTGGATGACATGCTAAAGTAGCAACATCGAGTCATCACTTCATGACATAGTTCCAGGTTCAAGGGTATAGAGTAGGCCTATTATTAGCCTAATAGGGCTCACACAGTGCTAGAGTAGGGATTCATCTAGCCACTCCCTTAAGTGGTCGACGGTAGTACATACAGTATGATATGTATGCTACGGTGGAGCTCCCACTACATTGGGTTTGTCACTCTCTAACACCATACGAATCTTAGTCTAGTCGTTATACAAGCACCTAACTTGAGTTTCTTAGCATATTCGCTCATCTCAAGCACTTATCTAAGATCTCATATTCGGCTATATTCTGGCTTCATAAAGCTGTGGATAACTTCATGTTTGACTTTTTTAAAGTCTCATCTTAGCCAATGCTAAGGCAATATCTTATAATAAATCAGTTTTGTTCACTTCTCAAGTTACAAAATATTTACCTCGTTCGCTCTCTAAGCACCAAAATAATTAATGTCTCATCTTGCTCGCTTTACAAGTGCCAGGGTGATCGCCAATGTGAGAAGGTCAATCTAAGCCTGGTGACATCATATACAATGTGTGCTAATAGTATCAATTACGCCGTAAAACCACACGGATAAATAATTATGTACAAGATACTCAAAAATATCCAGCAAAGTCAATGAGGTATTCACAAAAACATTAAATCCTACGGAGTCCTAAACTCCTAACATGAGTTTGGAAAACATCTCTAGTAGTGGCTTTAGTAAGTGGATCAGCCACCATTCTGCTAGTGGAGATATCTTATAGGACTAACTCTCCTCGTGCAACTATATCTCTAATAAAGTGAAACGAATGTCAATGTGTTTGGTCTTACCAAGACACTTAGGATCTCTAGAATATGTCAAAGTTGTCATACTATCAATATGGATCATAACGGCTTCATCTGCAAGAGCCATGATCCCTAGGTGCTATATGAATCTCCTTAACCAAATAGCCTTCAGTACTGTTGTTGAATAAGCAACGTACTCTAACTTCATCGTGGACAAATATAGCGAAAAAATCATCTTCATTGCTTACCAGCGAATTAGTTTTGTGTTACTTTAGTAGCGACTGATAACACCCATTACAAAGCATATGTCTGACCGAGTACACATCATAGCATACATTAGACTATCAACTGCACTCGCATAGGGAATTTTTTCCATTTGTTTCTTTTTTTCATCTGTCTTAGGGAAAGAGTTGATGCTCAGATTACGTTTCTTCTCAATTAGAGTGTCAATGGGTTTGTAATAGTGTATATGAAACTGTTCCAAGATCCTTTTAATATAAGTCTTTTGAGACAAACCAAGAAGCCTCTTAGAGCGACTCCGAACACATAATTTGCCTCTCTCATTGTCATGACCCAAACACGCCCCTAAAAATTTGGTTCATAACCGGACAGTAATCAAATGATTACCTACGGCCTCATACAGAAAACAAAAGTTTTTAATAATAGGGCCCTAAACGGAAGCAAAAATATTATAAATAACGTCCAATGATCATGATCAGGATAAACTCCCATAAACATATCATTATTTCCAAACATAACTTATATACATAGGAGTCAACAACATTAAGTTCACATATTCATAAACCCATTTAACATTAAACAAATAAAAGACTCGACATAAAACATAACACCAAAAAGACAAAAGCAATCTTGGAGGCTTGACCTAGTAGGTCCTCATAATCAATGTCCTGAGGCTGACTCAAAGGTTGAACTCCATGCTGATCACTTACATTCATATACAATAGGGGGTGATACGGGGTAGGGTTATCATACTCATGTCCTTCATTTTAAAAGTAGAGAACAACCATTTCTGACTGGCGACAATCATCTCCATGTCATTTCCAGCTAACAAAATGTCGTCAACATACAGTGATAAAATAAGGAAACTCTTTCCTGATCGTTTGACATACACACAATGGTCTTCCTCCATCATCTCAAATCCAGTTGAAACGATGGCTTTATGGAATCTAAAGTACCATTGTCTAGATGATTGCTTTAAGCCACAAATGAAACGTTTGAGGCGGCATACTTTGTGTTCTTGTCTATTAACCTCACAGCCTATTGGTTGATCCATATAAATCTTCCCATCTAGTTCTTCATTGAGAAATGAAGTCCAAACATCCATTTGGAAAAGTTCCAAATCCAAATACGCGACAATGGCTAGAATTAGGCGAATAGAGGCAAATCTCATCACTAGGGAGAATGTCTCATCATAAGCCATACCCTCTCTTTGGGTATAGCCCTTCGCCACGAGATGGGCTTTGTACTTATCGATTGATCCATTAACCCTGCACTTAATTTTTAAGACCCATTTGTTACCAATGATCTTGCGCTCAGGTGGAAGGTCAACCAACTCCCAAACTTGGTTTTGAGCCATAGAACTCATTTCATCCTTCATAGTAGCTATCCACTCATTAGTATTAGGTGAAACTAATGCTTCCTCATAGAAAGTTGACTCATCAAGATTCAACGGAGTACACATGAAAGATTCTTCCTCAATCTCATAACGATGATGAGGAATGGTTCCACGTTCACTACTACGTAGTGAGTCATTTTCTAGTGGAACACTCCCACCATAAGGTAAATCACTCCCACTATCTTTGGCAATTTTAGGATAAGTCTTTTAATCTCCACCCTCGCTAAAAGATGGTGTGATTTCCTCAGAATCCTGTAACTTAAATAGTGCAAGATCTTTCTTTACTTCACCAATACTAGAAAATTCATTCTCAATGAAATTGACATCTTTCGACTCATTTTAAATCATTCCACCATTAGGGTGTTCACCATACATCACATAACCCTTTGAGCATTCGGAGTATCTAACAAATATATAGCGATTCTGATTTTTACCCGACTCTTGTGATGTTCCGGGCTCGGGTTTAATGCTTTCATATTGTTGTCTATCTCTTTCTTCTCTTGTATACATTTGAAATTGGTCTTTGGGTTGTTGTGGTTATGTTTGGAACATGTTCATTATTTAGTTTTCAAACTTTGTGTTGTCCAAATTTTTGGTCTTTCGCTTGAGTGGCCATTTTTGCACTCGAGCGGTCTTTCTTGCGCTCGAGCGGGAGTTACAAACTCTCAGTACTCTGTATTTCTGCAAAAGTGCTAGAGGAATTTTTTTTATGCTCGAGTGGGTGTGCGCTCGAGTTGCGCTCGAGCGGTTGGTCTATTGTTTGGAAAGTTCTTGAGGTGTGTACTTTGCGCTCGAGCGGGCCTTTTTTGGCGCTCGAGCATAACAAATCTTTGTGCCTAACGCTCAAGCATGAAACCCTCCGCTCGAGCAGAACGCGCGTATATCGGATCGCGAAAAGCACTTTTTACATGACTTTTTCATATCTTTTTAGCCAAAACCCTAAAGTTGAGAGCGTCTCTCTCTAAAATACTCTTTTTCTCTACATTTTGGCCTAGATCCTTTGATCTCTCCGCCTTACTCCCTTTGATAAAGAGGTGGAGCTTCTCAAGATTTTCTCTTTGAACTAATTAGAGTTGGATTTCGGCACTTTTGGGATTTCTCTCTTGCTTGGCTCATCTTCTCTTTTTGAGGTAGGGATATTCTATACTTTAGTATGAATTTTGACCTAGTTATTTGTGGTTATGTATAAATAGTGAAAATTTTGGGAGTTTTTGGGTAAACTTTGGGTTTGGTTTCAAATTGAAAGAGGGGTTTCTATATTGTGTTACATAGATGATTATAGGGTTTTGAATATGAGGATATCTTGTGTTAAAATGGTGAGTTTTAGCCTTTGGGTTAATATTTGAATAAGGGAGAGATTTACCCTAAATGTGTCTTGAATATTATTTTGTATAAATAATGAAATTGATGTGAGAAATGTGAAATTGGGAAAAGGTGTAAATGAATGGCGTAGTTGAATTTGTTTAATCACTTATTCATAGAAATTTGATAAACTATCTGCTATAAAGATTGTATATCTATTTAGAAATATCTGTATTGGGCTATCGGTGGAGGATAGGTATGATTGTTGTAGAAATTGCATGAGGATTAGGTGAATTAAAACTAATCATTTAAGTCTGTCATTGAATATGACAGTATGATTAAGGCATTAAATATGTGTTCTAGATAGTCATTGTATATGACGATGAATTTAAATGCATTGTATATGTATAATATTTTGGGAGAAAAAAGAGGATGTATTCCATTGTTTGGGAGGAGATAGGGGATGGACTCCATTGAGAATTAAGTTGGCCGGAGTGTTCAGGGTGAAGGTCCCGAAATCTTGTATATACATGAGTGCCAATCCCGCGGACAAAATTTTCGTAAAATGACAAGGTTGAAGTGTTTGTATGATAAGTTATGTTAATAGAGAACTATTGAGTTGTAGTCTCAGTTGGATCATTTAGAGAATTATATATATCTGTCTTGTGACATGAAACAAAATGAATTAACCTGAAATGAATAAATGAGAATGGATCGAGATGTGAATAACAGTATTGAATGGTTATGAATATTGAACATTTGTCTGACGCTTATACCTTAGTTAAACTTCATACATTGTATTAGACTGTTTCTACTAGATTTTGGCTCACCCTACTTAGAAAACCATTTTCAGGTACCGGTGACATGCTTCCTCTAAGGACGTAGCTTGGAAGGACTTGGGAGCTGGAGGCTATATTTTGTTGTTTTATATTTAAATGTTTATTCAAGCCAAGGGCTCTACATGTATAGAGCTTAGGACTCTCTTTTGTTGTAACCAAGTAATATCTTGGAAAGATATAAACCCGTACAGTATTTATTTTGTTGTTATTAACTAATGTTACATGTTATAGATTCAAGATGAATATTTATGAATGTATAATGTATGTAATACATTTTGTAATATAAACTCTGATGAATGAAAGTATATCCATTCTATTATGCACTATTCTTTTATAGATGGGTTAATTGTATTATTTTTTGGGGCGTGACAAAACACTTGTTTATTTGCTCTAGGGCCTAATTTCCCATGCTTGTGAAAAGTACTATAAACAAAACCCAGCACAATCCCAAGGCCGCAAATGCTCCAAATCTGATTTTGCGCCTTTCTATAATTTATATGGAGTTGTTGGAACTGACTTTGAAATCACACAGTTAAGGATGTAGGCAGTAGTTAAAAGAGCATCCCCTTAAAAAGATATATGGAGATTGGCTTGTACCATCATCGATCTAACCATTTCAAGTAAGTGTGATTATGTTTCTCTATTACACCATTTTGTTGCGGAGTCCTTGGAATTGTTAATTGCCAGCGTATCCCCTTTTCTTCATACAATCCCTGAAACTGATGTGATAAATGCTCATGCCATCGATCTGTTTAAAAGATTTTCAATTTCGTGTCTGTTTGATTCTCAACCAGTGCGACAAAGTGCTTGAAGCAATCCAATGTCTCAAAATGATGTGTGATCAAATAGACATAATTAAATCGTGAGTAATCATCAACAAATATAAGGGAATAAGAAGTACAATGGCGTGCCTTTACATTCATAGGTCTGCAAATGTTAGAGTGAACCAATTCTAGAGGATATAAAGCCCTAGGTGCCTTTCCAAAAGACTTCCTGCAGGCTTGTAGCGATCCTAATTTTCTTAAGTCATTATTTGTTATTATTTATTATTTTATTATTTGACTTTATAATTGCGTGGTTATATGAGAATTTAATGTGGTATTTAATTAATTTAATGTAATATTTAATTATATATAATTAATCCGATTATTTATACATATATGCATATATTTTTATACATAAAAAAAAGTTATTTATATTGATCTTATATAGGATATTTATATTTATATATGTTGCATTATATAATAAAATATAATATAATAGTATATTAGGTTAGGTATGCTGCCATTAGGAAGGAAAACAAAAGAAAAAGGTGTCCAGCCGAGAGAAAGAGAGAGAGAGAGAGAGATTAATCAAACAGAGAGGGCTTTGTGTGTGCGGCTAGCCGAGAGAGAGAGAGAGAGAGAGGAGAGGAAAAAAAAGGTTTAGGGTTTTATTTTGGTGGCTTTATTAATTCTTTAAGTGATTCTTTGATCTTCAAAAAAATATTATGAGTGCAAAACTCACTTTCCTTGATTATGTTTATTTCGTTGTTTTTATTTATTTATTTTTATTTATTTGATGTTGGTTTGATATTGAACTTGAATGTAGATGATGAATTGATTTTAATTATTTTGGTTTGTGGTATATGCAAGGGTTAGGGTTTTTATATGTATTTTATTTTATGATTGTAATCACACTCATGAATTTATAAAATTAAAATAAACTTACAACCTATAGATAATTCTGAATACTCCACCATGACTCCATGGATTGTTGTTTTATTTTAGTATTGGTGACAAAGAGTGTATAAAAAAAAAGTGAGGATTATAAGATTTATTTGAATGCCTTAGGCTCAGCATTATTGTATTTGTTCTCATGAGTAAATAAGGGGTTGTGTATATATATATATATATATTGTTGTCTCGTTCTTAGGAGTAGACGAGTGCTTTGATTTACGCGCGTACGTATATGCTAATCATCCGGGGAGTGTGGGTTAAACTCGAGACGATATCCGCATGCAAGTTTGGCTTTGGAGTAGTGTTAGATATACGAGAGGCACATGGGATATATGTGTAGGCCAGAAGTAACGGGCCGAAGTGGTGAAGTTAAGGTACAAAGAATTAAATATGAACTTATTGGTATAGTTTGAATTGTTTTGATTTTTACATCTTGAAAAATAGTAAATGACATTGATAAATTATGAAATTTGGACAGAGGCATATATACGTAATTCTAAACAACTTTTGTATTATAACTTTTTACTAAAAAGATCAATTAGAACTTATAATCGTATGATCTTAGTTATAATAGTTTTTTTTTTCATTTTAGCAATACAGATTTTAAATGTTGTCTTAACCCATGCCACGAGCTCATTTTTATTAATTTCACGTAAATTGAAGTAAAACATTATTCAAAACACTTTTCTTGTTTTGAACTTTTCCGACAAAAATCATTTTAGGGCAATTTCTTTTCATTTTTAGCTTTAGATTTTTCGGTCGAATTCCGCCTAGGTTCTTCTATCAAGTTTTTCTCTCAATCTGTTCAATTTCTACTAAATTCGTTCATGTTGCCTTTAGTAAATTTTATTATGTACAACTTTTATTCTTTGAGTTTTGGTTAATTCAAATGATTTAAGCATGAAACGGTGCGCTTTTTATACTTCTTCAACAATTTACTTATGATTAAATTATACTAACTTTATTTTTGTCTTATTAACTTTTTATGCAGGGCTGACTCACCATATTTTTATTTTTATTTTGTTTATTTTTTTGCATACTCAATTTATATTTAGTTGTGTACGGGTAAGAAACTAAATGTCACCGTATCTCGAGAAACTATCATTTTGTCTTGGTGCGGGTGGAACTACTTGTCTTGTCCCGTAGAAGAATTAAATGTACTTTTGTTTGTGTCTGGTGGATACGTGGGTGTCACATCTTGTGCTCATACCAGTATACTTATATACTTACCTGTTTTGTCTCCTGGCATCTCAGGTACGTTCTATTTAAGCACAACCGAACTTTCTTTGCAGGATTAGTTGGGACTATGGTGGTAAATAACTACGGTTGTAGGACATGTCTTTTGGATTTCTTATGTTTTCTTGAGTTTAGGGTAGATATTAGCTTATTTATTTATTTATTTATTTATTACCTTAGTATTTTGACAATTTGGCATTGTTGATTATTTTATAACTTTACATTATTTAAGTTGTTTTGACTATTTGTTGCTACTTTAATGTTGGAAGTATTGGATAGTGATGAATTTATGATGGATGGTTTGGTTGGTGTTTGTTAATTTTTTTTTTTTTTTTTTTTTGAGCATTGGAATTTACTTAAACCTTATGGAGATGAGAATACTTAGATTTTTGTTTCATTCCTAGGATTTGGATGATGGAATATTGATTGGAGTTTAGTCCTAATTTAATATTTATTTGTCCAAATTTTGGGGTGTGACAAGGCTTTTCTTGCCAAACAAGGTTCACACACAAACATGCTTACATTAGCAAGATGCCCCGACAGGCCTTCTTTAGTTAGTCTAGTCATTCTATCTTTGCCTATGTGACAAAGTCTAGCATGCCAATTAACAGAATTTAATGAGTCATTATCACAAGACACATAAGAATATGAGGAAAAATCCAAATCTAGCATAAAGAAACTATTGGAAAGAAAATCATGTCCATACAAGACTTTATTTACATAGAAATCCAACTGATTGTTATCAAAATGAAAACTAAAACCAAGTCCTAACAAAGCAATAGCTGATAAAAGATTGCATTGGACACCAAGTGCATAAAGCACGTCATGGAGGAGTAAGGTACGCCCTAGAGGCCTCTTGAGCTGATAAGAACCAACTCCAAGGACATCCTCATGAGTTCCATTACCCAAGGTAACAACATGTATCTTTCTGTAATCCACAAATCCAACTCTTTCTCTGGTTATGTGGCGAGTTGCTCTTGAGTGTACAATCCAACCATGAAGAGAATTAGCAACGCATACATGTGAACAAACACATGAATTGAAAGAGTTAAGGAAAAGATCTACCTTCTTTGAATCAAGGCATTCCCGAGCAAAGTGACCTAGCTTCCCACAGTTATAGCACTTGACTTTGGTTTTATCTTTGTTTCCAAAACGCTTGCCTCGACGGCACTTCATTGCATTACCTTGCTTAAGACCAAGGTTACCAGCTGCACCACCATGTCTTCCTTGTTTGTTTAGGACTGAATGCTTTACGCTGCCCATCTTGAGCGACAATGACAGTGTTGCGGTGGTGCGACCCCACGCACTCCGCTTCAAGCTCAAGGTGGTGAGAAATATTAGCAAAATTCTTGATATTCTCATTGTGTGTAAGCACAAGTTTCATTTGCCCCCCATGAATCTGGTAAAGAACGTTTCACAGCTATAACATGCTACTCATCAGTAAGAATATTGCTAGCAGCCTTCAAATCACGTATCATGGTTGACATAGCTCTGAGATGCTCAACTATTGAGTGTTTTGGATCCATTGCATATTGCTCAAATTTTAAAATTAGAACACATAACCTAGTGACAGATGTGATCCCATAGGTAATTTTCAGTTGATTTCACATATCATGAGCAGTGGGGCTTACCTCAAACTCCCCAATAAAGATCATTGTGCATGCTGCTAAGCATAGTATAGTGCGCATCGATCTCTCCTGACCCATTTCTCATAGTTTTCCATGTCACGGCGATGTTAGGCAGTGATCCCTTTCTCAGGACAAATCATAAGAGTAGTCAAAATATCTAGGACTTCTTGTTCATTAAGAAAGTATTGAATTTTTCTATGCTATATATCATAATTGGACCTGTCCAATTTTTCTCCTTTGGTGAGGTTAGCAATAATATTCTTAGAGGTCATTTCACTGATGGTGTTGCACAGGGTTTGACATTAGCACACATTTTTTATTTTAAATTTTGTTCCCAAAAACACAATTGGCATATAATATTTCCACTTACATAGAGAGATCGAAAATTTCGCTAAACTCATAATCATCTCCCTATATATGAGTTAAAATATAACGCCCAATTAAGTTTTGAATAAAATTATATAAGAGGCAAAACCATCTCTTAAATCCATAACATGAAACCATGCATAATATGTGACACCTTAAATTCTACTAAAAAATTAAAATCAAGGTAACGTTACTAAAAAGTCCTTTTGGTCAATAAGCAAGTAATATCCTAGGAAAGTCAGAGGAGTCAATATAGCCTCCCTTCTAAGTTCAACCACCTTAAATAGTAAAACTATCTTTTTGATAGATCTTAAAAGGTATTAACATAAGGTCTCATAAGTAATGCAGAAATAAAACATCCTCTCAACTTTTCTTTGCTTTAGGCAAAGTAGTGATTGAAGAGTGATAATAAACAAAGTTACAATACCAAAAGGAGTTATCAAATTATACACAATAATTAATATGATGGGGGAAAAAACTTTCCAAAATTTCCTCCAAAAACATCGATTTAGACAAAAAATCTTTGAAAAATCATAACTTTTTTGATATAACTCCGATTAAAGCCCATTTTATATGGATGGAAAGCTCACGAAGAGTACTTTCAAAATATGTAAATTTTAGTTACAATAAACAAAATTATTGATATAGAATTTTGAGATAAGAAAACTGTTCATATGGAGTTTTCCAAAAACTTTTGTCAACATGCCATGATATTCAATAACATTGAATTAAACATGAATAAAACTAATTTATGGCATGCAAATCATATGAGGCGAAAACAAGAAATATAGCTTTGATACCAATGAAGAAAAAATATACGAGTAATCGTATTACCTGATACGAAAACGGTTTAGATCGGATGTTTGAATTACAAGCCTCATCTGGAAAACCCTCGTCAATTGAGAAACTACTAAAGTTTCTCAATATTTATCCATACTCCAAATTCCTAAGCTTTCAAGATGGTAGCCTCAAGATAGATAAATAGAGAGAGAACTTATTGTTTATGTTGTGTCTACACAATATTGAGTAAGAACCCTTATATAGGCATACATGGCAAACCATATGTACCTCATGGTTAGGCCACACCATGTGTACCATATGTCCAAGACCATGTGTCTATCATGGTTTCCAAGACCATGTGAACCTCATGATTAGGTCATGTGTGGATGGACTACATATACCATGTGACTTTCAAGGTTAGGCCACACCATGTGTACCACGTGGTTTCCAACAGGAGCCTCTAAAGACGAAAATGTTGCTTGACATTCATATTCATGCTTTAAGTACTTAAAAAATAAAAAATAAAAAATAAATAAATAAAAAAATCCAGCGATTGATCAAGATTGTTAATTTGATTACTTTTTAAGCTCGCTCTTCTTATTGATCATGGTTAACTTAGTTCTAGAGGAAATCCTTTATTCATCTTGGAAATTTACTAAGTTTAAACAAGCTGATAAAATCTTTCATATTCATAGTTTTTGTGCCGTTTCTAAATACGGAAATAGTCACTCTACATGCAAGATAAAACTACGAACATTTGACTTTCTTTAAATCTCGCAGTTGCAAGAGCCTTTGGGCCACCTTTTTTGTTAGGGAAAATCTATGATTTCTCACAAGTAAATCAATCAATGAGAATAAAAATTAATGCTGAAAAATTAAATCAAAAGTAACACAAGAATGTTTACGTGGTTCCCTCAATGTGAGGTACGTCCACGGGATTGAAATCCGATTCCACTATTAACCAAAAAGTTTCCAAACGATTACAAACGACACACGAATGGTCTCGCAAAACCACTCTTAGGTGAATTCCAAATAATCACAAATAAATAAGAGGAAAAACATTACCAAATAGATGAACAAAAAATCTTCGAAACAGAATGTAGAAGATCCAAAATAATAGACCCAAAATCTAAATCAAACTGGCATCACATCAGAGATGCTATGGTTCAAGAACAAACCCTTGGAAATTGAATCCATCCGGCAACCATTCTCTCACCAAAAAGTTACACCCGAAGCACTATCTCCCAGGAATCAATTTGCTACTGCTACCTCTTCGGATGACCATAACAATATATATATATATATATATATGTTGAGTCTTGGGTTTTTTTTTTTTTTTATTTTATCAAACCCTAACTGTTACCAAATTGAATTAGATCTCTAAAAATTAGATATAATATATTAAAATATATTATACCTAAGCCAAACCAAATTAAAATTCTTTGACAAACCAATTGGGTTCCAAACTCCACTAAGGAGGTAGACCTAACAATTCTCCCCCTATCGACTTATGTGGAGACATCAACCATACCTGCCAAAGTTTGACACTTCAAATGTTTGTCCCTCGAGAAAGTCTTAGTCAACATATCCGAAATATTGTCATCCGTGTGAACCTTTTTGAGTTGCAACAATTTCGAATCTAACACATCACGAATCCAATGGTATCTCACATCAATGTGTTTCGATCTCGAATGAAAAGTAGAATTTTTGCTCAAGTGAATAGCACTTTGACTATCACAATAAAGCACATACCTTTCTTGCTTCAAACCCAACTTTTGCAAAAATTTCTTCAACCATAACTCTTCTTTGCAAGCTTCCATAATGGCAATAAATTCAGCTTCGGTAGTTGAGAGAGCAACACATTTTTGTAATTTAGATTGCCATGCCACAGCTCCCCTTGCAAAAGTCATCAAATACCCCGAAGTAGATTTTCTAGAATCATTATTACCGGCCATGTCAGAATCTGTGAACACATCAAGTATCGGCTTACTATCCCCAAAACACAAACACACCTTCGAAGTCCCTCGAAGATATCTAAGAATCCATTTTGCCGCTACCTAATGTTCTTTACCCGGATTAGAGAGAAACCGACTCACCACACCAACGACGTGAGCAATATCCGGCCTTGTACAAACCATGGCGTACATCAAAGAACCAACTATTGAAGCATAAAGAATTTTCAACATCTCTTCCTTGTCTTTCTCACTTGTAAGACATTGATTCGAACTAAGCTTGAAGTGACCCGCAAGTGGACAAGCAACTGGCTTTGCTTTATTCATGTTGAACCTCTCAAGAACTTTCTCAATGTAGCTTTCTTGAGACAACCAAATCAGTCCCTTTTTGTGATCACGAACAATTTTCATATCAAGTATTTGGTTTGCTGGTCCCAAGTCTTTCATAGCAAAAAATTTACTCAACTCTAATTTCAAACTGTTAATCATAGTAAAATCTTGACCCACAATTAACATGCCATTAACATAAAGAAAAAGAATAATAAATTTACTATTTGAAAATTTTTTCACAAACACACAATGGTCCGAAATGGTTTTAGAAAAACCATTATTCATCATGAAAGAATCAAATTTTTTGTACCATTGCCGCAGAGCTTGTTTGACACCATACAAACTTTTTTTCAATTTGCAAATAAATTTCTCTTTCCCTTTTTTCACAAAACCTTCCGGTTGCTCTTTGTAAATTTCTTCTTTAAAGTCACCATGAAGAAATGCGGTCTTCACATCAAGTTGCTCAACTTCAAGGTTCATACTTGCAGTCATGCCAAGTACAACCCGAATAGAAGACATCTTCACAACCAGCGAGAAAATCTCATCAAAATCAATACCTTTTTTTTGCCCAAAACCCTTCATAACAAGACATGCATTGTACCTCAGATTCTTGCTATCATTCTTCAATTTGAAAACCCACTTATTTTTCAGAATTTTCCTCCCCTTAGGCAACTTCACTAAATCATAAGTGTGGTTTTCAAGCAATGAATTTATCTCCTCTTCCATGGCCTTTTTCCAATCACCGTTCTTTGCATGCTCAATTGCTTCTTGGTAGCTCTCCGGCTCCTCTTGATCAGAAATCAACACAAACTCATTGGGAGAATACTTTCTCGAAGGTTGTCGATCCCTTGTAGATTTCCTCAACTCAAGTTGTGGTGGTGGTTCTTGAATTGGATGTTCTTCTTCAATTTCTAGCTCAAGTTCATTAGGATTAGTATCATCCTCTGTATCTTCAATAGGTGGTTGCACATCTGCCCCATTTTCATCATCCACCGAAGATGAAGGAGATGGATCCATGTCAATGAGATCACTATTTTTTGGCTCCGGTTGATCACCTTTGCCAAAGTCTTCAATTGTTTGGTCTTCAAGAAACACAATATCACGGTTTCGAATAACTTTTTTGTCGACCGGATCCCACAATCTATAACCAAACTCATCACGCCCATAGCCAAGGAAAATGCATTGTCTTGACTTGCTATCAAGCTTGGACCTCTCATCCTTTGGAATGTGAACAAAAGCTCGATAACCAAACACTCTCAAGTGCTCATAAGATACATCTTTGCCGGTCCAAACTCTTTCAGGAACATCACCATTCAAAGAATAGGAAGGAGACAAATTGATCACGTCAACCGTTATCTTCATTGCCTCATCCCAAAAGGATCTTGGCAATTTAGCTTGTGAAAGGAAACGCCTTGTTCTTTCCATAATGGTGCGGTTTATCTTCTCGGTAACACCATTTTGTTGAGGAGTCTTCTTAACTGTCTTTTGGTGCCGAATACCTTGGCTACGACAATACTCATCAAATGGCCCAATGTATTCACCACCATTATCTGATCGGATACACTTCAATTTCTGCCCTGTTTCTCTTTTAACCATGGCCTGAAAATGCTTAAATACTTCTAGAACTTGATCTTTAGTTCTTAGTATAAAAGCCCAAACTTTTCTTGAATAATCATCAATGAAAGTAACAAAATAAAGTGCACCACTATATGTTCTAACTTTTAAAGGACCACAAACATCTAAATGAATCAACTCCAAAACATTTTCTTTTCTAGAAGTAACATTTTTATGAAAAGAAACTATATGTTGTTTACCCGCCAAGCAATGAACACAAGTTTTGAGATGTGTACCTTTCAAACCGGGTAGAAGCTCTTTCTTGAACAAAACTTGCAGCCTCTTTTCACTCATATGGCCAAGCCGTTTGTGCCACAATTCGGTAGACGTATCATCTTCAATTGCATTGACAACACTTTTACAAATTTTTCTTTACATCGAATAAAGTGTATGAGTCTTCTTACACTTAGCCACCACCAAAGAACCCTTTGTGAGCTTCCATATTCCATCACCAAATTTGTTATTGAAGCCTTCATCATCTAGCTTCCCAGTAGAGATCAAATTGAGGCGAATATCGAGAACATGCCTCACATCTTTAAGCAACAACTTGTAGCCCAAATTTGTTTCCAAGCAAACATCACCCATGCCAATAATCTTGGACAAACCTTCATTACCCATTTGAACGGAACCATAATCTCCTTTGGTGTAGGTAGTGAAGAAATCAACTCGAGAAGTCACATGAAAAGAAACACCGGAATCAATCACCCAATTACTCTCTTGGCCCACAAAATTGATACAATCATCTTCACAAACGACCATGAGATCATTGATAGTAACTGCTGTTGTGTCTTCTTACTTCTTATCCACGCTTTTGTCACGCATTTTCTCCTTGTTCTTGAGCTTTCGACATTCTTGCTTCATGTGCCCTTTCTCATGGCAATAATAGCACTCAATGTCTTTCTTTGAAAAAACACTATCTTTTGATTTGTCACGACTTTAATCATGACCATCCCCCTTGTTTTGCTTCGGCCTCTTACACCAAATGCTTCTGAATGAAAGGAACCCGCTGATTTTCTTCTAGTTTCTTCATTCAACAAGCTACTAGTGACTTGGCCCATTGTGACAACTCCATCAGGTGCCGAATTACTAACTGTCACAACCAAAGTCTCCCAACTTTCGGGCAAAGAACTAAGTAGCATCAAAGCCTGCAACTCATCATCAAAAATAATTTTCATAGAAGCAAGTTGGTTAACAACACTCTTTATTTCATTTAGATGTTCCGAAATAGGGCTGCCTTCTTTATATTTTAAATTAACCAACTTACGAAACAAAAAAGCTTTATTTGTGGCTAATTTCCTATCATAAAGACTCTCTAATTTTTTTCATAAATCATGTGCCGAAGTTTCAGTAGCAACATGATGAAACGCACTGTCATCAATCTATTGACAGATAACACTAACGGCTTTTCGATTAAGCCTATTCCATTCATCATCTTTTATACCTTCAGGTTTGCCACTATCACCCTCAATAGGTCCATACAAATCTTTACAAAATAATACGTCCTCCATTTTAGTTTTCCAAGTTGCCCAATTGCTTCCATTGAAGCTAGACATACGACCCACATTCCCCTCCATTGATTTACACAAATAAATAAACTCAAATAAACCGTATGCTCTGAAACCAGTTATTAGGGAAAATCTATGATTCCCCACAAGTAAATCAATCAATGGGAATAAAAATTAATGCGGACAAATTAAATCAAAAGCAACACAAGAATTTTTACGTGGTTCTCTCAATGTGAGGTACGTCCACGGGATCGAAATCCGATTCCACTATCAACCAAAAAATTTCCAAACGATTACAAACGAGACACGAATGGTCTCACAAAACCACCCTTAGGTGAATTCTAAATAATCACAAATAAACAAGAGGAAAGACCTCACTAAATAGATGAATAAAAAATCTTCGAAACAGAATGTAGAAGATCCAAAATAATAGACCCAAAATATAAATCAAACTAGCATCACATCAGAGATGCTATGGTTCAAGAACAAACCCTTGGAAATTGAATCCATACAGCAACCATTCTCTCACCGAAAAGTTACACCCGAAGCACTATCTTCCAGAAATCAATTTGTCGCCGCTACCTCTTCGGACGACCATAACAATATATATATATGTTGAGTTTTGGGTTTTTTTTTTTTATCAAACCCTAACTGTTACCAAATTGAATTAGGTCTCTAAAAATTAGATGCAATATATTAAAATTTATTATACCTAAGCCAAACCAAATTAAAATTCTTTAACAAATCAATTGAGTTCCAAACTCCACTAAGGAGGTATACCCAACACTTTTAAGGCAAAACTTTAGTAACTAAATTGATTGTTTCGTTTTCAACAAAGGAAGGATTAAAAGCAATCTCGAAAGAGAGAAAAGAAGAAGAAGAAGGGGAATGGGTGTTAGAGATTTACTATCCCATAATCTTTCCCTCTATCCCTGATACACTCTCAATCACACGATATAATGGGAATTTCGAATCTCGTGAATCTCAAGTTAAAATCGTATGTGCATTAGAGACAGAAGAACAAAGATTTTGGAAAATAAAGAATCCAGTGCTAGGAGGGTGGACATTATTTTCTTAAAATGCTTTTGTAGGCCAAACAATGTCATATACATACACGTGTGCACAATTGATCAAGATTGTTAATTTGATAACTTTACATGATCTCACTTCTAATTCATGGTTAATTTAGTTCTAGAGGATATCCTTTATGCATTTTGGCTATTTACCCACTTTAAACAAATTGATTCGCATAATCTGTCATGTTCATAATCTTTGCGTCATTTCTTAAATAGTCTCTCTACATTTCCAAGAAGATTACGCACATTTGACATCGTTTGAATTTCGCAGTGACATGAGCAATAACCTTCTAAGAGAACCAATGAAATTAGTAGTTGTACCAATGTTTGTGTAGTTCCCCCAACTTCACATGCACCATATGGACCACATATTCTTTTGTATACACAAATAGAACTTTGGTAACACAAATCTTGATTGATTGGTTTATTTTCAATAAAGGATTAAAGCCAATCATTTAGAAAGAAGAGGGAGGGAGAGCGGGCCATGGATCTACTATCCTCAAAATTCGTGTTCCTCTATCCAATATACTCCTAGATTCATTATGTGATGAAAATTTAGAAAAATATGGGAATCTCAAGGCACAATCATATGATTAAGAATGTACTAAGGACATAAGAATAGAGATTTTAGAAAACAGAAGATCTCGTGCTAGGAGAGGGGACAATGTTTTCTTAAAATGCTTTTGTAACCTTGTTTCATCCATGGCCAGTGCATGCCCTAGACAACTTGACTACCAAATTCAAAAAGAACGGGTATTATTGCTTTGGTATATAATAATCAAGTAAAAGGGCATTAACATATATTATTCTTCTTTTGGGTGCAGTCCAGAGTGACTTGGTTTTAATAGCACTATGGCACTACAGTTGGAATGACAAAACACACTACAAAAAGTTTGTTTGCCTGTGAAAATGACTTTTTCCTAACTCTCTTTTGCACTTCGATAAACAAAGATCGAGGTTATTATTTGTTTTTTTATTTTATCTTTGTTATTGGGTGGATTACAAAGATGAAAGTGCAGTTCTTGTAGCTTTTTGCAGATTGCACTTTGTTATGTATATGTCTTGAATCTGAGTCCAAATTCCAGTGACCTTTGGTGTCCATCACCCATCTTCAGCTTTGGAGGTGACTCTGTATGGTGCTTATATCCTTTTTTTTTTTTTTAATCTTAAAAATTTGTATAAGAGTGTATAGTGCAACTGCTGTTTACAGTTTATGAAGAAAAAATAACTTAAATAAATTGAAAAAGTTAGTTATTGGGAAGTAAAGAGGAATGGTTTTCGTTTCTATTTTTTTATTATCAACTTTTAACTTGTAAGAAATTGTACCAAACAGGTCCAATAAATTATTTGAGCTAAATGTCAGGGGAGAATTTTAAATAGAGAAATAGTAAATGAGAATTAATTTCAAATTAATAGAGGTGGAAGTGAGAACAAGAGTTGTGTCATGAAGCATATATACCTTTTACTTGCATTAGGGTACAACTCTCACTTGCATTCTATGAATTTGAAAATGCTTTCTCCATTTGTCATTTATATGAAATTCTCCCAAATTTCAATCAAATTAAGAAAAAAAAAATCACAATACTATTCCCTAATAAGTACTACCTTTTATGTTCAATATGAATGGCAAGAGCTTAAATAATGTAGCTTTTGGTAGGGTTGAAACTTGAAAGTGTGTCAACCCTAGGTAGATAGTGCTTTTATATGTAGGTGATTCAATGAAGCAGGTAATGCCGGATTCAATGAGCCACCCATTGTGAAATATAAAATATTTTAATTTCTTCTATATTTTTCTCTTGTAGAGGAGGATTGGGGAATAAAATGTACAAGGGTCCATTTGATTTATGTTTAGAATTATAATTTGAGTGTGAAATTATGATTTAAATGTGGAGTTGTAAGTCAAGTTTTGAAAAAAAAAAATTTATTTGGTTATAAATTTTGAAAAGAGTTCTGAATTTTTAAATTTTGAATTTTGAAAAGAGTTTTGAATTATATTTTGAGTTATATTTTGAAATTTTTTGGATTTATTTCATTTTTAATATTTAAAATGTTTAAGAAAATTTTATTTTTTTATTTTAAATATATAATTTGTATTTTAAATATATTTTAATTTTTAATATTTTATTTTTTTAATATTTTAAACTCAAAACACAACCCTACACTCAAATCATAACCAAACACATAACTCAAAACTCAATTCAAAAACTATTTTCAAAACTCATAATCAAACACGTAATTCAAAATTTAATTCAAAAATTCTTTTCAGAACTCATAACCAAACTCTTTTTAAAATTTTATCAAAAAAAATTTACATTTTTTTATTTTGCTCTTTAAAATTATTTTTTATTTTATTTTTTTGAATTTTTTTTTTCAAAATATTTTTATTTTTTTGAAAAATAATTTTTGTTATTTTTTTTAGTATTGGCCAAATAATTTGTTATGATTTAGATATTTATGGTGATCCAAATTTTTTTAAATTTTAAAAATAATTAAATATTTAAAAAAAGTAAAAATATCTAAAAATATTAAAAAAATAAAATAAAATATTTAAAATAAAAAAATAGTTAAAATAAAAATTATATATTAAAATAAAACTATTAATTTTTTAATTTTTTTTAAATATATAAAAAAATATACAACTCAAATATTTAAAAAAATACAATGCATAGTGCACATTAAAAAGATACAACACAAAACTTTAAAACTATTTTCAAAACTCATAAACAAACAATTTTTTTTTTTTCAAAACTCAATGCAAAACTCTTAAGTTGAGTTGTGTGTTTGGTTATGAGTTTTGAAAATATTTTTTTAATTGAGTTTTGAGTTGTGCGTTTGGTTATAAATTTTAAAAAAAGTTTTGAATTTTTTTTTATTAGAATCACAATTCCAAAAAATAAACCAAACGCAACCTAAAATTTTTAATGTTAGATATATAGCATAAACTTTTTAACCTTTCAATCATCACTAGCTTCATGTATTTTGAGTTTGAAGCTACTCCATATGTGTACATGACTACAAAAGTTTACATCTTTCTCTTTTCTCAAACACATGCACACAAATACTTGATTAACACAAATACTTGATTAATCAAATGTTATACACACAAAGTGATAGCCACATTCATTAAAAGAGTTCATTGAAATGTTTTCCACCAAGTTTATTTATGTTAAGTGGTCAAAATAAAAGTATTGTCCTTTTTACAAGAAATTTTCATATAACCGTCACGTTTTTGAATAAATGTAGAGTCAATAGGCTGAATAAATCATGAGATATAATGAGTTCTCCTATTATGGCAAACACAACATTTTATACTTAAATCATCGCCTCCAAACTCATCTCCTCTACAATAATTATAGTTCTTGCAAATGGCTATTTTTCATCAACTTTCTTAGTTTGTAATTCCTTCAAGAAAATATCCTATTAAATTCTCATGTTAAATGCCAAAAAAGAAAGTGTAGGCTCCCTACTGCATGCAACTAAACAAAAACTTCCCTCTTTCATGTCATTGACGATACGCCACACACAATGCATGGATTGATTATCAAACTGACAAAAATATTTTTCTGTCTGTGAGTATCTCATCAGTATGAATAGACAATAAAATGAGCTTTGAAACATTAGAAATAAGAAAATCCTCAGAGTAGCTTGACCAATGAATGTGGATTCAAAATAATTCAAACTTCCACTACTATGCATAAAGAATGAGAAAATTTGGTGGAAAGGACACCCCATTTCTTGTTTTACAGAAGTGGGTTCACTGGTTCTAGGGTGAAGAACTAGTCAGTCATTTCATCAACCAGTCCTGCTGGAGATCCCTAGTGGGGATGACCCCCAGCACCCCCACCTCCACGTGGGGGCAACAAGTGAAACATCCAAAAAAATAAAATTATGGACCAATGAAAAAACAGTAGGGGTGGTGGGGTCACCCCCACTGGGGGTCTGAGGCAATATTCTTTCATCAACATCCCACAAAATATTCTTGTGCCCATCAAATTATGATCATTATGTATTAAATTTCTTTTTTCTTTATATATATATATATATATATATATATATGTATATTTAATTGTCACATTGTATAAACTGTGCCAAGCCATTGAATGAGATGATCACAAAATCTAATTGATTATAACATGGCCACAAGCATAGGTAGGGAACAAAATAAAGTTAGTCAACTCTTATCACATCATATTGACGAGTCCTTCATTTCTGCAGCCAACCGTTTTTATTTATAGGGCAGTTACTCAGCATTGTTCGTGGCATTGATATGATAATGTCACAAAATATATTCTTGACTCATGTGGGATCCACACAAAATCGATGGATTCCAAAAAAAATAAAAATGAAGATGTGTTTATGACATTGCACAAATGAGACCGAATTACTTTTTCTTCTTATCCACTTTTTCAAATTTGTGGGCATTGTTTGTTGATGGTTCATTTTTGAATATGCTAGGAGAATATTTTGTAGACAAAGAGAGTCTAGCAAAAGATACAGCATTAGATACAAAGCCAAATGTACATGCTAGACATACTCCCTCTAATCACAAAATTATTCAATTGTTTTAGAGCATTATTCTGACATATGCATATACTGCTCCCAACCTATAAAGCGTTACAAGAGGGATAGATGAACCGATCTTGTCTTCTATCATGTCGATAAGGTGAATTAAATCGGTTTTACCTATCTTGTGACTACTATTTTTATTGATCCAAGATTATCAGCATGTTAAGTTGATACCCCAAAGCTAAAGAGCTTTTGATGAACATATATATATATATATATATATATTTTTAAACTTTACTTGTACGATACAATTAAAAAAAGAAGGATGAAGGAATTGAACTAGGATATTCTCAATTTTGGCTCTCTCCCTCATAGATATGTTTTAAAAAAAGGTGAATTGTACACCTAGGTATATGAAAGTGGATCATAAATCCAATATATAAACCGCGAAAGAGTATGTATTTTTTAAACTATGCCAAAAGTAAAGGGAGTTATAGCCCACTTGTAACCTTGGGTATAATTTTTGTTTAATGCAACAAAAGTTTTTGCAATAATTTTGTGGCGGTTGATTAAATAAATTTTGATTGCATTATAAACCACTAAGACAACCTAATTGTGTTTGAGTTAGATTGCATTTCCTACTAATGCACTTTACTTCAAAAGCATTACTAAAAATTGACCTAATTGTGTTAAGTTAGATTGCATTTCCTACTAATGCACTTTCCTTCAAAAGCATTACTAAAAATTGACAAGTCTTTGTAACAACGACGACATCATTAAAACATCAATAATTATACGATGTTAAAAAATATAACCATGCATGACGATCTAACTTGTTTAGATTGCAATCATGCAGTGACAGAGTCGGGATTTTAATTCAAAGGGACAATAGTAAAGTAAAATATTATGTCTATAATAATATTACCCACCCCGTCGTGTTTCGACCCTAACAAACTTAACCCCATTTCTAATCACGACATTGATTTAGATTGTAATTTTCGTCTCCAAACATAAGCAAATATTTTATTGTGAGATTTCATCCAAAAACCAAGTAATCATTTTACATATTTGTACATATATTCATCGCAGAAGGGAGAAAAAATATCAATAGGAACAAATTAGCAACTATTATAAAAAAAGAATAGAATATAAAAATTTAAAGGTAGACTTTATAATATCGTAAAGGTGATTTCTCTCATAAAATAAACATTTGAATAGTGCAAATTATAAGAACTATTTTAAAATAAAGAAAAAATATAAGAGTATATATTCAAATTTAAAGGGGACAAATTGAAAGAACTATTCATAAACCTATACTAAAGCATACAATTTAGAAAGTTGAGGGGCATGTCTCTCCTGGACCCATGCTCCCTCCATCCCTGCAACCATGGTGTGTGCATGCACAGACTCGCACAATACCCAATTACACGAATATGCGGGGGGGAGAGAGAGAGAGAGAGAGAGAGAGAAACGCATTTACTTTAATAAAGAAGATTTGGAGTGGAAACAAAGATTATAGTGTGCATAACATACAAAAATGTATTACTCAACATGTATTAAAATAATTGATGGAAGTAGAAATCTGATTAATGAAGATTTATATGGTGTTTGTGTGAGGTGTAGAAAGTGTGGAGGGACTATTATGACAATGAATTCCATTAACATAATCATATTTAAAACACAAGTGGGAGCACTCAAATGAGCTTTAGAATAAAGTGTTAATGCATAGTTAGGTTTGGGTTTTGGGGGGGGAGGGGGGGCAGGTGGCACAGAAAGTGAGTCCACTTATAAGTAGCACTTATGCTGTGTTTGGTTGAAGTTTTTGATGTGGGATTTGGAAAAGGAATGAGAAATGTAATCCTATTTATGTTTGGTTATAATAAAAAATATATGGGAAAAGAAAGGGGGTGAGAAATAAATAAAGAAATAGGATATCTTTTAGGACATCAATTCTATTTTATAACCAACACAACCAAACATAGTTGGGATTTGGAATTCTATTAATTCTTTCTCCTTTTCCTTTCATTTCCATTTCCCTTTCCATTTCCCTTCCCAAATCCCCCAACCAAACACAGCGTTAGAGTTTGTGAAAGGTTGGATATTCTTCATTTACAAAACTTAAATTTGAAGTTCTTCAACAATCCATATATGTAAAGGTGCAGAGAGAGAGGAAAAATCTACAAAGGTGGACATGTTGGGCCCCACCACATGGCCTGTAAACAAGTTCCATCTGTACATGTCAATGGATGACACTATATATAACCCAAAGGAGGGATAAGGGGGTATGCAACCATAACATAATTTTGATAGTGGAGAGGGAAGCAAAATACTAGTATAACATAATTTTGATAGTTGGTTATAAAGATGCATAGAAATAGTCAAAACAAACTAAGTTATTCGAGTTTAATCTATATTTGATTCAACTCGTTAAAAATTCATTCAATACATTAGTTATGCAAATGAATCAAACTTAAACATATTTTAAAACTCGTTAAGTTTTGAAGCTAAATTAGAACAATCTATTATTTGGCTCAATAAGAATATAAGCCTAGTAAAAAAACTTTGAACATGTTATTAAAACTCGTTAAGTTTTCAAGTCCAATTTGAACAACTTATAACTCAGCTCAACTCAACTTATTTGTAGCCCAATCAGGAGTGAGGTTGCATATACCTATCTCTTTTTTCTCTTCCCATCTACATTTACCATGTTGCTTAGAGACGAAACCGTGTAGCGAGTAAATTCCAAAAATTAACATATCTGCCATACACACTGAAGCTTGATGAATTTGAAATTGTGGGTAGATGAGTTGCAGAAGGCAAATGACAAATATGGTGTAGTGGCCAAAAAGTGAAAAGACTCATCCAAATCAAGTTGAGAGTCCACCAAAGATATATGTGTGTGTGTGTAGTAATATGCTTAATTATTAAAAAAGTTTCCTAGTTAATGGGGACGATTGATGGGACTATCTCACACTGTTTCTAGTAGAAGATGATCAAAGATGGGATGCTAGGTCATTGTCTCTATCCAAATGTTTCAAATTCAAAGAGTGTTCAAGAAACCAAAAATAAAAATAAAAACATGTGTATGATAAAGAAAAGTCTGGAGAAGGAATACCCTTAAGTTGCTGATGCCGATTCCGATTTTTGTTTGGGAGCTTCTATTTGCAAACACCATTTCCTCTTTATTCCCACTTAATGAATAATATTTTTATTACAATTTTATCCTAATATGAAAATACAATAATATCCTCATCTTCTTCCACCACTACCTTCCGTTACTAGAGCCACAATTCCTTTCTGCCGTCGACTCCCAGCCAACCCCTTTCCATCACTTCTCAATCACAAACCTTCCATGAACTCTCCTTTGCCAAAAAAAACCCCAGCTTTGTAACCTCCACCTCTGTGAATCCCTCTTAACACCGTGTGAACCTAATTCTGCAAACCCAAATGGGTTCAATGGTTGGTATTCAACAAAGCCCTATTGGTTCGGTAGTTGGTATTTGAACAAAAGTCAATGGTTCGATGGCAGATTTCCGAATGGCTGCAATTTTTTTGACTCTAGTAGTCTGAATGGTAAAAAATTAAGTCATTTTCCAAAATCTAACAAAAGAGAAAAGCCGTGATGGAAGGGAAAGGGTGAAAGGGAGCGGCAATTTGCAGATTGAGTCGTTTTCTCTAATTTGCAGATTGAGCGAAAAGCTGTAAAAAATTGAGTCGTTTTCCCAAATCTAACAAAAGTTGTTTTTTTCCAAATGTGAAGATTTCTTTCAATGATTCACGTGATTTTGTTCAATGCTCTTCAAAGCCAATGCTTCAATGAGACGTCTTCAATGGATGGATGAAGCTTTTGGAGACTAATGGTAGAGTGTGAGAGATGAGTGTGTGTGTGTGTGTGTGTGTGTGTGTGTGTGTGTGTGTGTGTGTGTGACAGGTCTGTTTTGTGTGTTTTCTGAGAGGGTGTGTGCATGATTTACATATGAGGGTAGATGTGGAATAAGACGTGTGTGGAGTGAGCAAAATAAATTAGGATTAATTTTTTAAGTGTGTGTATTGAGAAGGATGTGCACTGCACTAAGAGGAATGAATGTGTGCAAATAGAAGCTCTCTTTTTGTTTGTACACTAACACTAGATATAAGCATTGCCTCATTCATCACACACAGAAGTTGGGGCACAATGGAGATTTAAACTAATTAATATTTTTCTATTCAAAATTCCCAAATGAACAAAGCCATTACACAATAAACAATTGAGCAAATTCTGAGACCACAAGAACACAAAAACAGACCTAGTGCTGTAAAACTAAAACATTATTCTATTTCAGCAGGGGGGAAAAACCAATGCTCAAAGTTCCATGAATTGCGCATTTGCACAACGAAATACAAACAAGTATCATTCAATATATTCAACCCTACAACAGAATTGAGAAATATTTGCCTAATATATATTACACATTAAAATAGACATTGGCAAAACTGGAAGGGGAGCATGGTCATTTAAAGAGCCTCTGAGTAAAAAACTTGAAGTTCTAGTAATATATAGAAACCATGGTTTTAAATACCAGTATCGAGATGTATCGGTATTAGTGATACGGACATATATCAGTAACAGAACTCCAAAATCCTGATACGCAACTGCCGATATTTAAAACCCTGAGAGAAACTATTGCTAATGGGTAAAAAAATCCTCTCCTAAGCAGCAACAGCTACCTTTTCTAGCTTCTTAACAGATACCTTTTCCGTCTTACCAGCTACCGTCATTTCTGGCTTTTCAAGTCCTCGAATATCAGTTATCCTCAGCTTCGTTAGTTCCTAAAAAGACAATCAGATGTTAAGCACGATGAAACAACACTTCTCTCTCTCTCTCTCTCTCTCTCTCTCTCTCTCATCTTTCTGAATGCAGCAAATCAAATTTGTTAATCTGAATTACCTGCCGATGCCCTTTGGTTCGGCGATAGTTCTTCCTTCTCTTTTTCTTGAATATAATTACTTTGGCATCTAAGGCCTGGGAAAAAAAAAAAAAAAAAAAAAAAAATTGAAATAAGTGCACTGATAGGCAAATCAAATGTACAAACAATATATTACATTTTAACTAATTGAAGCCTCCATGCCAATTATGTAATGTGCCAATCCAATATGTATAGAGCTACAATATTAAGAGAAAGAAAAGTTATAGGCTTATATCAGAGAAATTTGTTCCTATGGTGCTTTTGCCATAATAGACGGTGTTCCACAGACAGTCAATCTGCAATGTAGCTTACAGTTGACATAAGATCAACAACAACATGAACAATGGCAGTATCTCTATTTTTCTTGACTGATTGAGCTAATTAGTGGCACTAAAAAAAAAAGGTAAATTCCCACAGAGCTTTCTGGGTTGCCTGGTAGGGGAAAGGGCCCTGAAAATATAAATTAATAGGTCATGTTGTGTATAATGGGGATACGCAATCAAGATTTCAAGAACTGTATATCCCAACATTAAAAGACAGCAACCCCTATTACTTACAGCTTAAAAACTCTAAAAACCTATTCAATCATCTTTTAATATGCAATGCTTTTATGAGACTGTTTTGTGCCTTGGCAATTCAGTGTTCATTTTATCTCAATCTAAACTCTTATAAGTTCATTGTTCCCACTAGAAAGGTCCATGAGAACAGGCCTTCAAATATCAATTTAATAGAAGTTTTGTTTTATTTCAAATATGTCATCACCATGCAACTGTAAAACCTTCAACTCACAATAACACCTTTGCCTGCTTTAGGAAATTGTATACTTAGAACAGTTGAACCATCATAAGAAGCTAATATGTCAATTATTTGGGGATTGCCAGAACATGCACGTCAATTTATGGCTTATAAAAATTTTCCACTCATCCATACAGTAATTTCATATCAGAGCTAAAATCACAAGGCAAAGTTATCAACAACATTTTTTCAAATTTCTCTAGTTTTTTTTTTTTTTGCCATCTCCAAAAGCTCTACTCAATCAGATATTGGATGTACTTCAATTTTTTAATGGGAAGAAGAAAACATGATTTTAGCACAATAAACAAGCATATCAAATAACGCTCTTACATGCTCCTCAACAACTGCATGAACTGCAGCATCAGGCAATATGGGCCTGCCAATGATGGTCTGACTCTGTGAACCTAGCATGAGAACCTTGTTTAAAATCAGCTGCAATACAACAGGTAGAGAATTATAAATGGAAAAGATATTACATTTAGTCCAAGTAAAAGTGAAGAAATAACCACCAAACTACAGAAAACAACAGCAATAAGATTTAAGGAAGGACAAAGGCAAAGCATTTACAAAGCAAACTAATTCAAACAGATATGCGACAGCCAAAAATTAAATAAATAAAGCAAAAATGAAAACATAAACAACAACATCCATCACCGCCAAGACCACAGCAACACCAATGGCAACAATGGTAATAACAAGAAAAGGAAAGACTAGTTCCAGCACACAGCTTATTATTAAAGACATACAAGGAGCAGTGTGATAAGTTAAAAACCTAACTGGACATTCAATTCTAACAAAAAAAAGTTAAAAACCTAACTGGACATTCAATTCTGAAAACATCCAATTTTGACTGCTTGTGATATTGTTCATTTTAACAACATCGATGCTTGATAACAGAGAGTACTGTCAAATCATAGACCAGAATCTTTTGTACTTCATCAAATATTACACAAATAATTGCCACATGATGGCTCACTACTCTCTGTGAAATGCCAACTGATATTTTCCACATGGACTGAACATAGCCAGTTGACTAAACACTGATAAGTGAAAATGTTTCTTTTTACACACACACACACACACAAAAAAAAAAATAGGTTTCAACCCAAAAAACTGTATAATACTTTTATTATTGGTGTTGTTTCTCCATTAAAGATAAGAAGCACAGACATGGGACACAACACAACAATTTTCAAAAAAAAATAAAATGCAAGGCATTAAAAGTGAGGGACATGCACAAAATATTTAGCATTTTATATTTATTATATGTCATATATATAAATACTTCATTCAAAGATAATAAGAAAAGAATACAACATAAGTTACACGACACTAATCTCTAAAGTTAAACAATCCGAAGTTAATTTGTTCATACTTATAGTGTGTTTTTTGTGTAATAGATGCATGTCCCGCTATTGTTTGAAGCATAAAAAAATAAAAACTAATAATAATGACACATTTGGTACTCTTCTTAGCTTTGGAGGATATAAGACAGAACATTTATTTTTTTATTATTTTTTTCTTTTTGATAGACAAATTGGTTAGAAAGGAGGGAAAAAAATTGCTAATGCATTTCTTCAATGTTCTTTCCATAAAACAAAAGTCACTAAGAATGAAATGCAAGCAATATTCGATAGAAGAAAGGAGCTTTGTTATCAAAATTTATGATTCACAGTTTCATTCAAGATTCATATACAGAGTGATGCAAATTTATGGGTGAATCTGTTTGGGGATATTCTATGATGCGATTTTTGGGGTGAATCTATTTGGGGATATTCTATGATGCAAATTCAGGGATGAATCTATTTGGAAATAGAATAGATGGTGAATCACATGATTCAAAATTCAATTTACGTTTTATGATTTATGCAATTCCTGAAACTATTGAATTCAATAGATCCTAACTCTTTTTTATCTCTTTTATTGGTTAAAAACAATAGAATACAATTTTTATGAGTGTTTAGTACAAAATAACCAATACTTATGCATAACTTGTTATTATTTTGGTGATCAAATAGTTTATAAGATTCAATTAGATATCATTTCGTCCTCATAAAAATGTCACAATATATCTTTTAAGGATGTTTAAAGCTAACACTCCATTTGGATTGAGAGGAGGGAGATTGAAGGACAATTTTAGTTATGAGGGGAAAGGAAGGCATGAGAGGGGTTTTGTGGGGGGTGGGGGGGGTGGTATTACAACTTTTGTTTGTTTAGACAATACTTGATTAAGGGAAAGAAAGAATTATCTTTCCATCCTCTTGTTTGGTTAAACAATAATTATAAAGGGAAGGGAGATGGGGGGTGGAGAGGTATTACAACTCTTGTTTGTTTAGACAATACTTGATTAAGGGAAAGAAAGAATTATCTTTCCTGGTTAAACAATAATTATAAAGGAAAGGGAGATGTATAAGTTAAATATGAAACGTTAAGTAATAAGTGTAGAGTATACTAGGTATTATCTTAACAATTTGGAGAATTATTAAACATAACATGAGTTAAGTACTCAACAGTTCAACAACTGCTTTTTTTCTTTTTTTAAATATAAAGGGTTCTCACTTACTCATTCTTCTTATTCTACCCTATTTATTCAGGGTTTCTAGCTCCATTTCTAAAATGTCAATAAAAATATATTTATGGTTTTTAAATAATGTTATAGTTGGTGGAAATTTGAACCCAAATATCTTGCTATGAAGGCAATGTCTTCCAAATTGGGTGGTGTAACCACATCCTTATATAAAAACTATCGTATAACAAGTGCCAAAATCAATTTTTTTTTTAAATTCATATATATGATACATCATTTTTTTATATCATCTATCTAATCATAAAACAATTCTTGATTTGGCTTAATTCACAATTTGCAAATTTAGGATTTTTACTCACGAGTCACAATATGATTGACAACTATGAAAGGAGTTAGGAAAGATATCAAGGCACCTAAACATTTCAATGGATTATTTTTTATGTTGTCCAACGACACTGAAAGGGGATGCCACCATATACAAACAACCATAACCTCAACCTCAACCTTAAATTGAAACTCAAATCGCTTATGCAACTCTTTCGTTACCAAAGATTCAACAAAATCCAAAAATTGATCAACAGGTGGGGTAGCAATCTCTATATGCCGACATACAAAAGAAACAAAAATACGCTGTTCAATTTATAAAAAGGTTCCCTTGCCCCCCCCCCCCCCCCGGGGAAAAAAAATAAAATAAAAAAAAAATAACCAACTATACCCCATCAGAAGATCTCTTGTTGTGCTCTACCCAAAGTCTTGATGTCAAGAATAAGGGAGGCAAAAACCAAGCTTTCTTTCTTCTCTTTCACACCATCACTCCTCTCCAACCATGAATAAAGCTCATCACAATACTACAATCCAAACATGCTTAAGATCAATACAAAGCTCCCTAGCAGCAAAATAATGTATGAGAATTAAAAAGGCAGTTGACTTCTGTATCATGTTTGTTCATACAACACCAACTCAACATTATATGTCTATGTTATCTGGAACGTGGATCGCTCCAGTACAGGGAATGGGAACAGGAACATCGTACGCCACATGCTCTAAAATGCAGTACGATAGAAGTCGACTTGTGTATATTTGCAAATTTAAGGTACTTTTAGAATAATTTTCTTTCAACTATTAGGCATCTAATAAAATTTAATTTTTCTTCTTCATGGAGCAAAACATTTATATGAGTACTATGACCCATTTTTTATGTTTTGTCTTGTCAAAACTTAAGTTACCTTAGATTTTAATTCATTATATTTGATTTTTCCTCCCAAAGAAACATTTAAAGAAATTTATTGAAAAAACTTTTGGAATTGTTTCAGATCGCTAAATTTACCGTTTTGGAACACAAGTATACCATATTTTGGAACGTGCGTATTGGTATGTAATTCACTAGGGTATTAGCATTTTCTGGTAATATAAGTCCTCTCCTTATAGAATAACCAAAAAGCATGAATTTTTCCACAAGCCGGAACCTCTATCACCCATCAAAACATTCTAGTAGGATGTCACTTCAAAACATCCCAACTAAGACTCTCTTGTCAAGCAAATTCAAAAAAATAAAAATACTACTACTTTGTTTTAAGGTAATATGTTTCCATATGAATTTTGGTATGTTTAGTTTTGAAGAAGGATTTCAATTTATTCAGTCTATTTTTCTTAATTAGAAACCAACAATAGGTATAAAAAATAAACAAGAAGAAAGTATTTCTTATTGATAGTGATAACTAATATCAAACTCATTACATATCCAAAGAAAATGTAAAATTCATTGCAAAAAATAAAATATGTTTATAACTTCATAAAGGCTTGTGATTCTAAGAGTTGAAACGTGTATTATTATCACTTGGCGAATTTGTGCAGAGAAAAAAAATTCATGGCTTTGATGGCCGCTACCGTTACACAACATCTCCATTACATGCCGAAACCGCATCGCCACCATGGACTACTGCCTATGAAAGCTGCCACCGTTATTTAAACCCTTGACTATCACGCTTAACAATCACAACTCATGACCCTAAAGTATTTATCACATTCACAATAAATTTTCTAAAGCCAAGATCTTTTCAAGACTCTTTGCTACTGAAGATGGATTAGTGAACATAAGGTAAGTAGGCAAGCTAGACAAAATGCACTTAGTCACATGAGTCTTTAGGCAAGCTAAACTAGATGCAATTAGTCACACAGACCCTGCCCTAAGGATGACCCCAAAGGCATGCCCAACAAGGATTGTTCATCTTGAACATTATCAACTCCTGGTCTCTATTTCTATCTGACAACCATCACCTTGAAAATATACTTCATCAAACAAAAAATGTAACATTTGCTAGCTACATTTATGCCCAAATTTGAAATCGCATTCACATTTGACAAGACAATGATGATGGCAATATACATCAACCTCTCCAATAACAAAAGGAAGACTTTGTTTGTACACAAATTCATATATTAACATCTCACTTAACAAAAAGAAGATGGTTTTATCCCTGTAACTGCATAGCATATGCATGTATATGTGTTGTGAGTATACATATATGTGCATAGACATACATATTTTAAATTGAGAGCTCACAAGCATTTGTCAAAAACACCAAAAAAATAAAATCCACTAACAAGGTCAAGAATAATTGATTATCTGAACAAAAATAAAAGCTAGCAAAAGAAGTCCTGTTAATAAGAGCAATTCTAGCTCTTCTTAATCATGATTTGTATTCAAGAGGTAACCTTTTGCTTATGATGGGTAATGTAATGACAAAATCAAACTGAGGAGTGTTATGCAATGAGCCATCAAACAAACAAGTGGTTACCCAGTTCAATTGTCATAACAAGTGTCTAGTTAAAGACTCTATACCACACAAGGCAAAAATGAAGGGTAGCAAAAACCATAGAAAACAATACCATCACTGTATATACATTGCAAGCAAATAGGATAGCAACTGACCTTGTTGTTCACTTCACAGAACTTCAATCTCTCAGTGTAAATGCAGTCCCCATTGCTCACCTTAAATTGGTGTGAACCAATCTACACGAATCATCAAAAAAACACATTAAGTACATAAATTCAATTACAAAAGCAAATTGTATTCAACACCAATCATCAATGTGCCTAGTTCAATCAAATCCGAACCAAGTATCGAACCTGAACAACAGCGAAAACCGGCTCGTAGGGCTTGAAAACCCTGTCGAAGCGCTCTAGAGGGCCAATCACTTTATACCCAATTGCTGCCGCCTCCTCCTCTTTCTCCTCCAACGTATACTCTCTCTTCACTCCACAATTCGATGCCGAAACACTCTCATCATCATCATCATCATCATCATCAACATCATCATCGTCATCATCAAAACCCTCTTTGTCATCGTCTTCTTCTTCGTTGTCGCTTCGCTGAGAAGAGAAACGACAAGTGGGTGTGAATTGTGAGTAAGAAATGGGTCTAAGATGGGTGAAAATGAGGTGAGATTTGGGGGAGAGGAGGGTTTGAGGAGAGAGAGGATTGGGTTGGATTAGGGTTTGGAGGAGGGCAGGGTTTAGGGATTTGAGAGATTGGAGATGAGATGGGTTTGATGAGTAGAGAATGGAAATGTAGTGGCGCGTCAGAGTGTGGAGGCAACGTCTATTCGCCATTGTTGTTGGGTTTGTGTTAGGGTTTTGAGGTTTTTGGAGTGTTCAGGTCAGTGAAGAAGACTAGATTCTCTGTTTGGTTAGATGGAAAATGGGTTTCGATTGCCCGAAATATCGGCTTGCTTTCTAAGACCAAAAATTTCGGTTAACAGTTATGTTTTTCGGGTATACAAAATAATTAGTTACACCTTAATTTTTTTTAAAAATAATTAGATATGAGTCATGATTGAAAAATAAATATCATAACTGAATATACAAAAATCATAAAAATAATATTATAATTAAAAAAAATTAGTTATAACTAAAGAAAAAAGATAACATAACTAAAAATATATATGGTATGGAGTGTGTATAACATAATTCTTTATTAAAATTATCAAAAATTATTCAAATTCTAATATTTTAAAATTCTAATTTCTTTTTCTTTCTCTTTTTTTGAACTAAAAAAAATGATGTTCTGACATGTCATCACTGCATCCGTGGATCCAGGTCGCAGGGTAGCAGATTGCCGACCTGATTTAATCCAACCCAAAGGAAAGGATCTATCACCGAGACATGAATAGAGCTCAACTATAAGTTAAAAAGAGCACAGGTTTCAAGAAAAGTACAGGCAGTCTCCAAAGCGAACTAGCTGTGAAGTAGCAGAATTCGTCTCTCTCAAAAATCAAACTCAAGTCACACCTATAAAGAGAGATGTCTTCTCCATTAAACCACCACTCTCAATAGTTCTAATTTAATCTTTTACTCATTCCTTGTTCAATCCTTTTTACTTAGACCATTGTCACTGTTATAGTCACCGTCTCTCCTTTTCGCGTCACGTATTTGGCTACTACACAATTTTCATTTTTTCTCCACATCATTGCCCTAGCTTCTGCTCCTTCTCATTCTTCTTATTCAAACCATATATTCGAGATCTTTCTTTCTGGCTCCTTTGGTTTGCGACAACTGGGAATCATTGAGGATAGAGGTTTGGGTAAATTGAAGTTCCAAAAAAGTCAATGAGAAAAATGGATGGTAAGTACATTGTGGAACAACTTAATAAAATCAATTGATAGTTTGATTTTTTCGATTGTTTTGACTCTTAATTTGTAAATCAAGATTATAATAAAAAAAATTAAATTTTTTTAATCCAAAATGAAACTGTACCCTAAAAAAAACTAAAAAAAGACATACAAAATTCAAATCAATTTATAGTTTGACCAGTTTTTTAACACCTTTATGCCATCATTATATCAATTTAAATGAAGGAAAAATTACATATAAGTGGTATTTTCAAAAAAATATTTATATACTCATTGGAAAGTTTATAATTTAATATTTTAATGTTTACAAAGTTTATTATTAATATGTAATTATTTTTAAAAAATTGGATTAAATTGATATTTTCCCATTAACTGAATCTCACAGCTTATATTTGTCATTAATACAATATTGACATTATATAATAAATAATAGAGTAATGCTATACATAAATAATAAATTTCTTTCATAAAATAAAATAAAAATAGTAAGGTTACATTAATAGATAAATATGAAACGTATGTATATGTCTCAGTGATAAGAAAAACAAATAACATTTTCAAGGTTGGTTTGTTAAAAATAAAAAAATTATTCAAGATCGGTTTAGGAATAAGTTATTTTAATAATTTTTTAATAAAAATATGAGTTAAAAAAATTAGGTATGTTTTGGATATTTTTTGATTTTTTTACTAAAAAAATGTATGAAAACAAAGAAGAAATAGAATATTTGACTTTTTGTATTCTTGAATTTTTTTTAATTTTTTAATGATTTTTAGCTACTATTTGATGCTACTAAACTTACCCTCACTCATGTACAACGTTTGATTTATGTCATAAAAGTATAAAAAATTCTATAATACACTAAAGAAATGGATGTACTATATGTTTAGTTATCATTTTTTTAATAATATTTATAATTATTGGTTATGATTAATTATGATTTAAATATGGCCTATATATAGAAATTAAAAATGGTTTGTAGAATGGATGGGTTGAATTTCTCTCAAATTCAGAAATTTAGAAGCCCATAAGCCCTACCACGGGTCCTATTCCGACAATTCCAACTTGTTTTTCATTTTGTAGAGCCTTCAATTATATTATACATAGAAAAAATTAAATCAATTAGATAATTGTAACTTTTTTATTTTATAACATTTGTTCATGAAAAAATAAACAAGTATGTTTTTAAAATAAATCATTCACTTTTTTAGAAATAAATACAATAAAATGAAAATGCTACACTTATCAAATTGACTTAATTTTTTTCGTACATAATATACATAAAAACATCATACAAAATGAACAACTCATATTATTAAATCGGACCATTCTGAAAGAAAATATATTATCAAAATAGAACTCATGAATAGAGAAGCCTAAAATATCAAGAAAAAATTATAATTAAGTGATATTTTAACAAAATATTTACAAATTCATGAAAAAATGTATAATTTTAATTATTAAAATTGATAATTTTTTTAACCTATTTGTAATTTTTTTTAGAAACTTAAGTGTGTGGCAAGATTGGTGTTACCCAAAAAGCAACTTAAGAGGGGTGAATTAGATTTCTACAAATTAAAATTAATAATACGTCAATAAAATTAACTACTAGTACAACAAATTATTAACAAGCATAATGATGAACTAAGTAGTAAATGATCAAGTAAAATAACAATGAAGTATAATTAACATACAGGATAAATCAAATGATTAACACATGAATACTAGATAGCTATAGCAGTAGTAGGAAAGTAAAGAGATTAGGGAAGAGAAGACAAACAGATTTATAGTGGTTCGGCTTCAACCAAGCCTACATCCACTCCTCAAGCTTCACTTGAAATTTTTCACTATCTTCTAGCTTCATAGAGGTGCTAGCAACCTCTTTACAAATAGAGCAATCCTTCACGGATTTTACACAGACTTCACATGTCCAAACCCTTGCAAATCTTAGGTGATTCACAATCACTCTCCAGATTTCAAGAACACAATGTTTGCAACACTTTTACAAGATGAAATAGTATTTTTGCTTTCAAAAAAAGCTTACAATAAATATCTCTCAAAGATAGATATATAAAATGTGTAAATCTCACACAGGAAAGATGGGCTTAAAGCTATAAGCTCAATGTATAATTTCTGAAAAAAGATGCGAGTGATTATAGATCAAAGAATATTTTCAGATTTTTTTGTAACTTGTTTACATTAGAGGCTTTGGTATATATAATGAAAATTATAGTCGTTTATAACCGTTGTAGTCATTTGAATTTATAGTCATTTATAACCGTTGTACTTCCTCATTACCAATTTGAGTATCTTGCACTCCATCATTATAAATTTGAATATCTTCCACTTGAACCTTTTAAACCTTTTGGCCTTTTAAACCTTTATAGCCGTTGGACTTCCATCATTACTAATTTGAATATCTTTCACTTGAACCTTTTGGCCTACTGTTGTGCTAGGCTATTTGAACCTTTATTTTGAGTTGTTTGAACTCCTGATTTAATCAAATATTAAATACATTCTAACAATATTTAAGATAAAAGTTTAGGTGAGAAATAATGAGACAAATTAAATTTTGATTCTATTTTTCTCTTTCAAATAAATTATCAAAATAAATTTTGATTAAAATATAATTAAATAAATCATCGAAATAAATTTTGAATTCTATTTTTCTCTTTCAAATAAATTAAAACATAATTAAATAAATCATTAAAATAAATAAGTCTAACAATTGGTTCCAAATTCCTATTAATCTTTGAGAAGTTATTTTGTACTCTATAAGGGCACTGAACCAATGGCCGCAAGAACCATACATTAGTCATGTGATTTCTGGGGGCATTGAAACGTTACTCTCAAAAAAACACAATTTTTTGTTAATTGTCATACAAGGAGGATTAAAGCTGCACCATTCACATATCATTGAAAAATATTGGCAACAAATCATTTCTAAATATTGGCAACAATAACCATGCCCCATATGAACTTGTACAAAAGATTGTACAATGCTCACAAGTAAAAGAAATGTAGTGGGCGAAAATGAAAGTCTATCCAAGTCAATTTGCATTTGCAAGGACATATGCACAATTCATGTGTATATATCAGTGTCTAATAAACATATGATGGAAGGCTATGAAGCCAACCCATTCACATTCCACTGCTTGACTAAAAGCAAACAACTTTCATCAACACAAAAAGAACATTTGATATAAACAAAACGAAACTTTTGTAAGAGTTTCATAGAAATGCCCAAGTCATGCATGATTCAATTTTCGATGGTTATGATTCTAGCTTCTTCAGAAAGTTCAGATAAAACATTAAAACAAAGTAAAATCCACAAAAGGTGATACATGTTTTCGACAAGGATGACATTGCAAAACTCCTCAAAAAGACTACTTTTGGCTGCATCAATTTCCCCACCAGCACTTACTGAGTTTAATCACCAGCCGATGAGAAATTAAAATCCGAATCCGTATCTGCATTTTCTTCCTTCAAGAAAAGAGCTTTCTCTCCCAGTAATTTGAACTCACCACACCTACATCAATAGTCATGATTAAGTCGAGCACAATTTTGAAAAATCTAACAATTAGCATAATTCTTCACACATATATTTTGAACTTTGTTCTTGTAATTTGTTTATCTTTTTGTTGAACTGTGACCTCCTAATGAAGTGCATGAATTTTGGAAAATTGGCCATAGTCCAATTGGTTTGTTTTGTACTCTTAGGTTTTTACTGTCAAACATTTCAAAATATATGAGAATTACACCACTATGCTTTAACTCACTGAAAGCTTGTAGGCACCATATAGATCCAAAACTAACTACAAGCAACATGGTTCCAAAAAACTTCATGGATCAGTGAAAAACAAATGAATTGCTAGATCAGTTCTGCATATAAAGAATTTTATCTTCAACAAGTTCACATTGAACACAAACCATAATAATAACTTCTCCAGACAGATTATTATTGTGCATTTGACAACTCACAAACAAAAAGAAAAAAAAGTATTGCATATGATGCATTATTCTAGCAACAATTTTAATTATTGAGGATATGAAGTGAGGTAAGGAAAATAAAATACAGTAATTGATGTGATAGTACATAAGAAAATGAAAAAAGAAAAGAAAATAATTTGACTACTCAAATTTTTTAAGCAAAAAAAAAAAAAAAAAAAGAAAGAAAGAAAAAAGAAGAACGTAAAGTTACCCCAACAACTACAGATGAACTTCACAAAGGAGGTTTGATAAACTTATTAAGTGTTTAAGGCTATATAGTTCCAATGGACTTAAGTGTGTTTGATGATGCACAGTCACTAAGTTGGGATCAATTGAGGATGATAATCTTCATATTTTATATTTGTTAAATAGGACCATATTATGGCACTGAAATATATAATTAATGTAGGGATATATTTTTGAGTACCAACACGTGGTAAGGTGACGCCGACGTGTCAGCCGAGGTGTTACGTGTCAGGGTCATAACGCCGAGGTGATCTTGGCAATGCCGAGGTTATCTCCGAAGATATCGGAATCCGAGATAAACGGATAAGAGATAAGGGACAAGAGTCCTAGAATGAAGAGGAAACTTAGCCAAGATAAGGATAAAGCTCTTAGAGAGTTTATCTTTATCTCTTGAAGAGTCCAAAGTAAGTACTTAATTGGAGTCCATGGAAGTCAGGCTTCTGGTGGGATTAGGATTAAGTAAATTATAAAAGAGAGGCACCCCCGTGGGTCTAAGGTACGCAAATTTATGCTTTGAGTAGTAAGTTTAGCACTTGATTATCTTTGAGTGATATACTGACTTGATCGTCGGAGTGCCCCCGGGTGGAAGAGCCACCGCCGGAGCCTTTTCTTTCTGTTACAGGTTAGCTGAAGCCATCTATTCTGCTGGTGCTCTCCAGCTGGTTACTAAGCGGGCAGTGTAGTCAGAAAATCACTCACACAATTTGGCGTTGTCTGTGGAAACTTAGAAGAATAGATGGCCAGTAACGGACAGAAGGAAAACATTGGGGCTGACACTCCTGCTAGGAGTGACAGACCAATTGACCTTGACGTTGAAGGAGACAACCACAATGCAGAAACTCATGACCAGGGCCACGGAGAGAAAGACGTCGGCCAGGAGGGCAACACTTCGAAAAGGAAAGACCAAGGCAAGTACTATAACGAAGATAACCTTCAGGTATGGAGGGATAGGTGCCTATGGAGGGATGATGAAGTAAAAGAATTGACAAACAAGTTGGCAGACCTACAGTCGGTCGTCAACTTCATGATGCAAAACAATGTCATGCAGCCACCATACCCGCTGCAGGATACGCCGATGCCAGCAACTAATACCCAGAAGGGAGGAAGAAGAACAATCCCCGAAGTCCCTCAGCACACCAGGAGCGGAAGGCACTCTCATCGACCTTCCAAGGAAGTCGGATGAGAGGAGCCGAGACGAGAGGAGTCCTGAAGAACGTATCACACGAAGGACCCAGAGCCCAAAGAACATCGGCATGTTCAAGGGCAGGCGCTCTGCTTTGACACAACACATGGAGAGAGATCAAAACGAGCGCACCACGAGGCCGAAAGTAGTGTGCCCAAAAGATTGAAGTCCAAAGATAGCCAAGCTCCAGGGAGGAGTAAAGAAGACTTGAGAGATTACCTCAAGAGGAAACAACAGAATGCTGAAGCCGAGGTAACTTCCCCGGTTAAACCGAAGACACCATTCTCGGTGGAACTGGACAAATTTGAAACACCAAAGAGATTCAGTATGCCGAGGTTCCAAATATATGATGGTAAGTCAGATCCCAACTTTCACGTTGGACTATACCTGAATTCAATGGCATTATATAGTGGGAATGAGCCGTTGCTCTGCAAAGTATTCCCCTCATCCTTCGGGAAAATTGCATCAGATTGGTTCCATAAATTACCAAAGAGAAACGTAAAGACTTGGGAAGGCCTGGCCGAGATGTTTGTGGCCAGGTTTGTGACAAATAAACTACAACCCTTGAGGGTCGACGCACTGATGGCTTTAAAAATCACCAAGGATGAAGGCCTTAGGGCCTACGCAAAAAGGTACTATGAGATGTTCAATCGAATACCTGAATACAACCAAGAGGTAGCAGTCGTGTCTTTCAAGAATGGCCTGAAAGATGACTGCCCACTACAGAAGTCTTTGGCAAAGACATTGCCAAAAAGTATGGAAGAACTCATGGCGAGAATCGAGAAGTACGCCAGAGCCGAGGAGGATGCGTCGGGAAATAAAGAAACAAAGCAGGAGAAAGGAAACGGCTCGCCGAAGCGAAGCCGAGGTAGCAATGGACCGACCAAACAAGAAACGGAATTGAGGGCTAAACAGGCAGTAACGACTATATTCCGAGTCCCGATCCACAAAGTCTTGGTTCAAATACGAAACCAACCCTATTTTAGAGAATCGACAAGAACACCGGGGGAATTCATGGGAAGAAACGTCGGTAGGCGTTGTGCTTACCACAATGAAGAAGGGCACCCAACTCAGGGCTGCAGAGCCCTAAAAGCATACTTAGAAGACTTGGTAAGGCAAGGACATCTAAGGGACCTTGTTGATGAGGCCAGGACTAGAGAAGAACAGGCAAGGTTGCCTCAAGCACCAGCAGCTCCGCCTCCCCCAGCTCAGCAACCACAGGCAGGAGGACCACAGGTGGTTAATGTAATTCACTCAAAAGTGAACAAAAACGACATACGATGGGAGACCCAGAAGGTAAAACACCTACAGCACGTGAACCAGGTCGGACATAAAAGACCTCGGCCTGAAGAATGCCAGGGACCGACAATAGCCTTTACTGAAGCCGACCTAGAGATAGTCCAGCATCCACATAATGATGCCTTGGTAGTATCCCTCCAGGTTGGGGAGTGCCAAGTGAAACGCATCCTGATTGATCAAGGCAGCTCTTGCGACATCATGTATGTTAGATGTTACAAAGAGCTGGGCCTTCATCCTGATGACTTGGAACAATCCAATGGCCCGATGGTCGGCTTCAATGGAACGCCGACATGACCACTGGGCGCAACAAGCTTGGAAGTACAAGCCGACACTAAGAAGATCATGACAGAATTCATGGTGACTGACACACCTTCGCCATACAACATCATCTTGGAAAGGCCATGGTTGCATGCAAGGGGGGCAGTTCCCTCAACGTTGCATCAACTACTACGGTTCCCAACAGAGCATGGGATTGAAGAAGTCAGAGGAGATCAACTGCAGGCAAAGAATTGCTCCATGGCAGCAATGAAATCCACCTGCAACATTCAAGAGCCAGAAAAGGCAGAAATTGAAGATGAGGACGTGGAAGTCCTAGAAGACGTCGGTAAAGAACCAGCCGAGAAGAGCGAAGAGGCGCTAAAGAAAATCCTCGTCCAAGATGAGGATGAAGAACACTTCTTTCTTCTCGGCTTGGGCTTAGCCGAAGAAGAAGAAAAAGAGTTTGAGACTTTTTTAAGAGCAAATAATGAGGTGTTCGCCTGGACACCTTACGAAATGCCTGGCATTGACCCCGAGGTCACTTGCCATAAACTGAATGTTGACAGGTCGGCCAAACCTGTAATTCAGCAAGCCAGAAGACCGACGTTGATACACGTCGAAGCAGTAGAAGAAGAAATAGTTAGACTTCTGGAGGCCAGGGCCATTAGAGAAGTACACTACCCAACGTGGCTATCCAATACAGTAGTGATAAAGAAGAAGAACGGTAAATGGAGGGTCTGCGTAGACTTTGCCAGCCTCAACAAAGCATGTCCCAAAGACAGCTTTCCCCTGTCCAAAATTGACCAGCTAGTAGATGCCACTTCAGGGCATGGAAGAATGAGTTTTCTGGACGCCTACAGGAGGTACCATCAGATCGCCATCTACCCCCCAGACGAAGAAAAAACCGCATTCATCACCCCAAAAGGCCTGTACTGTTACAGAGTAATGCCTTTCGGGTTGAAAAATGCAGGAGCAACTTACCAAAGGCTGGTAACCAAAATGTTCAAACACCTGATTAGCCGAACAGTAGAAGTCTACATCGACGACATGGTCGTGAAGACCAAGGAACCTAAGGGTCATCTTGCCGACCTAAAAGAGGTCTTTGATATACTCAAAACATATCGGCTCCACTCAACGCATCGAAGTGCGCGTTTGGAGTTAGATCAGGTAAGTTTCTGGGGTACCTGGTAACAAAAAAGGGCATTAAGGCCAGCCTAGATCAAATCAAGGCCATCCAAGAGTTGAAGAGTCCAACGTCGGCAAAACAGGTGCAGATGCTAACTAGAAGGGTCGCAGCCCTAAACAGATTCATCAGCAGGAGTTCAGACAAATGTAAACCTTTTCTTTAACCTGGTGAAGAAGGCTACGGACTTCCTATGGACTGAGGAATGTGAGGCCGCTTTGGCCGACCTAAAAACGTATCTGACCACGGCCCCAGTCCTCTCAACACCTGAACTTGGAGAAGAACTGTTTTTGTATTTGGCAGTTTCAGAACACGCAGTAAGTGCAGTGCTAATTCGAGAGGAAAAGGGAGAGCAAAGGGCTGTTTATTATGTAAGCAAAACCTTGGCCGATGCAGAAACAAGGTACCTACCACTGGAGAGATTAATACTGGCCTTAGTAATGGCCTTAAAGAAGTTGAACCATTACTTTCAAGCGCACAAGATTATAGTGCTAACAGAGCACCCACTGAAGTCCTTGTTACAACAAGGAGACTTAACTGGAAGAATAGTAAGATGGGCAGTAGCCTTGGGACAGTACGACCTGGAGTTCAAGCCGAGAACAGCAATTAAGGGCCAAGTTTTGGCCGACTTCGTGGCCGAATTCACGCTAGAATCCATCAAACAACGGACTCCCTTAACCCAAGATGAACGATGTCCAAGCAAACAAGGAGAAGCCCAGCCAAAGGCAAAAGAACAAGGAAAGAAAAAGCTCAGACCCTGCAGCATTTACATCGGCGACTCCTTTCGCCTGTTTGTCGATGGGAGTTCAAACCGGCAAGGAGCGGGGGCAGGAGTAGTGTTAATATCTCCTGATGGGGAGATATTGGAACAGTCTATTCGATTAGGGTTCAAGGCCTTAAACAATGAGGCAGAATACGAAGCACTGATTGCAGGACTAAAGCTAGCAGTGGCAGCAGAAGCAGATGAGGTAATAATTTTTTGTGATTCACAACTTATAGTAAATCAAACAATAGGAGAGTTTGCAACCCAAGATGAGAGGATGTCAGCATACGCAAAGGAAGTCATCAGGCTGGCAGCCTTGTTTCGCAACTGCCGACTTCTTCAAGTCAGCCGAGATGATAACAACCACGCCGACGCGTTGGCCAACTTGGTAAGCTCAATGCAAACTGGAAAAACAAGAACAATAATGATTGACTATCTGTCAAGCCCGAGCATAGAACAACCAATCACAGAGCAAGAAGCAATGTGTGTGGACTTAGGACCAAGCTAGATGGATGCAATTGTTGCATTCCTGAAAAAGGGAAAGCTGCCAGAAGACCATAAGGAGGCACACAAGGTCAGATTGAAGTCGGCAAGATTCAATCTGACAGCGGACGGACATCTCTACAAAAGGTCCTTCACTAGACCCCTTTTAAAGTGCGTACACCCTTTGCAGGTTGAAGATTTTATATACGAAATTCATGAAGGGATTTGTGGAAGCCACGCTAGGGGCAGATCACTAGCTCACAGGGCCATTATCCAGGGGTATTGGTGGCCCTACATGCAAAAAGATGCAGAAGCCTACGTGAAGAAGTGTGAACAATGCCAAAGGTTCACACCTTTAATACACCAGCCAGCTGCTGACCTGAACACTGTATCCAGTCCATGGCCATTTGCCCAATGGGGCATGGATCTCATTGGGCAGTTGCCCCAAGCAACTGGGCAAAGGAAGTACTTACTGGTAGCAACAGATTACTTCACGACGTGGATAGAAGCAGAACCTCTTGCCAAAATCCGAGATGTGGATGTCAAGAATTTCATATGGAGAAACATCATCACTAGATTTGGCATTCCAAGAGCAATAGTTGCCGACGACGGAACGCAGTTTGACAGCAAACTTATCAAGAACTTCTGTGCGAAATTCAAGATAAAGAATTACTTTTCAACACCAAGTTTTTCCCAAAGCAATGGGCAAGCAAAAACATCCAACAAAGTAATTCTGGACGGGATAAAGAAGAGACAGCCGGCAGCAAAAGGAAAATGGGTAGACGAGTTGCCCAATGTGCTCTGGGCATATCGGACTATGCCGAGAAGATCAACAGGGGAAACCCCATTTGCCATGGCCTACGGCACAGAAGCAGTCATTCCACTGGAGATCGGCATCCCAGGGATCAGAACCCAGGGAGTAGAGAATGGGACCAATGACATACTTCTAGCTCGAGATCTGGATCTCTTAGAAGAAAGAAGGGAGAAAGCTGCAATTCAGCTCGCAGCGTACCAGCAGCAGCTTGCTAGAGCTTACAATAAGAAGGTCAATCCAAGGGATTTTCGGGTCGGTGACCTAGTTCTAAGAAAAGTTGTTGGCAACAAGAAGGATCCCAGAGAGGGCAAACTTGGCCCAAACTAGGAAGGACCCTACAGAATCACTTCGGTATTGGGCAATGGAGCATACCGACTTGAAGACAATGAGGGCAAAGCATTGCCAAGACCCTGGAACACTTATAATTTGAAATTTTTCTATCATTAAATGTTCCTTGTTATTTTTTACCGACATCATCAATAAAATTTTAGCAAAGACTTGTAAATTGATAAAAGATGCATAATGATTGTTTCTGAATAATGAGAACCCAAGTGGAACTCAGGTTCACATTGGGGGCAGAGAAAAGACAGTAATGCTTAACGCTTGTTAAAATTTGTAGCAATTTACAAGTTGAAGTTAAGCCGAGATAATTATTTATCTTCACTTGTTGAAATTTGTAGCAATTTACAAGTTGAAGTTAAACCAAAGTATTGCTTAATGCTTGTTATTTGTAGCAATTTACAAGTTGAAGTTAAGCCGAGATAATTATTTATCTTCACTTGTTAAAATTTGTAACAATTTACAAGTTGAAGTTAAACCAAAGTAATGCTTAACGCTTGTTGAAATTTGTAGCAATTTATAAGTTGAAGTTAAGTCGAGATAAATATTTATCTTCACTTGTTAAAATATGTAGCAATTTACAAGTTGAAGTTAAACCAAAGTAATGCTTAACGCTTGTTAAAATTTGTAGCAATTTACAAGTTGAAATTAAGCCGAGATAATTATTTATCTTCACTTGTTGAAATTTGTAACAATTTACAAGTTGAAGTTAAACCAAAGTAATGCTTAACGCTTGTTGAAATTTGTAGCAATTTACAAGCTGAAGTTAAGCCGAGATAATTATTTATCTTCACTTGTTAAAATTTGTAACAATTTACAAGTTGAAGTTAAACCAAAGTATTGCTTAACGCTTGTTGAAATTTGTAGCAATTTACAAGTTGAAGTTAAGCCGAGATAATTGTTTATCTTCACTTGTTGAAATTTGTCGCAATTTACAAGTTGAAGTTAAACCAAAGTAATACTTAACGCTTGTTGAAATTTGTAGCAATTTACAAGTTGAAGTTAAGCCGAGATAATTGTTTATCTTCACTTGTTGAAATTTGTAGCAATTTACAAGTTGAAGTTAAACCAAAGACAAGAACTTGCCGAGGTAGATCATCGGTTGGCATAACCGAGGTGTGTCACCCCGAGAAGGTTACACAAAGGAAGAAGAGTATACATATGCAGAATATTCTAAGTATAGAATCATGCAAAGACAAAAAAGAAAAGACAGGAGTGCAAGCACTTAGAAAAGAAAAGTTATATTCATTCACCAAAAAAAGGGCACATCGGCCATACAAAAAGCATACATTGATTCCAAAAGATAAAGAAGCAACAAAATACAAATAAGCAAAAAAAAAAAAAATGAAGCTAAGACTCCTCTCTATCCGTTGGTTGAAATTGAAGATCAGATGCTGGTTGAGAAGACATCCCAGTAGCCTTATCCGCCGCTATCTCGGCATCAATTTCTTGCAGAGTTTTTTCTACATTCTTGTCTGCAGAGGAGGTGTCGGCTGGTGCATTCTTGGGAACAGCTTCTATGGGAACCTCATCACCTTCCTCATCCTGAGTCAAGTCTAGGACTTGCTCATTCTGAGGAGGGGACTTGGCCCCATCAGCATCCTTGGATTTTCTCACCAAGGCCTGATCCTCATCTTCATTATTTCCTCGGATTCGGATTCGCTGACGTCTTGGTTTGAAGGTTGAATTGGAGGAAATGGCAGAGGAATGGCATCAGGTTTTCTTAATGGCGAGTCCTCTGGGACGTTAAGTTTTTTCAGAAGGGACATCCAACCAAGGGTAAAACCCTTGTTGCATGCCTCATTCACTTGCTGTTCGTAAGCATCAGTGACGTCGGCCATGCCTTGGGCATATGCCTTTTCATCAGCTTCTTTTATTTCGGCGTCCTTGGTGGCTAGAGCCTCCTGAAGCTCTTTTTCAGCCTGGGCCATTTTTTCTTCTGCTTCTCTCTTTTGAGACTCAGCCACTTTCCTGATGGCTTCAGCGGCCTCAGCCTTCTCTTCGGCATTGGTCTGGGCTTTTATCGCAGCCTTGGCTTGGTCTTCCAGTTTTTTCATCTTCGATTGAAGACCTTTGTTGGTCTTTTGGAGGGAAGAGAACTCCCTCTTCATCTCAACAAGCTTTTCCCGATTCTCAAAAGACTGCATTGAAAATGAGTGGGCATGCTGGATGGCCTGAAAGAAAACAGAGGTGTTAGAAAATACTCAAAATATAAAATAAAAAGGAAGGAAAGAGGAAAAATACCAAATAGAAAACATTTACCTGAACAGAGTGCTGAAGCATTAGAGCATAGTTCTCATATTCACTATACTGGGCATTTCGCTCCAGGTTGCCCGGAAGAAGCAGGGCGGTACTGAGTGCGACGCCGACGTTTATATCATCGGCACTATCACTTGCCATGACAGGCTTGTCTTCCAAAGTAATTGTGAGGGCCCAGGGGGCATCGGGCTTTTTTGATCCCGAAGTTGTTGCGGAAGAAGACCTCGGCTTCTTTGGTTGTTGGGATTCTGATGGTTGAGACTCAGAGCGCCTCTTCCCAGTAGAAGGCTGAGATTTATCACTCTCAGCCAACTTTGAAATAGGCAGAGTGTCTTCAGACTCAACCTAAGCTACCTTGGCCTTTGGTTGAGCCTTTTTTATTCTCTTTGGCTTCGGTAGAGGAAGGGTTTGTGCAGGTTGATCGTCGACAGATGATGGAATGCTGGCCAGAAGATCTTTTACAACTGGTTTTAGACGGCCATCTCGGCAGTAAGGACAAGTCGTTGCCGACGTTTTCGCTCTGATATCGGGACCAAATATGAAGCCGAGGTTGATGGCTGATCAGCTGGATCAGATGTTGATCCTTGATCTATTCGTGATGTGGATACAGTCAATGGAGTTGTAGCAGAAGGTGGAGAGAGGCTTTTCTTCTTCCTCTTAGGGACGTCGGGCAAGGTTGACTTATAAGTTGGGATAAAATTAAGGAGCAGAGCCTTTCTTTTGTGGATTGGCAAGTCCAGAAGTTTCTTCAAATCCTTGCTGGGAACAAAGGATTGACGAAAATTTTTCGGTGGCTGACGAACAGCTGCAAGGAGAATAGACGTCAGAAACAGACAAAGTATCTAAGACTTCAAAAGAAAACAAGCAAAGCTGAATATTGCGCTCTTACCCTTGCCCTCTAAAACTGAACGAGGAAGAGGGTAGAGATGGACGTCTTCATCTGGAGCAAACTCCCAATTTCTCGAGGTAATGAAATAGTCATCTCCAGCCCCCTTGTTGGAGTCTGGGAGGTCGGCTACGATTTTGAATTCTGTAGACCTCGGTTTAAGGTAATAAATGTAGCCTTTTTGTTTCAAATTAAGGGCACACATGGTATAGCAGTACTAGATATCGGCTAGGGTGATCCTAACGTTTTCCTGTTTAGCTAAGGCAATAATGTCGTAGATCACTCAATAAGAGTTAATGGCCAGTTGCATGGGATTCAAATTGTAGTAATGAAGAATCTCGCGAAAAAGGATGTTAAGTGGAAACCGGAGTCCACATTCGATAAAGGCAACCACAGGGAAGGGCATGGAGTTTTCGATAAGCATGATGGAGTCATCATCCCCAGCCAACCTTAGATTGACATCGGCTGGGATTTCAAACTCTTTTCTAAAAAATTCCAGCTTAGAGGGGAAGTTTACCCGATGTTCCCACATACCCATGATGTCGGGGTAACTAAAGGTATTGGGTTTCAATAAGAAGATGGTTCAAATAAGGTTATTGGGACCTCGGCAAAAAACCTAGGTTTTAGTTGATGAAGAAATTTGAAAGGGATGTTTCAGTTTTGCCCTAAAAATGTGGGTTCTACAAACAAATCCCAAACCTAAAGCTATGAAGATGAAGATCAAAGGCACAGATCTGGAAAAGATACAAAAAATAGAAAACAAATACGAAGTTTCAGAATCTAGAACAGAGATGGACTATCAAGAACATGAAGAATACAAAGGGTTAAAGGCCAAGAACAGTGGCAAGGCGTGCAAGAAGAACTATGAACAGTACATGTATTTAGGGCATAAGCAAAAAGCGAAATCAACACATTCAGGTATATGAATCGCAAATTAAAAGTTTCAATAGATACAGTAAAGGCAACAGGTAATGAAGAATATTAACAGAATTGAAAACGAAAGGAACAGTAGCTTACCAGAAAAAAGTGAAGCCGGTATGAAGATTGTCGAAGTCAGACGAAGGTTGCAGGAGTAACGGAGTAGCGAAAGCTTCACAGAAAGGAAGAATGAAAGACAATTGCAGAGCTTGGAGCTTGAGCAATGGCAGATTCGAAAGAAAGAGTTTAGAGAGAGGAAAAGCAAGAGAAATCAGATGCAAAAGTGGAAAAATGAAGAAAGGGGTAAAGATTTTGTCAAAAATGAAAACGGTGGCAAAAAAGTAATCAATACGCCTAGAAGAGCGCATACGTCAGATGGCGCACGTGAGAAAGAGATGACTTATGGACGCGTCACAGGCACGAGCCAGTAAGAAAGAAACGCGTGATTAAAAACGGTTGAATTATGGTGTATGACAGCTCATACGCGTGGAAGGGTTCTTGAAATTCTTGTTCTTCAATAAAAAGATATCGGCCAAAATAATGATCTCGGCTGAGATACTAAAAACCGACGTACTGGAAAAACGGAATGATATAGGTTCCATCACCTCAGAATGCCGAGATAATAGAACCTAGGGGGCAGTTGTGGGGATATATTTTTGAGTACCGACACATGGCAAGGTGACGCCGACGTGTCAACCGAGGTGTTACGTGTCAGGGTCATAACGCCGAGGTGATCTCGGCAAGGCCAAGGTTATCTCTGAAGATATCGGAATTCGAGATAAGCGGATAAGAGATAAGGGACAAGAGTCCTAGAATGAAGAGGAAACTTAGCCAAGATAAGGATAAAGCTCTTAGAGAGTTTATCTTTATCTCTTGAAGAGTCCAAAGTAAGTACTTAATTGGAGTCTATGGAAGTCAGGCTTCTGGTGGGATTAGGATTAAGTAAATTATAAAAGAGAGGCACCCCCGTGGGTCTAAGGTACGCAAATTTATGCTTTGAGTAGTAAGTTTAGCACTTGATTATCTTTGAGTGATATACTGATTTGATCACCGGAATGCCCCCGGGTGAAAAAGCCACCGCCGGAGCCTTTTCTTTCTGTTACAGGTTAGCTGAAGCCATCTATTCTGTCGGTGCTCTCCAACTGGTTATTAAGCGGACAGTGTGGTCAGAAAATCACTCACACAATTAAAAACAAATAACATGGTTTCGCAAAGAATAAATTTTGAATGTTTCCTTAAATAATTAGTAAATTTATTTGAAACTTGAAAGGAAGTTCTCTTTGTCTCTAAAAAAATAAAAATAAAATATAAAATATAAATCTTCATATCGTGCTTTGCATGTAATTGGTATACTTCATACAGTTTTCACCAAACCCTAGTTACTTGCTACACACGCACGCATATATATATATCAATTTTTAAGACTCTTATAGGTTTGGAAGAAGCAATAAGTCTTATTCAATGAAACCATGGCTAAGGAACCCCCCCCCCCCCCCAAAAAAAAAAAATACAAAAAATAAAAAAGTACCAAAGCTTTTCAAGATCATGTCTTCATACTAATTTTCTTCATTTCCCAGGTAAACATTAGTTTCTATTTTCAAATAACATTCAGAACTATCATGCGATAGTACCCACAAGACACACAAAACTAGTATGAGAACTCATCTCATTTCAACCTATTATATTGTTGAAGTAACAGCAAAGGAGTTTTATGGACAAAACTAAATTTTTAGATATATACTTGCTCCGTGTATGCCTAATTAGACTAGTTCACAATAACCAAATAACAAGAAAAATATCGTAAAAAAAAGCAAGCTAAATAGAATAAATCCTAAAGTCTATGTTCACATACTTCAAAAGAACGATTTGCGACAGCCAAAACTCCAATATCAACAAACCAACCAACCTTAGCATCAAACATCGACATGTTACCCTGCGCCTTTACTATGGAATGGAGTTCCACGCACAATCTCATACCTCCCTTGAATCACACTGGATTCCTCAACCTAAATTGCACCACTATGGCCTCCAACAACCCGTTACCACTCACATGCCTATATGGCAACCTCACCCCTTTTTTTTACAATCACCAAACCGATAAATTCAACGAGCACTCACATACCTTGGACACCCATAACAATTGTCCAACACAAGGTGTAGTATTTACAAGAGAACAATCCAATTGAAGGCATTCATCCAACTATATAGTCTTTTGAGGTTCATGGTTGTCATGTGATAGTACTCTTCTCGAAAAGATCACAAAGAGAAAATTCTTCTCCTAAGCAATTTCCCAAAAAAAAAATAAAAAAATAAAAAACTGTCATGAAATGATAAGGGTATACATGTTTTTCTAACTTCAGAATGTAGCAGCTGAGAAAACTAAAAGCAAACAAGCGCACACACACAATCTACAAATCAATCAAAGCAATGGCAATTATAAAAGTAAACTAGCACACTTCTACCTTGATTTGATATTCGACACAGCTAGATTATCTCCCATCACTATGTCCTTGAGTGAAATGAAGCTTGGAATGTAAGCAATTGCCTCAAATCTTGATTTAATCCCAGAAAGCTTTAGAAATATCAATTCCCATTTTTTGGGGTCATAATAATACACAGCATTGCTCATACGATGAAAAAACAAGATGGCTCCATTCCTCAAGTAACTCATTGGTTCATATAAACCACGAAGCCACCTCCAATGATCAGTCATTGTACTAATACTAAACTGTTTTGTCCAAGACCCTTGAACACCGTATTTCTCCATGACCCACAGCTCAATATATTCAAAATAAGAGGAATCACATATGCAAAGCTGGCCTCTTAATGCTCCAATGGACATGTTTGGCTTCTCGGAATGGCAAACGTTGCTTCTTTCATGAGGAGGTGGTGGAAATGATTTGAATTCGTCATTATCAAAGTCGAAAGAAATTATATAATCTGTATTGTTAATGTCAAACCAATGAAGAGTGCTATTGAGATAGGTGGCAGCTCTTAGTTTATAGCTGTAGGTTGAGTGAGGTGCACTGCCAATAGTTTCCATGACCCTGTACCAAGTGTATGTATTTCAGCAATCCTACTACTGTATATTCCCCTGCCTGAAATGGGTTCGCGAGTCAATTGACATTCCTGTTGATCAAACATCCTAATCACCTTAGTCTATGGACTAAAGCCCAAACCACAATCACTGAACTTTTTGGCACTCGGATGCTTAGCAGTCTGTGTAGGAATTATAAACTCGCCCGTGATTGGATTACACACAACAACAGGATAATTCTGCAATGGTTCAGACAAACAAAGCAACCCATTGCAAGAATTCACTACATTGAGCTTGCGATCTTTAGGAATCAATTTAATACACAGTTTTCGCTTAACACCACTTTTACAACGAAGATGATTCATATTGGCATCAGTGCCTTCACTGTTGATCACCAATTCTGCATTGTGCAATGGGATTTTTAACTTATCAAGCTTCATATTGAGATGGCGGTCACAATCCCATTTCAGATACCCATAACAATCGCAGTACCCAAGATCGAAACTGGTGTTGGTTTCAGGCGGCTCAACCAAGTAAAGGGTTCTGGATACGCGCGTAGGAGCTAAGGATTTAACCAGAGGATACGCCTCTCCTTGGGCAAAGTGCAACTTTGCGAATTCAGGGCCTGAGATTAAATTGTGCCAAGGTTTACATACACATTAGCAAATGAGTATTCTCTTTACAGTGAGTCTTAGCAGAATATCAACACAGATAGGCCTTGGGAGGTCTGTTATGGAACTACCCAGTTTCTGATTTTGCTCGTCTTCAAATTCATACACTTCTTTGTCACCTTTGCGGGTGTTGAGAGTCCTAGATTTTCTCCCTCTTCTGCTGGCCATTTTTTCTGGAAATCTACAAGAATTGGGTTTGAATTGGAGCTAAAATGTGTCACATAGAACAAACGCTCAATAACAATGATTAAAAGACCCAATTGTTTCAATAAACAGAAAGAAGAAAAAGAAACAAGGATAATTTCAAAATAATAACATCTACCATGGTGTCTCAGACCATCTCCAACCCTTTTACCAATTTTTTCTTTTCTTCTTTCATCAAATTATCTCCAATCCTTCATCTTTTCTTTTATCAAATTTAAATTTGATGAAGTGTTCACAAATCCAATCCTTTCATCAAATGTTTATCAAATCAAAGGAGAGTCATTTTTTTTTTCATCAAATTGAAAATTCATCAAATTTGAATCTGATGAAAATTTGAACAGATGAAACATTGGAGATGATTTTTTTCCATCAAATTCGATAAAAGGAAAATTTGGGGAAAAAAAAGAATTTTTAAAATGATTTTGATGAAAAGTTGATAAAATGATTGGACTAGTTCATACCAATTACCAAATCAAATTTTTACTCAAATTTAGAATCAAATTAGATGAAAATTTTGGTGAAGGGTTAAGTATCAAAAAAACAGAACCAAACATCAAAATTGAGGCAGATATAGCAGTTTAACTTTAGAACCATCGCATGATATTTTGATCCTCTCCATTGCATATTTATAATGGAGAGATTCCATTACATCATCCAATGGTAAGTGTAAATATATTTTTAAATTTAAAATAATTATAAATTTACATTTGTGTTTCATAGCCATCTGATAAGAAATGGAAATCCTCCATTACATGAATGAAATGGAGAGGGTGAGGTTATAAATTTATGAGACTCGCATTCGATTGTTCCGTTGCAAATTACAATTATTGTTATTCAAATTAGATTCCGATAAACATTCTATAATTGGCTATTTTTTAATTCTACAACTAATAATGCAAAACAAACATGTAATTAAGATTATATATATCTGTGAGTCAGAATCCTCTAGAGAGTGACTTTTCGTAGAGTGAAATGATTATTATATCGTAAAATTCGATAGAATTAAATTTTAACCATTCAAAAAATCACTTTAACAGAAATCAATTTAGAAGATCCACACTCATATTTTCATATCTCTTGCAAAACAAATATGAATAAGATAAAATATTTTTATCTCACTGATCCAACACTAATTTCATGAATTGTTATTCCTTTCACTATTAATCCAAACTCTTGAGAGAGAGAGAGAGAGAGAGAGAGAGAGTGTGTTACCAGAAAGCAATCTAAGGCCTTGTTTGGCAACAGGCCAATTTAGCTAAAAAGTCAAAAAGTTACTAAAAAAGTCAAAAAGCCAACAATACATACTAAAAAGTCAAAGATTCTTTTTTCTCTCTACTTTTTGCACATCTTTTCGTAAAAAGTCAAAAAGTCATCCCAAACATACTAGTTTTTTTTAGCTCATATTTTAGCTAAATAGCCAAAAAGTTATTAAATTACCCTGTTCCCAAACGAGGCCTACTGGCTTGGTTTGGGAAGTGGGTTGGCTTTTTGGCTTTTTTGGCTATTTTAGTCTGAGCTTTTGGCTATTTTAGCCTGGGCTAAAAAGCTAGGTTTGGGAAGGGCTTTTTGACTTTTTTAACTTTTTTTGTGAGAGAAGAGTATAATGATTATTGGTTGGATGTGATGTTTTGTTTGTTGTGGCTCAAATAGCATATTTTGTCTTTTATGGCTAAAAAAGCCAAAAAAGCCTCAAATCTTGCTTCCCAAACGGTGCCACAAAGATAAATGCGTGTTCAAAAATTTTTAAAAAACAAGGTTATATTTTAAATTGATTCGAACCGGTCTAAATAATGTTTTGGTATAGGTTTTAATGGTTAATTAGCATGTCACCGTGCTATGCATGAGATAAAATAATGTATTATTTATTGAAAATATAATAATTATATTTAATTTTTTGTATTTTTTTCTCTCGTAAATAAAATTTTATTTATAAGTTTAAAAGTTTTGTTTCAAATGTTCCTTTACTACAATATTTACTCATAAACATAGATTAAAATTGTTGTGTTAACAATTAACAATTAAAATTATGCTTTGTTGTAAAAAAAAATGGCATAGTTCTAATACTTCACTATTTTCGAATAAAAATATATGAATTTTAAAAAATTGTTATATTAGTGTTTGAAAGGAAAATAATTAAAGAAATTTTAAAAACTTAATGAATAAAAAATAATAATTTAAAATATCAAAAAAAAGTTAAAAATGAATAAAAACTTTAAAAAGATGTGATTACAATTAAAACTAATGTCATATTTATTTATACGTATAATTTTATTTGGATATTATTTATATTTTAACATGCTTATTGAAAACAAAAATAAATAAAAATAAAAATATCAATCAGTGTGTTTGGTTTGAGTTTTCTTGATTAAATTTTTTGAAAATTGAGTTTTTTGGTTTTCGTATTCTTTTGTTTTTAGTGAATATTTTTTAATTTTAAATATTTTTTTTACTTTTTTAGATGCACCTTAGTTAGATGTATCTAAAAAGTAAAAAATTTGTGAAAAAATATTTTAAAATATTAATAAATACATAGAAATACAAAAAATATACTGAATTCTTTTATTTTTTTATATTTTTGGTATTTAGTGAATTTTTTATTAAAAAAATTTACAATTTTTTTACTTTTTAGTTGTATTTATGTTAGGTGTGTCTAAAAAGTAAAAAAATTACTTAAAATATTAAAAAAATTCAGTAAAAACAAAAAAAAAAGGAAAATAAGAAAGTAGAATTTTCTGAAAAGTGTTTTCTGAAAAATAAAAACAAGCAAGCTGAATAATTTTGAGTTTTAAAATATGATTATGTAGACTTGTTATATTAACTTTTGGAAGGAACATATTGAAATTTTTTTACAAAAATTGAATTTTAGTCATTGAACAAATCTTATAAGATTTATAAAATAAAATTTAAAATAGAAAGAAATTAATGATATTGCAACATATGCATTTTAACAATTTTAAATTTTGAAAAAAATAGATTAAGACTTTGAACTTCAATTATTGCACAACATTTTTATTTATATAATAATATAAACAAGGATAGGTAATAGATGGATTAAAATTAATTATAAATATAGTTATATGTAAAAGGATATGGTTTTGTCTAGTTACACTTTAAATTCTAAAATTTATTTTTTAACTTCCTATATAAAAAGATTCAAAATTTTAAATTACATATGATTTTTTTCTAAAAATATATGAACTCACAGTGGAGTAGAGAGATAAGTACCATAAAGAAATAGAGGAGCTACACATATTAAAGATAAATAATTAAATAATTGACTAACACCTTTAATAATTTTGAAAAAATTGATTAAAATTAAAATTTTCTATTTATAATTTTGAAAAACTATTACATACCTTTGAAATAATGCTTTGCACTAACTATCAATTAACACATATCATGATATTAAAAGTAAATTTTTTTTAAAAAATGTAATGATATACAAACATAAAATCAATACAAAAAACTTAATAATAAAGATTTGGTTTGGATTTTATCTATCACTTTATTGTGAGTGACATGTTTTTTTATTATACAAATGACCCTATCACACCATTTTAGTAGAAAATTTCTAGGAAAACAATATTAACCAACCAAAAATAGTTATAAACAAAAAACAGATAATGATTTATAGAGAGGAGGGAGAAATGATACACAAAATATGGAATACAAAAATAAAAAAATAGTCATAGATAAAAAAGAAAAAGAAAAAAGGGTATACCTAAAAGATAAAAGAGTCTATTTAAAGAATAGAACAGATTAAACATAAACTAATCTCCAATTTATCTCAAATAAAGTTAAAAAATGATGAGTTTCATTATTCCATAAATATAATATTTATAGGGCAAGCAAGACATGAAAGGTTTGGAAGAAGTATAATAGATTCGTTTGGGAAGTGGGTTGGCTTTTTGACTTTTGGCTTTTTGGCTATTTTAACCTGAGGCTAAAAATCTCGTTTGGGACAGACTTTTTGATTTTTTTGACTTTTTGTGAGAGAAATAATGTAATGATTATGTGTTAGATGTGATATTTTGTATTATTAAGCTAAAAAAATCTATTTTGTTTTTTTGTAGCTAAAATAGCCCCAAACCCAACCCAACCCTTCTTTCCAAATAGAGGCAATGTATGATGACTAAGATTTTTGGATAGAAGAAATAATTGGTTAAAGAAAGAGTGCATTTCTTTCCTAAATTATAAATCATGGAATCATTATAAAAAAATAATAAATTATGAGATTTTTCTAAAAAATTATATATAATATAGATGTGCTTAAATTTGTTTGGGAATAAAATTGTATTTAATTATGGAATAGAAAAAGAATCTAGATATAAGGTTTAATTTTTATTTTATGTTAGGCTTAATTTTAAGTTTATATTGATTAGACCAATTGTGAAGTATTTTAATAGTATATATTTTATGGAAGGTCAGAGGGTTTTCTTTTCATTAGATTTATTTTAGGAAAGAGAATATTGTATGAGATTTTATATTCTTTTTAGAAAATTAGATTTAAGGTTTTAAAACACTCATGGCCTCTAAGATGAAAAGTCACTTTGGTATAATATATAGCATAGATAAATTGTGAGATTTAGGAAAAAAATGAATATTAGGGGAGAGATTTTAGAAACTTGTAATTCAATTTTTTATTTTTTAAATCTATAGTTATTTTGTTAGCCAATAGTATTATTTTTAAATATTTTTAAAATTACAAAAAATTAGCAATTGTGGTTTTACGTTCTTTTTAAACTATAATGTTTTTTAAAAAATATATATATATAATTATTTTGTTATGAGATGAGATTTGTGTTTTTTTTTTTTTAATATATAGTTACTTTATTATGAGATGGAATTTAGGAAAGAGAGAAATATTGGGGGGAGAGATTTTAGGAACTTGCAATTCAGAATTTTAGATGATTTTTATTTATTTTTTAAATCTATAATTACTTTATTAGCCAATAGAATTATTTTTAAAATTACAAATATTTTTTCCTTATATAATATACTAGCCTATCACACGTGCTATGCACGGGATAATTATAGATATTTATATATGTTTTAATTTTTTTCAATATATAAATTATGTTTTTTAAGATTTTTTATAAAAATAATTTAACAATCTTATCACTAACCATAGTGTACAGGAGAAATTAAAAAAACTACTGCAGTAACTATGCACGGACTGTATCTATAATTATTTGTATGAGGAGATTTTAAATGCTAATAAGATATTTTGATCAAATCAATAAATGCAGACATGTGGATTGGAAAAAGTTAATAAATGTTGATCAGGGAATTTTGACCAAATCAATAAATGCTGAGATTTTTTTTTTAAATCAAAAATTTTAAAAATTAAGATTGAAAGATTGGAGCTCCCACAAGGCTTGGGGTTTAGAAACCCTATTTTTCTTAATATATTTATAATTATCTATATATGTGAATTGCGATTTTTAAATGTCTTTTTTTTTTTAAATGTCTTTTTTTTCCCTTTTTATATTATATTAAAGTTTAATATTTTGATAATAATCATATGTGTTTGACTTTTCAAGAATTTTTTTATCCTTGTTTTTAATGCATTAAAGTATTATTACGAAGGATAATAATCATATCTGTTGAGACTTTTCAAGGAATTCATATGTGTTGGATTTCAAATAATTTTTTTGGAAAATGCTAGAGGTCCCAAATTTTCTACCAAATAAATGACCAAATGTCTCACATGGGTGTGGGGCCCACAAAATTGCGGACCCCACACCCATGTGCCCCACACCCATGTGAGACATTTGGTCATTTGTTTGGTAGAAAATTTGGTATCCCTAGCATTACCCAATTTTTTTTATACTTGTTCTTAATGCATTAAAGTGTTATTATGAGGGTAAGACTTGGAGGTTGGGAAAAGTTAATAAATGCTAAGATTTTTTTTTTTTATAAATCAAAAAATCAGGAAATTTAGATTGGAAGATTGAAATTCCCACAAGACTTGGGGTTAGAAACTTCCTTTTACTTAATATATTATATAGATGTAAATAGATAGATATATCTTTTTATTTTTATTTTTATTTTTGTGTGGTTTCCATTCGGGTATTTTTTTTTCAATTTATTTAAGATGGAGTTGTGTGTATCTTTTTTTTGTTTTTTTAAATTTAATTTATCTGTGGTTTCTATTTGTTTTTAATTATTATTATTTAGGTAAGTTATGATGTGAGTTAGATATGTGATAGACATGTGAGTTTTATTGATTTAAAGTTTATTTAGATAAACTTTAAAGATTTGTTTTTTTAGTATTTTAGTTTTTTTTTGTTATGTTATAATATAATATATAAAATATAGGTAGATATCTACAACTTTAATAAAAAATATTATCTGATTTTTTTGGGAAGAGAAAAAGAATGCAAGGTTTAATATTTTTTTTTGAAAATTTGTGAGAGAGATTAGGAGGGAGAGATTATGAAATATTTTTGTTATTAAATAAATAAATCAGTCAATAGTTTTTTTTAATCTATTTTGTAAATTAAAAATCAATAATTTTGGAAAATTGATTAATTTGTTCTATTAAATTGATTTAAAATTTTGATAGATATACATAAAAAAAATACATAATTATATTGATTAATTTGTCATATTAAGTGATTTAAAATTTTGATAGATATACATAAAAAAAAATACATAATTATATTATTAAATCATAATTCAAATTTAGATGTTATATCTTTTTGAGATCCATAACTAAATTCTTATATTTTTATTTTTATTTTTGTGTGTAACCATAATGTATGGGAGAAATTGAAAAGAGTGTTACAATAATTATGAGAGACGTCAAAAGGGATTGTGGGTTGGGAGAAGTTAGTAAATGCTAAGGTTGGGTTGGGAAAAGTGAATAAATGCTGAGATTTTTTTTTTTAAATCAAAAAATTAGAAAATTAGGATTAAGAGATTGGAGCTCCCACAGGCCTTGGGGTTAAAAATCCCATTTTGCTTAATATATAGTATAGATAGATATAGATATTTATATTTGTTTTAGTTATTTTTTAATATACAAATTATTATTTTTAGATTTTTTATAAAAATAATTTAATAATCTCATCACTAACTATAGTGTATAGAGAAATTGAAAATGGTGCTGCAATAACTATGAGAGAAGTAAAAAAGACTTGTGGATTGAGAAAAATCAATAAATGCTGAGATTATTATTATTTTTAAATCAACAAATTAGAAAATTAGGATCGGGATATTAGAGCCCCCACAAAACTTACTGGTTAAAAACTCTCTTTTCCATCTAGATATAGATATAGATATAGATATATATAGATTAAGGCTTGTTTTGGAAAGTTAGTTAAAAATTAACTTTTTCACTTTTTTTATTTTTTTTGAAAAAACGTATAAAAAAATAGAGAAGTGATATGATTTAAAATAGGTTAAAAGCCAAAAATTAACTTTTAACTAAAGTTTCCAAAACACCCCTATGGTTCACTCCACAGACCTTAAAGTTTAAGAAAAAAAATTGCATTGAAGTGTTTCGTGTTTTTATTAATTTGGCCCCGTTTGGCAAGTTGAATTTGGGTTAAAATAGTTAGGGTTCGTTTGACATTAGTTTTTTTAGTCAATTTTTTTGTATTTTTTAGTTTCGTTTAGTTTTTGTTTTAGGATCTTTTAAAATTTTGTGTAAAAAAAGTGTAATGATTTTGGGTAAAAAAGTAATATTTTGCCTTATTGATTTATATAACTGTACGGAGAGCAAATATTCCGGCGTGCCCGTATTCCTTTCTTCCGAGTTCCGTCGATATCCGATCACCTGCGAGCAAATAACGGTGAGCTACCCGGCGGTGTGTGGCCGGAAACACCCTCCGACGGTCAAATTAGCACACACCTTGGAGGGAATAGAGAGAAGGGAGAGAGTCTTTGAGTGTAAGGATTTTCTTACAGAGATGTTCGTCTGTCGCATATGGGGGGCGCAGACATGCTTATATACCTTCTGAGCCCCATATCCACTCCCTGTCATCTCCTGACACGTGGCTCTGCTATCCCATCTGTCAGCATAAACCATGCCATTCATCACCTGCTCTCAACTGCCTGTCAGCACAGCCGGAGCTCGGCAGCCGAGCTGCCCTACCTCGGTCGTACCATGCTTCATACCTTAAACGCCTAACCGGATAAAGAAATGAAGGACCGGGCTAGGCAGCATCTCGGCAAAGCCTAGCCCGGGCTCCTCCTTTGGTCGGCCTTCTCGCCGGTCAATCAACTACCTCGGCTGACTGCGCCTTTCCGAGCGCCGGACTCTCAGTCTGTCTGGTTTCGACCATCCTCGGACCGAGCATCCTGGTCTGACCGGTCACTTCCTGGCCGAGCAGCTTCTGCACGGTCCGGGGCAGCACACACTCAGTCCAAACTCTGCCCGGCCCAAGTTCTGGTAGCCCATCTCCGGGTGAACAGTCGATCATCTCGGCCCAATGCTCTGCTGGGCCCTCAACTTGCTCGGTCTATACCTCGGCCCAACACCGGATCATAAATCACCCTCTCAATTGCCCCTTAATCCTGTCCGCGAAAGCGTGACTGGGATTATTCACTTCGACCGAGATAACATTTCTCCGGTCGTCAAGTTGCCAAGCCTTGACCGAGCTAGTTGACGTCATTGTCTGCAGATTTGACCGGTTATATTCCTCGGCCGACCTGTTCTTGTCGAAAGTAGCTCGGTTGGCTCTTCGTCTTTTCAACCCGTCGCTTCAGCCCCGACGTAGCCATAAATGGGGACACGTGGCGGCCTGCCATTCGGCATCGGGCAGCCAACCCGCCGTTTTTGTCAGAATTTGAATTTGGGCGGACTCCCCCTTGCTTATACATACGAGACCTCCCCCAAACTCCAATCCCTACTGCCATTTCGATATTCAACCTCAGAGCCCCAGCACTCTCGTATTCAAATCTTCTGCCATTCTGCCATCCTTCGCGTTTTGGAAGAACACCCTCAGCCATTCACAGGTAAGGTACTCGATCCCTCTTACGTTGCTATTTTCTTTTATTTTACACACATTAGGGCACAAAAACGTAGCTTTTAGGGCATTGATCGTCACAAACCTCCCACTGTTCTTGGCGTTCTTCGTCTCCCTGAAGAACGCTGAAGAACTGGGGTGAACCGGGCTCTGGGCCTACTTTTGATCCAAAAAACCAACCAAACAACATGTTTGTAATAACCACGGCACAAACCGGGATAACCCAAGTACTCGATCGCTTAACCGGGCTAAAATTAGGTCTGCTTGGGCGACCGAGCTCCTTAATTAGTCAACCGAGGTGGTTTGGCACCCTTACCGACCGAGCTGAAGTCTAGCTCCTAATGCGAAACCGCGCTCACTTACACTTGCCATCCTTTTCCTGCAGAGTCCAAGGGGACCACTGCCATTCCTGAACCTCTCAGGACCGAGCTGCAGCCAATTACCACCGTGCCCAACCCATCAACCGAGCTATAGTAAGTCGGCCTCGAATGGGGAAATTCCGCTTCCTAGTGGACACTCCGGCCGCGCTAGCCACTTTCAGAGAGGATTACGGCGTCCCGGCCGACGTCCATCTCGAGCTGGCCGAAGAAGAAACCACGCCTTGGGGTAGGGAGGAATGCCCCTTCACCGTGCTGTCCATTGTCGAAGGGGGCCTTCGTTTCCCTCTTAACCCGCTGATTACCGAGTTCTTACGCCGAACCGGGCTAGCGCCAACCCAAGTGTCCACCAACACATACAGGATAATAAATGGCGTGCATGAGTTAAATAACCGGTTAGGCATAAGCCTAGGTTTAGCCGAGATCCTACGCCAATACACACTTGGCCACACCGGCGACGGTCTCGCCTATTACTTGAAGATTCGACCGGGCCGAGAAAAAATCGTAACCGGCACACCAGACAAGGATCTTCATGACGATGATTTCTTCTGGGTGTCTGGTAACTATGAAACAGCCGAGACACCGGGCTGGATGATTAGCAAAAGTTTTGGGATCACATGTAAGCTGCGCAAATAATCTCGGTTTACATACTTATGTTTTTCGCAGTTTAATCATTCTCTTGTTTCTTTTGCAGCCATCCAAGCCTTGCAAGCCAACTACAACTTCCCCAACGTAGAGGCGATCAGGACCGCGCTTCGCTACCGGGATCGTGACTGTAACCAACTACTCGGCTACAGTCCTACATATAGATATTCTGCTCCCCGCCGGAGTAAAGTAACCGACTTCCTCAGAGCTCCTTCGCCACCGCCAGATCCAACCCTTCCCGACGTCCCGTTAATCCGGTTAACAGACGAGCAAGAAATGGCCAAGAGAAGTCGAATCAAGAACCTGCTCACCGCCACATCTGCCGAGGTGCCGAGCGTGGTAACCGGGTCGCCAACCGCCGGTCAATCCAGTGGCGCCGTGGTCGCCCTAGCCACTCCATCCGCCGGGCAATCCAGCCGAGAACCTTCCGCGCGGCGGGCCGGGAAAAGAGCTCGGGCAGATCCGTCCGCGGAGCTAGTCATCGAGCTCGCCACCGAGCATCCCACGGACGCCCCCGCCCCAGTGCCAGCCTGGCGCCCACATCTGAAGCACCGGGGTCAGGACATCCCGGCGACGGCTTCGATCAAGGCTGACAAAGAGCATCTGCTCGCCTTTGATCTGTCCAAAGCATTCCTACTACCGAGCGACGTGGTTGGCAGCGACCACGTCCCTGACACTCGGTTACTCAAGTCATCAGTAAAGTCCATGGCCAGGGTAAGCCAATGCAGCTCTGAAAATTTTCCTAAGTGTTTGCCCGGTTCCGTTTCTCATCAACTTTGTTTTTTGCAGGCCATTCAAAAACAGCATCTGGTTTTGGAGCGCATCCACCGGCTTAGGCAAAAGGCAAATGACACAGCCAGCCAGGTTGAGAGCCTTCAAGCCGAGCTGGGCCGGGCTAAGGCTTCCCTCCAGATAGCCAATGCTGACAACAACAGACTGCTCGGTCAGCTGGAGGCGGCCGAGAAAAAACAAAGTGAGCTCCAGATTGAGGTGGACGCTTTTAAGAAGACGAAGAGGAGAGCTTGCCGGGCTGCCAACAATGCCGGGTTTAACGAAGCCGAGAAGAACTACAAGAAGCAAGTCTTTGCAACACAAGACATCTTTTTCAAGGCTGGCTGGAAGTCCGCCTGCGAGCACCTCGGCCAGGGCTCCGACACCGATGTATTTACTAATCCTCCTCCCGCCAAGCTACCGGTCTACCTCGTGCCTTACGCAAATGATGTATTCAGTGCGCTTCAAGCGGAGGCCGAGGAGGGGCTTGAAGAAGGAAGTGATGAGACAGATTCGGAGGCTGAGGACGCCGAAGTGGAAGTGCAGCCCGGTCAAGTTGAGCCCGGTGCCCAAGAAGCGAGCCCAACCGTCAACCTTGAGGCTGCCGAGGATGAATTCACCAATCTATCCCCCTTGGTTTAGTTTTCTTTTCTTTGTATTTTTGCTTTCAATACTTTTGATGTAACCGGGCTCTGTCCCCATCTTTTGTAATGAATTTCTTTATCAATGAAATATTTTGAATTTTTGCAAGTGTACACACGGTTGTAATCAATTCTGTCTTCAGCAAAACATCTCGGTATAACTCATCGAACCGGAATACATAACACGGTCTAAGTACTTTAGCAGAACGAGACAAATTCATGAACCGAAATAGCCACTTCGGCTGTAACTAAGTTGAACAAACCAACACTTCCAATCAGAGTACATCATCTCGGTTGGGAATCCAAAGTTGGACAAGACACCAACTCTTCCAACCGGAGTACACCATCTCGGTTGGGAAGCCAAAGTTGGACAAGACACCAACTCTTCCAACCGGAGTACACCATCTCGGTTGGGAAGCCAAAGTTGGCCAAGACACCAATTCTTCCAACCGGAGTACACCATCTCGGTTGGGAATCCAAAGTTGGGCAAGACGCCAACTCTTCCAACCGGAGTACATCATCTCGGTTGGGAATCCAAAGTTGGACAAGACGCCAACTTTTCCAACCGGAGTACGCCATCTCGGTTGGGAATCCAAAGTTGGGCAAGACGCCAACTCTTCCAACCGGAGTACATCATCTCGGTTGGGAATCCAAAGTTGGACAAGACGCCAACTTTTCCAACCGGAGTACGCCATCTCGGTTGGGAATCCAAAGTTGGGCAAGACGCCAACTCTTCCAACCGGAGTACATCATCTCGGTTGGGAATCCAAAGTTGGACGAGACGCCAACTTTTCCAACCGGAGTACATCATCTCGGTTGGGAATCCAAAGTTGGACAGAACACCAACTCTTCCAACCGGAGTACACCATCTCGGTTGGGAATATAAAGTTGGACAGAACACCAACTCTTCCAACCGGAGTACACCATCTCGGTTGGGAAGCCAAAGTTGGACAGAACACCAACTCTTCCAACCGGAGTACACCATCTCGGTTGGGAAGCCAAAGTTGGCCAAGACACCAACTCTTCCAATCGGAGTACATCATCTCGGTTGGGAATCCAAAGTTGGACAGAACACCAACTCTTCCAACCGGAGTACGCCATCTCGGTTGGGAATCCGAAGTTGGACAGAACACCAACTCTTCCAACCGGAGTACGCCATCTCGGTTGGGAATCCAAAGTTGGACAGAACACCAACTCTTCCAACCGGAGTACACCATCTCGGTTCGTAAAAACAATAATCCAAGTGCTAAAGCAAAATGACTTCTATAACTTGACAAAAAGAATTACATTCTGCTTTGCAAGCCAAAAAATTGCTTTACAAAAAGAGGAAAGTAAAAAGCTTAAAAATAATACAATTTCAAGTTGGCCGCATTCCATGGCCGGGGTATGGCTCTTCCCTCTAGATCCTCCAAATGGTAAGCCCCCTTGCCAGCCAGACCAGTGATCTTGTAGGGTCCTTCCCAATTTGCCCCTAGTTTGCCTTCTCCTGGCACCAGGGTGTTGCCCATAATCTTCCTCAAAACCCAATCCCCAACTTTGAACGGTCTGGGGTGCACTGTCTTGTTATACTTCTTGGAGAGCTCTTGTTGGTAGGCGGCCACATGGATGAGGGCTTTCTCCCGGCGCTCTTCCGCTAGGTCCAACTCCAAGGCAATAGCCTCGGCATTTAGTTCGGGCTCAAAACTCTCAGTTCTGAGGGTGGGCATTTCAACTTCCAAAGGTATGACCGCCTCCATGCCATAAGCCAAAGCAAATGGAGTTTCCCCGGTCGAACGTCGCGGGGTTGTTCGGTATGCCCAAAGGACGCTCGGTAATTCTTCAGCCCACTTGCCCTTAGCCTTTTCCAACCGTTTCTTCAACCCATCCAGTATAGTCTTGTTTGATGCTTCGGCTTGACCATTGGACTGCGGGTAGGCCGGGGTGGAGTTGTAGAATTCTATCTTCAGATCTTCACAAAATCCTCTGAATAGGCGACCGTCAAACTGGGTGCCGTTGTCAGAGATCAAAATCTTGGGGACACCAAACCGTGTGACAACGTTCTGCCAGACAAATCGCTTCACGTCTTTCTCTTTGATGGTTGCCAAGGGCTCAGCTTCAACCCACTTTGTGAAGTAATCTGTGGCCGCGATGAAGAATTTCCGGTTGCCCGGTGCTGTTGGCAATGGTCCCACTATATCTAGCCCCCACATGGCGAAAGGCCAAGGACTGGTGAGGGGAAGAAGTTCCCTGGCAGGCTGATGGATCTGATGGGCGAATTTCTGGCATTTCTCGCACCTGCGGACATATTTTTGTGCGTCGGCCTGCATGCACGGCCACCAGTACCCCTGCGAAATAGCTCGGTAGGCCAAGGACCTGCCCCCGATGTGGCTGCCACAAATGCCTTCATGAATTTCAAACAAGAAGGCCTCCACACTGTTTGGGTGCACGCACTTGAGATACGGACCGGTGAAGGACTTCTTATACAACGCGCCTGATGGAGAGAGCCAAAACCGCTCTGACTTCACCCGGATTTTGTGTGCTTCTTTCTTGTCCGCTGGAAGAGTCCGGTCTCTGAGGAACGAGATCAAGGGGTCCATCCATGAAGGACCTAGCTCGGCGCAGAGTACATCCGTCTGCCCGGCGTTTTCAATGCTTGGCCGCGGAAGAAAGTCAATCAACAGGGGGTTTGGAGATGTGCTAGCTACCATGGAAGCGAGGCCGGCGAGTTCATCAGCCTGGCTGTTTTCTTCCCGGCCAATCTGCTGGACTCTGATTGCCTCAAACTGCTTGATATGGTCCCTGACCAGAGCTTGGTACTTCGCCATCCTGTCGTCCTTCGCTTCATAAATCCCTGAAACTTGGTTAACCACAAGCTGGGAATCACTATATACCAGAAGCTCGGCAGCCTTCATTTGGATTGCGCTCTTGAGCCCAGCAAGAAGCGCCTCGTACTCAGCCTCGTTGTTAGACGCCGGGAAGCCGAGTGTGATAGAATGCTCAATGGTTAGGCCGTCCGGGGATATAAGAACGATACCAAGGCCGGCACCATGACGGTTGGACGCTCCATCAACAAAAAGCTTCCACATGTCCCCCATGAAAAGCTTCCAGCAGTCAGATGGGTCTTGAGAGTTGCGAAGGGCAATGGGATCACAACTGCTCGGCTGTGCGGTGTCAAGTTTGGTGTTGACCGGTTCAAAGTCAGTGCCCCTTGGTGATTCGACACCGGACTCAGCAAGTTGGTCCGTAATGCCCAAGTCCGTAGGCGAAACACCAGGTTGCGGTGTGAAGCCGGCCGCAGGTTCTGAGCTGCCTGGAACCATTCCTTCCCCCCTTGAGGATTCGGCACCGGACTCAGCAAGTTGGTTCAGAATGCCCAAGTCCGTAGGCGAATCATCAAGTTCTGAGCTGTGTGGAACCATTCCTTCCCCCCTTGAGGATTCGGCACCGGACTCAGCAAGTTGGTTCAGAATGCCCAAGTCCGTAGGCGAATCATCAAGTTCTGAGCTGTGTGGAACCATTCCTTCCCCCCTTGGTGATGCGGTACCGGACAGAGTGGATGGGTTGGTGATACACAACTCCGTCATCGCAGCACCGGGAGGTATTACCGTGCAAACTGAGGGAATTTCGATGGTGCGCGCGAACTCCGCGGCGCGACCTTCTGCAGCTGGTAGTTCCTCGGTTGGCATTGTGGGCGTCTCATCATCTGCCCCGGCAATGTCGACCGGGCATACCGGATGAGTGCCAGGTGAGAACTCGGCAACAAAATCGGCCAAGGTTTGGGCTTTGATTGCGGTGCGCGGCTGGAACTTCACATCGAACTGTCCTAACTCGACCGCCCATTTTAATATTCGGCCTGAAAAGTCTGCGCGCTCAAACAAGGCCTTGAGGGGAAACTCGGTCAGTACGACGATGGGATGGGCGTGAAAATAATGTGCCAATTTCCTCGAAGCCATCATTAGTGCCAACGCAAGCCTTTCTAGCGGCAAATACCTCGTCTCAGCCGGCAGCAAGGTCTTACTTACGTAAAAAATTGGGAGGTGCTTGATTCCTTCAGCCCGGACTAACACCGCACTTACTGCGTGCTGGGAGACAGCGAGGTAAAGGTAGAGTCCCTCACCGGGCTCTGGTGTAACCAACAGCGGCGGAGAAGACAAATAATTCTTGAGCTCGGCCAAAGCTCGGTCACACTCGTCATCCCATGAGAACTTTGACTTCAAGGCTTGAAAGAAAGGGCGGCAGCGATCTGATGACCGGCTTATAAATCGATTAAGCGCGGCGGCCATCCCGGCCAGATGCTGCACGTCCTTAGCCGAGCTGGGCTGCTTCAATTCTTGCACGGCTCTGATCTGAGTAGGGTCTGCTTCGATGCCTCGGTTCGTGACTAAGAATCCCAAAAATTTCCCGGACCCCACGCCAAAGGCACACTTCGAGGCGTTCAAGCGCAGCTTGTGCTTCTTTAGAATGGCGAACATCTCGGTTAGGTCAGTCAAATGGTTTGCCTCATGTCGGCTCTTTACCACCATATCATCGATGTAAGCCTCCATCGTCCGGCCGAGCAAAGGAGCAAACATTTTGGTCACCATCCTCTGAAAGGTTGCCCCGGCGTTTTTCAAACCAAAGGGCATAACTCGATAGCAGAAGAGTCCCCTTGGAGTCGTGAAAGAGGTGATCTCTTGGTCAGGCCCATGCATGGAAATCTGGTGATAGCCGCGGTACGCATCCAAGAAACTGAGCCGATTGTGTCCAGCCGTCAAATCCACTAGCTGGTCAATGCGCGGCAAAGGGAAGCTGTCTTTTGGACAAGCTCGGTTGACTGTCTTGTAGTCAACACAAACTCGCCACTTTCCATTCTTCTTAGGCACCACTACCGTGTTGGAAATCCACCGAGGGTAGTGCACTTCCTGTATTGCTCGTGCTTCAAGCAAGTTTTTTACCTCCTCTGCTACTACCTCGGCGTGATGCAGCGCCGACCTCCTTGCTCGCTGGATGACTGGCTTTGCGCCAGGGAAGACATTGAGGTGATGGCAGATAAAACTTGGGTCAAGGCCGGGCATGTCGTAGGGCGACCATGCAAAGACTTCGATATTTGCCATCAAAAACTCAATCATCTCGGTTCTCTCCATGGCCGAGAGACTTGAACCGAGCAAGAAGAATCTGTCCGGCTGCTCGGCATCAATCCGCACCTCAACCAATTCTTCAACTGCCTTGTCTTCTGCTTTGGTGCCAACATCATCCAAGACACTCTGGTCCTCCGGTCCCTCGATCATTTGAACGAATCCTTTGGCAGCCCGGCTCCCGTTGACCGCCACGAAGCACTGCTTGGACATGACCTGATCACCCCAAATCTCCTCGATTGCCCCCATAGCCGAGGGGAATCTCATCACCCGGTGGTAGGTCGATGCTACGGCTTGCATGGCGTGAAGCCATCCTCTTCCAAGGATAAGGTTGTATGTTGAAGGCACTTGTAGCACACAAAACTCCACTTGCTTGACCACGGATCCCGCTTTGACCGGCAGGATAATCTTTCCCAATGGCCACTCCGGCTGCGAGTTAAATCCAACCAGTGGCGAAGTGGCCGGTGCCAAGTCTGTCTCACGAAGTTTGAGCTGTTTGAACGCATCATAATACATGATCTCGACCGAGCTTCCCTGATCGATCAAGATCCGTCTAACATCAAATTCTTTGACGCGTAGTGTTACGACAAGAGCATCGTTGTGCGGCGTCTGGATACGCTCTAAATCCCTTGAGGTGAAACTGATCACGTCTTTCTCCTCTGTCTTCCCCCTTTTGATGGCAGGCTGTACTGACAAAACCTCCTTCATATGCTCTGCCTTCTTAATCATGCCCCGGAGTTCGCAAACACGCTCCGGTTCCACGATTCCGTGGATGACATTAATTACTCCCTGTGGTGGTGCATCTCGGTCGTCCTGTCCCCTGGGATCGACCGGAGCCTGATTCGGTTTCACTCCGCCATCAATGTAAAGGTCCAGATGCCCGGCCGCAACCAGTTCTTCCAAGTGTTGTCGCAGAGGCAAACAATCCTCAGTCCGGTGGCCCCTCTCCCGGTGAAACGTACAACGATACCGCGGATTGTAGCCCTTTTGTCCATCGCCCAATTTAGCAGGAAACCGGACATACTCCTCGTCTCGGATTTCACTAAGTATGCGATAGATTGGAATCTTGAAGACCGTGGTTATGCCAGTCCTTGCCTTCATTCTTCTGTTTGCGTCCTCAACGTCATCTCGGGGATAATCATCCCGGTCATTCCGACGTCCTCTACCCCGGTTTTTTCGATTTGAACCTCGGTCTGATTCCTCTGCTCGGTCATTTGAGCGGTTGGACTCTTGCCCAACTGCGTGCACCTTGCCTGCTGTCTTCTTGTCTGTTCCGACCGGAGTGGCCTTCACGGTGGAAGCCGACGCATCATCCTCTACTCGGATGTGCTCATTGATGCGCTGCATGAGCTGGCCCATGGAGGTCGGTTGGTGCATGGTAAGCGAGTCCCGCAGTCTATGTCCGACCGGGAGACCGCGCTTATATTGCCTGATAGCAAGGTTGACCGGGCAGTCTAAGATCTCGTTGAAGGTTTCCCAATACCTTGAATTGTACGCCTTCAGTGTGTCGCACGGTTCCATCTTGACACTTAGCAAGTGATCGACTTCCTTTGGTGTTTTTGTGTTGGTTTTGAAGCGCGTAACAAACGCCTCGGCCAACTGATGCCACCTTTGTATGCTCCCTTCCGGCAACCTCTCGAATCACTTTAGGCCCAGCTCGCCTAAACTTGACGGGAAGATTAGGCACATAAGTCCGTCATTGCGCCGATGTCCGGCCATAACCTGTCGGAAGTGGCTCACATGCATGTACGGATCGGTTTTTCCGTCGTAAAGTGTGAACTTAGGCTGGTGGAAGCCTGCCGGAAGCGGCGTTGTTTCTATTTCCAGGGAAAAAGGAGTGGCACTCAGCCTTGCCAAGTCTGTATCTTCGAATATTGGCATTGCTGGGCGGGGTGGAGGCATTCCGACCTCCTCGCTGCCGTGAACCCCGTAGGAGAGTCGCTGGAAAGCAGGTATTCTCTGAGCTTCGCGCCGGCGAGCCCGCTCCCTTAACACTGCCCGTAGATCCTCTGACTGAGCAGAATAAGAGTACCTCGACGTCGTCGCCGGACGTGAGGGTTTGTAAGTGCTGTCTTGCGCGCTAGACTTTTCTGCACGCATGTCGGAATCACCAACCTGGTAACTCCTGGTGATGGAAATGGACTGAGTACGTCGCTGACTCTGATCGCCTGACCGGCGGGATGGGGTGCGCTCACTGTGGTCTTCCACCCCAGCTACACCTTTCCCTTTGACATGCCGCTTAAGATCCTCCATCTCCGCCGCCATCCGCCTGATGACAGCGTCTTGGTCCCTTAACTTGCTTTCCAATCGCCTGGCGTGTGAGTCTCTCCGCCGGTGACCGTCTGGACTCCGTGAATGCCCATGACTCCTTCCGCGCTTATCCCGCGCGTCACCTGACTGTCCTCCAGTGGGCGTCCCCAAGTCAGCCATTGGATGGACGGCAGGTGGTCCCTCTCTCCTTCGGGTATACTCCGGGGTGGCTCCATCGATGGCGGACAACGGGAACTCGTCGTTGTTCGCCATGGATGGCGATCAGATGAACCTGGAAGACAAAGTTTTGTCTGTCAAGATTTCCCACAGACGGCGCCAATTGTACGGGGAGCAAATATTCCGGCGTGCCCGTATTCCTTTCTTCCGAGTTCCGTCAATATCCGATCACCTGCGAGCAAATAACGGTGAGCTACCCGGCGGTGTGTGGCCGGAAACACCCTCCGACGGTCAAATTAGCACACACCTTGGAGGGAATAGAGAGAAGGGAAAGAGTCTTTGAGTGTAAGGATTTTCTTACAGAGATGTTCGTCTGTCGCGTATGGGGGGCGCAGACATGCTTATATACCTTCTGAGCCCCATATCCACTCCCTGTCATCTCCTGACACGTGGCTCTGCTATCCCATCTGTCAGCATAAACCATGCCATTCATCACCTGCTCTCAATTGCCTGTCAGCACAGCCGGAGCTCGGCAGCCGAGCTGCCCTACCTCGGTCGTACCATGCTTCATACCTTAAGCGCCTAACCGGATAAAGAAATGAAGGACCGGGCTAGGCAGCATCTCGGCAAAGCCTAGCCCAGGCTCCTCCTTTGGTCGGCCTTCTCGCCGGTCAATCAACTACCTCGGCTGACCGCGCCTTTCCGAGCGCCGGACTCTCAGTCTGTCTGGTTTCGACCATCCTCGGACCGAGCATCCTGGTCTGACCGGTCACTTCCTGGCCGAGCAGCTTCTGCACGGTCCGGGGCAGCACACACTCAGTCCAAACTCTGCCCGGCCCAAGTTCTGGTAGTCCATCTCCGGGTGAACAGTCGATCATCTCGGCCCAATGCTCTGCTGGGCCCTCAACTTGCTCGGTCTATACCTCGGCCCAACACCGGATCATAAATCACCCTCTCAATAACCTATTTTGTCTTTTTGTGATTATTTAGCTTAAAAATGTTAGCTAAGCCATGGCCTAATAAATCAAAACACTCAAAAATGTTTGGTTAGAGTTTTCCAAAAACACTTTTCAAAAAATTCTACTTTCTTGTTTTCCATATTTTTTGTTTTTACTGAATTTTTTTAATATTTTAATTTTTAGACATATCTAACATAAATATACCTAAAAAGTAAAAAATTTGTGAAATTTTTTTTTAAAAAATTTACTAAATACAAAATATACAAAAAAATTACGAGAATTCAGTACATTTTTTAAAATATTTTTATGTATTTATTAATTTTTTAAAATATTTTTTCACAAATTTTTTACTTTTTAGATACATATAAATAAGGTGCATTTAAAAAAGTAAAAAAATTGCTTAAAAATTTTAAAATATTCATTGAAAACAAAAAAATACAAAAATCAAAAAATTAAATTTTCAAAAAAATTAATCTAAAAAACTCAAACCAAACACACTAATTAATTTTTTTTTAAAATTTTTACACGTCCTTTTATAAAAAAAAATCAATTAGAATGGTTTATTATCAAAATATTTACTCTTATTTACATTAATTTTTTCGAACCTCTCACCGTTTGGGAAGTGGGTTGGGTTTTTAGTTTTTTTTATCTATTTTAAGCCTAAGCTAAAAAATTTGATTTGGGAAGAACTTTTTAGCTTTTTGACTTTTTTTGTGAGAGAATGATGTAATAATTATGGGTTAGATGTGATATTTTGTTTGTTATGATTAAAATAACTTAATTTGTCTTTTGTGGCTAAAATGGCCAAAAAAAACTCTTGCCAAACGAAATCTTATTTTAACATCAACCAATTCGTTTGGCTTTGAGGCTTGTAAAAATAGTTTAAATTTTTTGTTTTTCTTATTTTGTTGTTTTTAGTTGGTAAAAATAGTTTAATTTTTTTTGTTTTTCTTATTTTGTTGTTTTTAGTTGGTGTTTTTGGAGATTTGGTCAAAACCCCTTCAAAATAAAATTTTAATGTATTAAGATCAAGTACAAAAAGTTTTTCTTGAAAAATTCAATAAATATCACTATTATCAAAATATTAAATTTTAAAATAATATAACTTTTGATGTAGATATCGGTTTTTAATAAAATTAATATTTTTAAAATTCTCCTATCAAGATCTATGAAATAAGATCCATGTTGACTATGAATTCTTTTTTTAAAAAAAATATTACCGTTGAAATTGATATAAATAGTAATAGTAACACGCTACTCTGTCTCACAGTAACATATTACTTTATCTGATAATTACTCTATTTGATAGTAATATATTACTCTGTCTCACAGTAACATTTGTCCTTACTCAATTATGTGTTTTCTCCTTAGGAGGTTTATGAAGAAAAATAAATTTGACTATTATTTTCACCACACAAAGGTCTAATGGAGGAGTTTTAACTAAATTTCTCTTCTTTTTTTCCCCTTCATATTTTAGTTTATATTTTTTAATGCACACAATTTAGATGTATTTAAAAAACAAAATATTTGTGAAAAATCTATCACAAACGAAACTTTTTAACCTTAAACTAAAATAATTAAAAAGATAAAAAATCAACCAACTTCCCAAGCGAAGGCAAAATCAACTTGGAAACTTTATTTAAAGGCAGTAGCTTTGGTCCAGTCTAAGGTCGAACTGGACCGTGCTGTTGGGCCCGTGGGGGCCACCACGGGTCCCGTTTTGATAATCCGAACCGTTCAATGTGTAGAACTCGTTGAATACTATATGCCTGTAAAAAATCACGTTGATCGGATATCGATAGCTATGTGAACAAAATTTTTTATCAACCGTTAATTGTTTCATCATCAATTTTTTTTTAATACAAAACTGATTTGATCACATAGTTATTTATATCCGATCAACGTGATTTTTTTACAGGCACATAGTACTTGACGAGTTCTACATATTGAACGGTTCGGATTATCAAACAGGCCCAAAAAATAGAACCCATGAGTCAAACTGGACAGGTCCAGTCTTGATCTCAACTTGAGACAAGCTGGACTCTTATTTAAAATAGTCAATAATGATTATTTGGAATTGAATGATTTAAATATGTAATAGTATCTAAAAACAAAAATGAGTGAGACCACTAAAAAGAGGAGCACTAATAGCTCTAAAGTGGTGTGGGTCCCACATTATGGGATGTTTTGCTTTTGATTTTTTTTTTTTTTTTTAAATTTCTACGTCATTAGTGGTTAATTAGTGCTCCCAAATTAGTGGGATGAATCATTATTGATCTAAAAATGTGAATATTCACATTTTTCATAAATAAAAAAGTATAAATTTTTGGGAAACATAAAATTGTAAGTGAAAATATTCACACTTAAATATGTAGCACAAAAATTGTAAGTATAAAACTTCACATTTTTTAACATTATAACATTTTTAAATCATTCAATTAAAAATGTTAACATTCATGTCTTTAATAAATAAAAAAGAAAAAGTTTTTAGGAAGAATAAAGTTACAAGTGTGAATATTCACACTTGAAGTCCATAGTTTGCTTGCTGCTTCATATCAAATTTTAAGAGCAAAAAATAATGTGTGAACATTCATGAAGATGATGTGAAACTTCATATTAATGTGATCGAGGATTATAAAAATTGGCGTGAATGTGTTTTCATAATAAAAACAATATTCAATACCGGTAACAAATAAATGATGTGAATTATTAATTCGAGTAAGATTTATTTTTTTGTTAACCCATGACAATTGGAAATTTCTCATCGAGGGTCCCTTTTAAGGTAGATTAAAAGCCATTTTACAGTTTTTAACTCATTTTTTTGTCACATTGTGAGTGTTTGGGAAGTGATTATTATTTAGGTTTTTTGATTTTTTGATTATTTTAATAGGCTATTTTAATTTTTTATGTTTGGAAAGATATGATGAATTTTTATTTAAGTTGTTGTATTGAAAAATATGTTTGAAATGATGTGAGACTGAAATGACAAATTTGTACCCAACCTCACTTATTCTAAAATTGGTCTAAAGGAGTAAAATTGTCATTTCCTATCTATAGGACTAAGCTGTTTGTCCACTGAGCCTACACTGTGAACGTGACAATGTAGGCTGTCCACCGCCAATTGCTTTTTTTTTTTTTTAAATATAAATAATTGATTTAAGGGGTCGTTTGGAAATGACTTTTTTAATTGATTTTTTTACTTTTTTGACTATTTTAGCCTAAGACTTTTTTGATTATTTTGTTTTCTTGTTTGGATTTTTTGACTTTTTAGCTTTAGAATGATAATTTTTTTTTTGTCCTTAAGTGATTTTTGTCATTTTGTGATTTTTTGACTTTTATTTTTTTATTCTTTTGTATTTTTTAGCCAAAGATAATAACCAAACGAGCACCAAGTACTGTTAACGCTATTTGGCCTTTTTCTTAAATGGGGCTAAAATAGTCTCTCGCTTCACTTCATAAGTATCGCCATTATCTCTCATATTTTTTATATATTTTAAAAAAAAAATCAAAAAAAAAATAAAAAACTAATTTTTAACCTTCTTTCCAAAAACAATCATAAAATCACCGTTATGAATGTGTCATTATAATAAGAACAATATTCGGCACTGATAATGTCAATTATTTAATTAGGGCAAGATGTAATGTAATTTGCAATGTGTAATTCTTGATATTCTATTACTTTTCAATACATCTCATGCCAATAGTCATCGTTTGAAAGGTAATAATTTTAGTTTAAAGTTTAAAAAATTATTAAAATCGGTTGATTGAAACAGTGCTATTTCTTTATACAATTGGCACTTGCTATTTTTTATATTTTAAATAAAAAATTTTTTAAATTTTTTAATTTTTTTATGAGTTTTGAATAGAATTTTGAGTTGTGTATTTGGTTATGAGTTGTAAATTTTTACATCAAATATCATATGTCACATCAAAAATTTCAAACTCAATTCAAAACTCCTAACCAAACAAATTTTTATACTCAAATCATAATTCAAAAACTCACAAATTTAAAATATAACTCTATTCTCAAATCATAATTCCAAAACTCTTTCAAACGCCACCAAAGATTTTATTTTCTCTCTATTTTTTACACATCTTTTAGTAAAAAATTAAAAAAATCATTTCAAACATACAATTTTTTACCTCATATTTTAACAAAAAAGTTAAAAAGTTACTAAAATAGTATGTTCCCAAACGAAACCTAACCTATTGAAACATAAAGGACTTTTTTTGGTTTGTATATAATTTTTGAGACAAAATTTTAAAATTTTGTTTGGTTTAATTTTTTTTTTTAAAAAAATTTAAAATCACTTTCTCTCTCCTATATATCAATCAATCACTTTTTCACTCTCACTTCTCATTTTTAATCACTTTTTTTCACATATATCTACTCAACTAAAATAAAATATCAAATCACTTTTACTTTTTCTTTCAAGCTGTGATTAGGACCCCTTCATATTTTCACCCCACACACGTAGGGGTTGGTGACCACACACACGTAGGGGTTGGTGAGGGGAGAGAAGAAAAAAAAAAAAAAAAAAAAAACAATTTTAGCCAATTAAAAGGTAAAGGAGATCGTGAGGGTCTCTTTGAAAAGGGTCTCAGTCTTTTTCGTAATAATAAAATCTATGCGCGTAAAATTCCCACTCTGCCGGCGGAAATTAATGATCACGCGTAAAGTTCCCCCTTTGCCGGCGGAAATTAATGATCATAACCACCAAATGAAACATAATAATAATAACGGAAGTGATTGAGGGCCCTAAATTTCGGGGCTCGAATGTCCCGAAATTCCACTTTAAGTAAAAAAAAAAAAAAAAAAAAAAAAGAAAAAAGAAAGAAAAAAAGAAACAGTTTCCAAAAATGGAAATTAGGGGCATTAGGGGCAAATTTTTTAGGGCCACCAATCATTTTCCTAATAATAAAATCTATGTTCGTAGAATTCCCACTTTGCCGGCGGAAATTAATGATCACAACCACCAAATGAAACATAAAAAATTAAATAATACTATGAGATTGTTTGGAATGTCTTAAATAAGTGTATTTTTTATCTTTTTAGATTAAAAAATTGAGAAAAAAAATATAGATGTTTAGGTTAACTTTTTGACTTTTTATGAAAAAATATGTATTAAAAAATTGTATAAATTAGTGTGTAGGGAAAAATTAGAATTGGAAGTTGTGCAGTCGTAATTTTTGACTTTTGATAAATAGTGATAACTTTTTAACTTTTTGATTAACTTTTTGACTTTTTGACTTTTTTACAATATGTCAAACTTGGCGTATATGTATTAATTGATATATCAATTATACTGTATTTAGTTAAAAGATTTAAGGAGAAATTTAAAAAGTGAAAGGAACAAAATGTGTGAAATTAAGTAAAATTTAGATATATTTTATTCACATTTCACTTACTTTTTTATTTCTTTTTCTAAATATCTTCTCAAACCTTCAAACTTTGTTTGGGATGACCTAAATAAGTGTACTTTTTGTCTTTTTACGAAAAGATGTGCAGAAAAATAGAGAGATAATATGATAAAAAAAGATAAAAAGATGGATTATTTTTGAGTTGTCAAACTTGATCTAAATACAACATTAGTGTATTAATAAATAATGTGACATAATTTTAAATTTTTTAAATATTTATAATTTTTATAATTAGTAGGGTATAACATATGATACACTAATAAATACATTAATTAATATATATATATATATATATATATCACCACCATAACAAATTACAACATAAATAACAATTAACAAAGACCCAAACATACCTTGGAAAGTGCACTGAAAATTTGACCGAAAGATTAAAACGATGCTGGATAGCAATGAACAACCAACTAGAAATGAACCACCCAGAGATAATTAACTTTCCACTCTTATAATGATAGTTTACGGGGAGTAAATATTCAGGTAAGTTCGTACTCTTTTTTTCCAAGCTCCTGTCTGTTCGATCGACCTGCGAGCATAACGGCGGTGAACTACCCGGCGGTGTGCGGCTGGAAAATCCCTCCGACGATCATGGGGGGTGCAGACTTGTTTATATACCTTCTGCGCCCAAAATCTACTCTCATTAGTCTCTCGACACGTGGCGCAGCTATCCCATCTGTCAGCACAAATCTAGCTGATCATCACCTAACCAAACTACCAACCCACACTACCCGGATCTCAGTTTGACCTTAGAACGGGTTACCATCAGATGGGTGTATCAGAGGAAAGTATACCGTTTACTGCTTTTCGGACCCGGTATGGGTTGTACGAATTTCCTGTAATGCCTTTTGGTTTGACCAATGCTCCTGCCTATTTCATGGACTTGATGAACAGAATTTTTCAACCGTATCTAGATAAGTTTGTGATTATCTTTATAGATGACATCCTGGGATATTCTAAGAATGAGGAGGAATACAGAGAACACTTGAAGGTCGTGTTACAAACTTTGAGGGAGCAATAGTTATACGCTAAGTTCAGTAAGTGTCACTTTTGGGAGAAAGAAGTTCGATTTTTGGGATATGTTGTGTCCAATCAGGGGATAGCGGTAGATCCTGAAAAAGTTGTTGCGGTCAAAGAATAGAAGCAGCCCACGAACCTTACAGAGGTGAGAAGTTTTTTAGGACTAGCCGGTTATTACAGAAGATTTATAGAAAAGTTTTCCACTATTGCAGCACCCATGACCAAGTTGACTCGTAAGAATGTGAAGTTCATATGGACAGATGATTGTGAGAAAGCTTTCCAGGAGTTAAAGCAGCGGTTGACTACAGCACAGGTGTTAACTATACCGGTACAAGGGGAAAAGTTAGTAATGTTTGCTGATGCGAGTGGAACTAGGTTGGGATGTATATTGATGCAGCATTAGAAGGTTGTATCTTATGCTTCTCGACAGCTAAAACCTCATGAGAGACGATACCCTACTCATGACTTAGAGTTGGCAGCGGTTGTTTTTGCGTTGAAAGTGTGGCGACACTACTTGTTTGGGGAGCACTTTGAGTTTTACACAGATCACAAGAGCCTCAAATATCTCTTTTCTCAAAAAGAGTTGAACATGAGGCAACAGAGATGGGTTGAATTTATCAGTAGTTATGATTTCGAGATCCTTTACCACCAAGGGAAAGGAAATGTAGTCGCTGATGCACTTAGTCGACAACATGAGATTATGGCTTCTTTGATGATTCAAGAATGGAAGTCCTTGGAGTTAATTTCGATGCATGATATTCAACCAATAGAGAGTGTTGAGAGGGCATACACTGGTAGTTTGACCGTGCAGCCGACGTTACTGGGTAAAGCTCGTCAGTTGCAGAATTTAGATAGATTTCTCGTTAGCAAGCTCGATGACCTTGTAGTGGATTTGATCGATGATTGTCCTACTGATTGGTCTGTGGACTTAGATGGGGGATTACGATTCAAGGGTAGGTTATGTGTACCTAATATTGTTGAATTGAGGAAAGAGATTATGGATGATGCCCATAAGTCCCAATATACCATTCACCCTGGTGGGACTAAGATGTATCATGACCTGAAGAGAACGTTTTGGTGGGAAGGTATGAAGAAGGACGTATGAGAGTATGTTTCTCGATGTTATGTATGCCAACAGGTTAAGGTAGAACATCAACGACCATTTGAACTGTTGCAGCCTCTTGAGATCCCTACTTGGAAGTGGGAGTACATCTCTATGGATTTCGTGGATGGATTTCCGGGGTCTAAACGAGGCAATGAATCTATTTGGGTGATAGTGGATCGACTCACAAAGTCTACTCATTTTATTCCTATCAGTGTTCACTGAACTGCGGCTAAACTAGCTAGGCTATATATTCGGGAGGTGATGGGACTTCATGGCGCACCCGTTTCTATAGTTTCAGATCGTGATCCGTTGTTTGTGGCAGAGTTTTGAGAGAGTTTTCAGCATGCTTTGGGTGCTAGGTTAGACTTGATCACGGCTTATCATCCCCAGACAGATGGGCAAACTGAGTGGGTAAATCAGATCTTGGAGGATATGTTGAGAGCTTGTGTCCTCGATCTTGGTGGTAGTTGGGAAGAACACTTGCCATTGGTGGAGTTTGCTTATAATAATAGCTATCACTCCAGTATCGGGATGACACCTTTTGAGGCTTTGTATGGAAGGCCATGTCGATCACCTGCTTGTTTGATGGAGGTAGGAGATGCGCCGTTGTTAGGGCCAGAGTTGGTGAGGGAGACTACGGAGAAGGTAAATATTATTCGGGAACGTATTAAGACTGCACAGAGTCGTTAGAAGAGTTACGCTAATAGAAAACGTAAGGGGGTTGAGTTGAATGTTGGAGATTTTGTGTTTTTGAAGGTTTCGCCGATGAAGGGTATCATGCGGTTCGGAAAGAAGGGAAAGTTGGCACCTAGATTTGTGGGACCATATGAGATCACTGAGAGGATTGGTAATGTGGCTTACAAATTAGCTCTACCGCCTGCTTTATCTATGATTCACAATGTGTTCCGTGTATCCTTATTGCGGAAGTGTGTACAAGACCCTTCTCAAGTAGTATCACCAGAAGTGTTGGAGATTAGTGATGATCTAACGCATGTGGTGCGACCGGTTACTATTCTAGATCGGGATGTAAAGCAGATGCGACGCAAGAAAGTGAACTTGGTGAAAGTGCAATGGAGTGAAGATGAGAACGACATTACCTGAGAGTTAGAAGAGAAAGTTCGGCGTATGCACCCTGAACTTTTTGCTTAGTACCCTCTCCTATCGAATTTCGGGACGAGATTCTTTTGAGGTGTGTATATTGTAGCGACCCTAATTTTCTTAAGTCATTTATTTATTATTATGATTATTATTATCTTATTTTATTTTTGACTTTATTAATTGTGTGGTCACATGAAAATTTAATGTGATATTTAATAAATTTAATGTGGTGATTAATTAATTTAATTTGTTATTTAATTATATATAATTAATCTAAATATTTATATATTTATATTTGTTATAAAAAAAAAGGAGGTGTTATATATATAGGTATATATATATATATTATTCTTATATTTATATTTATATATATTATAATTATGTTCTATTATATAATATAATATATTATAATAATTAATTAAGTTCTAATAGGATTAGGTTTTAATATAATATAATATGTAACCAACTAGGTTTAGAGTTGAGAAGGAAACAAAGGAAAAAAAAAAAACAAACAAAAAGGAGAGAACAGTCGATCGAGAGAGGGAGAGAGAGAGAGAGAGAGACGGTGGAAGAAGGAAAAAGAGAGGAGAGAAAAGAAAAAAAAAGATTAGGGTTTTGTTTTGGTAGCTCTATTAATTCTTTAAATAATTTTTTGATCTTTAAAAAAATATTGTGAGTATAAAACCCATTTTTCTTGATTTATGTTTAATTTATTGCCTTTATTTTTATTTATTTTATTTATTTGATGTTAGTTTGATTTTGTATTTATTTAAAGATGATAGATTGATTTTAATTATTTTGATTAGTGGTGTATGTAAGGTTTAGGGTTTTTAGTTGATTGATTGATTTTGATTATTTTGATTAGTTGTGTATGTCAGATTTAGGGTTTTTACATGGATTTATTTTATGGTTGTAATCACACTTATGGTTGTATGAAATTAAAATTAATTAGGAACCCATAGATAAATTCCTTATACTCCACCATGACTCCATAGATTGTTGTTTTATTTGAGTGATGGTGAGAAAGAGTGTATAAAAAAAAGTGAGGATTATGAGATTTATTTGAATGCCTTAGGCTCGGCATTGTTATGTTTATTCTCATGTGTGAGATGTTGTGTACATATATATTGTTGCCTTGTTCCCATGAGTAGACAAGTGCTTTGATTTGCGCGCGTACGTATATGCTAACCATCCGGGGAGTGTGAGTCAAACTCGGGACGATATCCCCGTGCAAGTTTGGCTTCGGAGCGGTGTTAGGTATACGAGAGGCACATGGGATATATGTGTAGGCCGGAAGGGGAGGGCCGAAGTGGTGGAGTTAAGAAACAAAGAATTTAATTATGAATTTATTAGTATAGTGTAAATGGTACTGATATGTACATGATAAAAAAAAATATAAAACGATCTTGATAAATTATGAAATTTGAGCAGAAGCATGTATACGTGATTGTAGACAACTTTTGTGTTTTATCTTTTTATTAAAAAGATCGATTAGAACTTATAATCGGATGATCTTGATTATTGTCGGTTTGATCCATTTTAGCAAGGCAGATTTTAGAGGCTGTTTTAACCCATGAAACGAGCTCATTTTTATTGGTTTCGTGTAAACTAAAGTAAAACATTATTCTGCACACTTTTTGTGTTTTGAATTTTTTCGAAAAAAATCATCTTAGGACAGTTTTGGTTCGTTTTCAGCTTCAGATTTTTCGATTGAATTCTATCTAGATTTTTTATATCAAGTTTTCTCTTAACCTGTTCAGTTTCTGTTAAATTCGTTCGCATAGTCTTATAGGAAATTTGATTCTGTACAACTTTCGTTCTTTGAGTTTTGATCAATTCGAATTATTTAAGTATGAAACGGTATAATTTTATATTTTTTTTAATAAGCTACTTATGATTAAATTATACTAACTTTATTTGTTTTGGAGGATGGTGGGTCTTACTAACTTTTTATGCAGGGTTGACCCACCATATTTTTTATTTCTATTTTGTCTATTCTATAATCAATTTATATTTCGTTGTGTACGGACAAGAAACAAAATGCCACCGTATCTCGGGAAACTACCCATTCGTCTCGGTACGGTTGGAACTACTTGTTTTGTCCCGTGATAAGAATTAAATGTATTTTTGTCTGTGTCTGGTGGACACGTGGGTGTTAAATCTTGTACTCATACCAGTATACCCGTATACTGACCCGTTTTGTCTCTTGGCAACTCGGGTGCATTCTGTTTGAGCGCAGCTGAGCTTCCTTTACAGGATTAGTTGAGGTTACGGTGGTGATGAGAAGTAACTAAAGTTTTTGGATATATCTCTTGGATTTCTTTTTTTTTTTTTGAACTTAGGGTTGTTAGTAGTTTATGTATTTATTATTATTATTTTTTTTTTTATGACTTTAGTATTGGAATAATTTGGCATGGTTTGTAACCGTACTTTATTTAAGTTGTTTTGACTAGTTGTTGCTACCTTAATGTTGAGGTATTTGTTAGTTATGAATTTATGATGGATGGTTTGGTTGGCGTTTTAGTTTTTTTTTGTTTCACCCCTAGGATTTGGATGATGGAATATTAATTGGAGTTTAGTCCTAATTTAATATTTACTTGTCCAAATTTTGGGGCGTGACAAGTTTGCCAAACCCTTAGTAGAAATCGAGGTAGACAGAGGACTAGGCCGCTTGACCGGGCTAACATCTGATCCGTTTGAGCGACCGAGCTCCTTGGTTTACATTTGCGTCCGAGGTGGTCTGGCACTCTTCATGACCGAGCTAAAGTCGAACTCGTTTTGCGCAACCGCGATTCCACTTACACTTGCCATCCTTTTCCTGCAGAGTCCAAGGGAACCACAGACCAAATACCGAGGCTCTCAAAGACCGAGCAGCCATCAAACACCCGTCTGTGCCACTTCACCTCAGCCGAGCTAAACCAGCCGGCGACACATGGGGCGCTACTGCTTCCTTGTTGACACTCCGGCTGCCTTGGCCATATTCCGGGAAGAGTATGGTATCCCGGCTGACGTTCAATTAGAGCTCGGCGCCTTAGACATCAACCTTTGGGACAGATTAGACCAATGCCCCTTCACCGTGCTATCTATCATTGAAGGAGGCCTCCGCTTCCCGGTCAACCCATTAATGACCGAATTCTTGCGTCGCACCGGGCTAGCACCCACACAAGTCTCAACAAACACGTACTGAATAATCAACGGGATCCACGAGCTGAACAACCGGCTTAGAACCAACTTAGATTTAGCCGAGATATTCTGCCAATATACCCTTGGGCACACAAGCGGTGGCCTCGCCTATTACTTAAAGATTAGATCGGGCAAAGAAAAGATAGTGACCGGCACCCCGGACAAGGACTTGCACAACGACGACTTCTTCTGGGTGTCTGGCAACTATGAAACAGCCAATGTACCGGGTTGGTTCATTAGCAAGAACTTCGGTTCCACATGAAGCCGTGCTAACTTGCTCGGTCGATTGCCTTTCTTCACTATTCTATACTTACATTTTTCTTCTTTCCTTCGCAGCGATCGAAGCCCTGCAAGCTAACTGTCACTATCCCAACGAAGCAACCATCGGGACCGTGCTCCGTTACCGCAACCGGGACTGCCACGACCTCCTCGGTTACATACCAACTGCTCCACCAAAACCCAACCCCAAAGCTACTAGGAAGGAGCCTATGAGGCAAGGCCGAGTGTTCGCACTCGTACCAGGAGACGTACAAAATACCGAAACCGTCGCGTCAGGTATCCTTTCTATTTGTACCCAAAATGCGTATGTACTGATTGATTCGGGGTCTATACATTCATATGTATCACATGCTTTTTTGCGAAAATTGAATAGACCATTAGAACCCATGAATTATCTGTTAGCTGTATCTTCACCTGTTGGGGGATCTATGACTTGTTCTTATATGTACCCTGCATGTGAAATTATTGTTGGGGATATGCATCTGTATATTGATTTACTGCCATTGAACATTGACCATTTTGATGTAATATTGAGGATGGACTGGTTAACGAAGTATCATGCTACCATAGACTGTGTAACGAAACAAGTAGTTTTCCGTCCACCCGGACTGCCCGAATTTGTGTTTAACGGAGTAGGAGTAGTACCTCTCCCGTATCTGATTTCCTCCATGAAAGCCTTTAAATTGATTAGAAAGGGGTGTAAAGGGTATTTTTGTTCTATATTGACTGTACCTACTGATGATAATACTGATATGAACAATGTTCCTATAGTCAGAGAATTCCCAGATGTTTTTTCAGATGATCTGCCAGAAGATTTGATTGATAGGGAGATTGAGTTCACCGTTGATATAATTCCGGGTACACAGCCAGTATCTAAAGCTCCTTACCGAATGGCTCCGACTGAACTGAAAGAATTGAAAGTGCCGCTGCAAGAACTGTTAGATAAGAAGTTCATCAGGCCCAGTACTTTGCCATGGGGCACACCTGTCTTGTTTGTGAAAAAGAAAGACGGCTCACTGAGATTTTGTATTGATTACCGCGAACTGAACAAGGTAACTATGAAAAATAAATATCCATTGCCGCGTATTAATGACTTATTTGATCAGTTATAGGGTGCTCAAGTGTTCTCTAAGATTGATATCAGATTCGGATATCATCAGCTGAAAATTAAACCAGAGGACATTGACAAAACTGCTTTTCGAACGAGGTATAGACATCACGAATTTCTAGTTATGCCTTTCGGAGTTACAAATGCACCTGCTACATTTATGGACCTTATGAACAGAATTTTTAAATCATTTCTCGATGAATTTATTGTTATATTTATAGACGACATTTTGATTTATTCTAGAAGTGGGGAAGAACATGAACATCATCTAAGACTTGCCTTACAGACCTTAAGAGAACAGAAACTGTTTGCTAAACTGTCTAAATGTGAATTTTGGCTTGATCATGTTATGTTTTTGGGACATGTTATTAGCAAGGATGGAGTTTCAATTGATCCGTAGAAGGTTAAGGCAGTAGTAAATTGACCTAGACATACAAATGTTACAGAAGTCTGAAGCTTTTTGGGATTAGCCAGGTATTACAGAAGATTTGTCAAAGACTTCTCCAAAATTGCCTTACCATTGACTCAACTGACACAAAAAGGGATATCATTTGACTAGACTGACCAAAGAGAATCAACATTCCAAGAGTTGAAAACTCGACTTGTGACTGCACCGATTCTTACCCTACCTTCAGGTACGAATGGTTTTACCATTTTTAGTGATGCTTCTCATAAGGGTTTGGGATGTGTTTTAATACAGAATGGGAGAGTTATTGCCTATGCTTCTCGACAACTGAGACCGCATGAAAAGAACTACTCGACCCATGACTTAGAACTTGCTGCAGTAGTGTTCGCATTGAAAATCTGGCGTCACTACCTTTATGGGGCGACATGTGAAGTATATACCGAACATAAGAGTTTGAAATATTTCTTCACACAGAAAGAAGTGAACATGAGACAGCAGAGATGGCTAGAATTGATTAAAGATTATGACCTACAGATTTTGTACCATCCGGGGAAAGCCAACACCGTTGCCGATGCATTGAGTCGGAAATCGATTGGGAACTTAGCCTGTTTACTCACCGGACAGAAGGAGTTGCTATGTGACCTTGAGAAATTTGAAATTGAGATTATTTTGCGAGAACCAGGTGGAACAATAGCTGTTATTTCTGCTCAACCGGCACTGATTGAAGAGATTAAAAGAGGCAATAACAGGATGACTTCTTGAAGAAGATCATCGATGAACTAGAATCCAAACCGAGGCCGGATTTCAAATTTGAGAATAATGTGTTGAAATTCCAGAGAAAATTATGTGTACCGAATGACTCTGAACTGAAAAGAAGAGTTTTGCAGGAAGGCCATAATTCAAAACTGTCTATCCACCCAGGAAATACGAAAATGTATCAAGACTTGAAACTGAATTTCTAGTGGCCAGGAATGAAGGAAGAGATTGCTGATTTTGTATTAAAGTGTCTTTATTGCGAACAAGTCAAAGCGGAACATCAATGACCCACAGGCTTACTACAACCCTTACCAATACCGGAGTGGAAATGGGACCATATTACCATGGATTTCATTGTTGGTTTACCTCGCTCCAGTAAAAGAATGGACTCAATTTGGGCTATTGTTGATAGACTGACTAAATCTGCTCACTTCTTACCTGTCAAAACAATTTATAATGCAGACAAATTGGCTGTAATCTATATTGATGAAATTGTTAGACTGCATGGATTGCCTGTGTCTATTGTTTCTGATAAGGACTCGAAGTTTACATCAAGATTTTGGCAAAGCCTACAGACTGCATTGGGTACTGAACTGAGACTGAGTAGTGCATACCATCCTCAGACAGATGGCCAGTTAGAAAGGACCATCCAGACTCTGGAGGACTTATTGAGAATGTGTGTCCTTGATTTTCAGGAAAATTGGGAAAGCCATTTGTCATTGGCTGAATTCGCCTACAACAACAGTTATCACTCAAGTATTGGTATGGCGCCTTTCGAGGCATTGTATGGCAGAAAATGTAGAACTCCGATTTACTGGGCAGAAGTTGGAGATGGACCTTTGCTTGGGCCCGAGATTGTCTATGAAACTACAGAAAAAGTAAAACTGATCCAACAGAGACTGAAAACCGCACAGAGCCGACAGAAAAGTTATGCGGATATCAGAAAGCGAGACATAGAGTATGAAGTAGGTGATCACGTTTTTGTGAAAGTGACACCAATGAAAGGCCAGACTCGTTTTGGAGTCAAGGGTAAGTTAGCGCCGAGATACGTCGGACCGTATGAGATTATTGAGAAAATCAATCCGGTGGCGTATCAAGTAGCGCTTTCTCCTGAAATGGAGCATATGCACAACGTGTTCCATATTTCTATGTTGAGGGACTACCTCCGGGATCCTTTTCATGTGATAGAGCCGACCCGTGTAGTGTTAAGCGATGACTACACTTATGAGGAACGACCTGTTCAGATTGTAAACAGACGGATCAAGAAGTTGAGAAACAAAGAGATTCCGTTAGTGAAAGTTAACTGGCAGAACCATGGTGGCGTGTATGCCACTTGGGAAAGGGAAGATGACAGGGCCAAGTGATATCCTAACTTGTTTCCACTGAATCCTATTTTCTTCCAGAATGAAGGTAATTCGAGTTTGGAGGACCAAACTCTTTTTAAGGAGAGGGAGACTGTAATAACCCTCACCACTGATTGCTGATAACCCTACTGATTACTGCTAAACTAAGACTGATTATGATAATTGACTGAATTAACTGAAATCACTAAGCTGATTGATTGATTGTACTAGTTTGAATGCATATCTATCTGTTGACTATTAAACTATCTGTTCATGTTTTATGCTTTAAACTGCAAATTGAAAGCCTTATCGGCTGCCGAATCTGAAATTGATTAGTGATATGAGTTAATCATAATTTATGTGATTTTATGGTATATATATTTGAAATGTGATTTGGTATGGTTAAATTAGATCAAATATTGATAAAATGCACCACTTGGACTTAGTTACTATCTTGCCACTTAGTGGCTCATTACATGGAACATTTGGAGCCTTTGATACACATCGTTCTTGTTTATCTTAGAGAGGGGCCAAATCGTAGGAGATAAGTGAGAGAGGGAGAACTTGGCTTCAATTGAGAATTGGCTAGAGAACTTGAAGAAATTGTAGAGGATTTGTGCAAATTGAGTTTCTACACTTGAATACAAGACTTAAGGTAGAGTAATTACCTTCTTGATTGTGTATTTGAGTTGATTCTTGCATGGTTCATGAGCCTCTAGTGATTTAAGCCTAGAATTGGTCCTTATATGTTGAATTGAAGCTCATTCCATGCATGCATGCTTATATCCTAGCATTTTGAGATTGACTACATGGAATTTGGTACATGCATGTTCATATTATTGGTATAGTCCATGATTTCATCATGTTTTGGAAAGAATTGGCTCAATTGAGCTAGCTTTTGAAGCTTTGAAGTTGTTGAATTCATGCATGTTACACATTCATCATGTTCTTGAAATGTTGGTTGAAATTGGGTTTAATTCCCTCACCTTTGGGCTTTGATTTTACAAATTGAGTTTTGAATCATGTCATACTATGTATTTACAAGTGTTTTCCAGGAAATGGGCCTAAAGAAATCGAATTTGTTACATTTGAAGTTGAATTTGAGCTTGAGATTCAAATCTGGGAATTCCAGATTTTGAACTCACGCTCGAGCGGGGTGACTGGCACTCGAGCGTGAAATTCGTGCTCCCAGCACTTTGCACTGTTTTACAGTCCGCTCGAGCGGGGTATTGGACGCTCAAGCGAGGACTTGTGTCACACACTCGAGCGGGTGTCGAGCGCCCAATCGAGCGTGATTTTCACACATCCAGTACTTTTTCAGTATGCTCGAGCGTGAAAGTTTACGCTCGAGCGGAGTCTTTTGTTTGCATGTCCGTTCGAGCGGGGAATCCCACGCTCGAATGAGACCCATGTTTTCTAAAAATTCTGAAAATGTTTTTAAAGTGCATCTTTGCATCCTCATTCCATTCTAGGCATTCTTAGGCCTAGTTTAAGGTATCTTAATGAGGATATAGATGTAGAACCACACCGAGGCAAATTAAGGATTAAGTTACTATTTTCCCAACTGTATAGCTTAGTGTGTGTTCACTCTGTAACTGTGTAGGGTTGGCATTTGAGGACGTGCTCTAGTTTAACTGTAGCCCAGAACTCTGTGAGTAACAACTGTGTAAATATATGTTCAAATATGATTATCTTCTGAACAATTGAACTGTACTATTTTCTGAAATGATACTGTTACTGAATGAATATTGTCCTAATTGTGAACTGTATTGTGGCATCCTTAGCAACCTACTGTTACTGTGTTGTACTGCTATTGTCACAGAGATCTCTGTCAGTTCCCACGTTGGAACCACTACTGTTTACTGATATGATGGCCATCAACTAACTGTTCGGTCTAATAAGACCTACTATACTGTTTTGCTACTGGATTTACCACATATGACTGTAATGACTGAATGACTGTTATACTGAATCAATTGACTGTTTTCAATACTGTAAGGACATTCATTCTTAACCTCTTTACGCATTATGTTATTCACTGGGCTTTAGCTCACTGTTCATATATATATGTAGCTGTATAGGCACCGGATCGTTGCTAGAAGCGTCGGGGTAAACTCCAGTTTTGTTAAGCCAACCACTGTGCCTCACTGCGAGGTTCCGAGCCTGTCAAGCCAGGGCTTTTGGGGTGTTTTAGTTTTTTCCCTTTTTGTATCTGTTATGTAACTACTGCTTAGACTGAATGTTTTTGTACTGTACTGTTTAATAGGGATTAAGTCCCTGTCCTGAATGATTGTATACATTGTACATACTGTCTTGGTACTGATTGTATATAGATATATATGAAAAGTCTTTTTGCATACAGACTGTCACAGCTCATTGGACATTGTCTATTTACTGTTTTAGCTTCCGCCATGCCCCTGTACTCTGTATTATTGTTTGACTGTTAAGTAGGCCTTCGGTAATCTCGGATTACTGGCCGGTTACGGTACTAAACCCATAGGGGCGGGTTTCGGTCGTGACAGAGTGGTATCAGAGCGATACTTAACCACGAGTTATACCGCACATACATGTCCAAATGAGCTATAGGGTGTCCTAGAAAAGCAATTAGGGCATCACATGAGCATGAAAAGTGTGTGTGGACATGACATGAATATGTGTTAATCTGTTGAAACATATAACTGCTTATGTTTAAATGTTTAAAGTATGCAACTTTATGTTTATTATTACTATGTTGCATATAATGAAATGGATAATGCAAGCACTACTAATGAAACTGAATCCTCTGAGGTAAGAATGGCGAGGTTGGAGAGAATGGTGGAACTACTAACCGCAAGACTAGAACAACAACAGAACCAACAGCCCCTACCTCCTCTAGTATAACCAGAGCCACCTGTTAATGATGATATCGTAGCTTTGACACAGAAATTTATTAAGATGAAACCGTCATCCTTTCAGGGAGGCCTTGAGCCCTTAAAGGCTGAGGCTTGGGTTCTTGAAACAGAAAAATTGTTTTAAGTGTTTCCGTGCTCTGAGCACATAAAGTGTTGTTAGCTACCTTCACCTTACAAGAAGAAGCTAGAAGGTGGTAGATGTTGATCCGTGATACAAATACTGTCATGACCTGGGCACAATTTAAGGAGTCCTTCTTCGAAAAGTACTTTCCTCAGTGTGTCAGGGATAGAAAGGTGACTGAATTTGAACAACTGAAACAAGGTACCATGTCCGTAGGAGAGTATGAAACAAAGTTTACAGAACTTGCCCATTATGCACCACACATGGTTGATACAGATTACAAAAAGGCCAGGAAGTTTGAAGGCGGCCTTAATGTTGAAATCCTTGATAGGATCAATGTTTTGAAACTATTGAAGTATGTGGATGTCCTTGACTGAGCCATTATGGCCGAAGCAAATATCGAAGCTTTGAAACAGACTGAAACACCCGTAACTGAGTGGCGCGGGAAGAAACGGGGTTTTAAATTCAAGAAAGGTAGAAACAACACACTGAACAAAAAGCAAAACTCAGGGTCAACCACCAGCTCTAGTCAGGGAAGTGGTTCCATATCGCCCTGCTCCGAATGTGGTAAGAAACACAAAGGGGTTTTTTATAAATTATCCAGTGCTTGTTACAGGTGTGGCAAGGTGGGCCACATAGTAAAAAATTGCCCCTCTGCTCCTCAGGGCAATAGTAAAGCTGCAGCCCGCGGCGCAGCATCAACTACTCCACCAAAACCAAACCCCAAAGCTACTGGGAAGGAGCCTATGAGGCAAGGCCGAGTGTTCGCACTCGTACCGGGAGACGTACAAAATACCGAGACCGTCGTGTCAGGTATCCTTTCTATTTGTACCCAAAGTGCGTATGTACTGATTGATTCGAGGTCTACACATTCATAGGTATCGCATGCTTTTTGCAAAAATTGAATAGACCATTAGAACCCATGAATTATCTGTTAGCTGTATCTTTACCTATTAGGGGATCTATGACTTGTGTTTATATGTACCCTGCATGTGAAATTATTGTTGGGGATGTGCATCTGTATATTGATTTACTGTCATTGAACATTGACCATTTTGATGTAATATTGAGGATGGACTGGTTAACGAAGTATCATGCTACCATAGACTGTGTAACGAAACAAGTAGTTTTCCGTCCACCCGGACTGCCCGAATTTGTGTTTAACAGAGTAGGAGTAGTACCCCCCCCGGTATCTGATTTCCTCCATGAAAGCCTTTAAATTGATTAGAAAGGGGTGTAAAGGGTATTTCTGTTCTATATTGACCGTACCTACTGATGATAATACTGATGTAAACAATGTTCTTATAGTCAGAGAATTCCCAAATGTTTTTCCAGATGATCTGCCAGGGGATTTGATTGATAGGGAGATTGAGTTCACCGTTGATGTAATTCCGGGTACACAGCCAGTATCTAAAGCTCCTTACCGAATGGCTCCGACTGAACTGAAAGAATTGAAAGTGCAACTGCAAGAACTGTTAGATAAGAAGTTCATCAGGCCCAGTACTTCACCATGGGGCGTACTTGTCTTGTTTGTGAAAAAGAAAGACGGCTCACTGAGATTTTGTATTCACTACCGCGAACTGAACAAGGTAATTGTGAAAATAAATATCCATTGCCGCGTATTGATGACTTATTTGATCAGTTACAGGGTGCTCAAGTGTTCTCTAAGATTGATCTCAGATCCGGATATCATCAGCTGAAAATTAAACCAGAGGATATTGACAAAACTGTTTTTCGAACGAGATATGGACATTACGAATTCCTAGTTATGCCTTTCGGAGTTACCAATGCACCTGCTGCATTTATGGACCTTATGAACAGAATTTTTAAACCATTCCTCGATGACTTTATTGTTGTATTTATATACGACATTCTGATTTATTCTAAAAGTAGAGAAGAACATGAACATCATCTAAGACTTGCCTTACAGACCTTAAGAGAACAGAAACTGTATGCTAAACTGTCTAAATGTGAATTTTGGCTTGATCATGTTATGTTTTGGGGACATGTTATTAGCAAGGATGGAATTTCAGTTGACCCGCAGAAAGTTGAGGCAGTAGTAAATTGGCCTAGACCTACAAATGTTACAGAAGTCCGAAACTTTTTGGGATTAGCCAGGTATTACAGAAGATTTGTCAAAGACTTCTCCAAAATTGCCTTACCATTGACTCAACTAACACAAAAAGGGATATCATTTGACTGGACTGACCAAAGAGAATTAGCATTCCAAGAGTTGAAAACTCGTCTTGTGACTGCACCGATTCTTACCCTACCTTCAGGTACGAATGGTTTTACCATTTTTAGTGATGCTTCTTATAAGGGTTTGGGATGTGTTTTAATGCAGAATGGGAGAGTTATTGCCTATACTTCCCGACAACTAAGACCGCATGAAAAGAACTACCCGACCCATGACGTAGAACTTGCTGCAGTAGTGTTCGCACTGAAAATCTGGCGTTACTACCTTTATGGGGCGACATACGAAGTATATACCGACCACAAGAGTTTGAAATATTTCTTCACACAGAAAGAAGTGAACATGAGACAGCAGAGATGGCTAGAATTGATTAAAGACTATGACCTACAGATTTTGTACCATCCGGGGAAAGCCAACACCGTTGCCGATGCATTGAGTCGGAAATCGATTGGGAACTTAGCTTGTTTACTCACCGGACAGAAGGAGTTGCTATGTGACCTTGAGAAATTTGAAATTGAGATTATTTTGCGAGAACCAGGTGGAACAATAGCTGCTATTTCTGCTCAACCGGCACTGATTGAAGAGATTAAAGAGAGGCAACAACAGGATGACTTCTTGAAGAAGATCATCGATGAACTAGAATCCAAACCGAGGCCGGATTTCAAATTTGAGAATAATGTGTTGAAATTCCAGGGAAGATTATGTATACCGAATGACTCTGAACTGAAAAGAAGAGTTTTGCAAGAAGGCCATAATTCGAAACTGTCTATCCACCCAAGAAATACGAAAATGTATCAAGACTTGAAACTGAATTTCTGGTGGCCGGGAATGAAGAAAGAGATTGCTGATTTTGTATCAAAGTGTCTTTATTGCCAACAAGTCAAAGCGGAACATCAACGACCTACAGGCTTACTGCAACCCTTACCGATACCGGAGTGGAAATGGAAACATATTACTATGGATTTCATTGTTGGTTTACCTCGCTCCAGTAAAGGTATGGACTCAATTTGGGTTATTGTTGATAGACTGACTAAATCTGCTCACTTCTTATCTGTCAAAATAATTTATAATGCGGGCAAATTGGCTGTAATCTATATTGATGAAATTGTTAGACTGCATGGAGTGCCTGTGTCCATTGTTTCTGATAGGGACTCGAAGTTTACATCGAGATTTTCGCAAAGCCTATAGACTGCATTAGGCACTGAACTGAGACTGAGTAGTGCATACCATCCTCAGACAGATGGCCAATCAGAAAGGACCATCCAGACTCTGGAGGATTTACTGAGAATGTGTGTCCTTGATTTTCAGGGAAATTGAGAAAGCCATTTGCCATTGGTTGAATTCGCCTACAACAACAGTTGTCACTCAAGTATTGATATGGCGCCTTTCGAGGAATTGTCTGGCAGAAAATGTAGAACTCCGATTTACTGGGCAGAAGTTGGAGATAGGCCTTTGCTTGGACCCGAGATTGTCTATGAAACTACAGAAAAAGTAAAATTGATCCAACAGAGACTAAAAACCGCACAGAGCCGACAGAAAAGTTATGCAGATATCAGAAGGCGAGACAGAGAGTATGAAGTAGGTGATCACGTTTTTGTGAAAGTGACACCAATGAAAGGCCAGACTCGTTTTGGAGTCAAGGGTAAGTTAGCGCCGAGATACGTCAGACCGTATGAGATTATTGAGAAAATCAATCTGGTGGCGTATCAAGCAGCGCTTTCTCCTGAAATGGAGCATATGCACAACGTGTTCCATATTTCTATGTTGAGGGACTACCTCCGGGATCCTTTTCATGTGATAGAGCCGACCCGTGTAGTGTTAAGCGATGACTACACTTACGAGGAACGACCTGTTCAGATTGTAAACAGACGGATCAAGAAGTTGAGAAACAAAGAGATTCCGTTAGTGAAAGTTGACTGGCAGAACCATGGTGGCGTGTATGCCACTTGGGAAAGGGAAGATAACAGGGCCAAGTGATATCCTGACTTGTTTCCACTGAATCCTATTTTCTTCCAGAATGAAGGTAATTCGAGTTTGGAAGACTAAATTCTTTTTAAGGAGGGGAGACTGTAATAACCCTCACCACTGATTGTTGATAACCCTACTGATTACTGCTAAACTAAGACTGATTATGATAATTGACTGAATTAACTGAAATCATTAAGCTGATTGATTGATTGTACTAGTTTGAATGAATATTTATCTATTGACTGTTAAACTATCTGTTCATGTTTTATGCTTTAAACTACAAATTGAAAGTCGTATCGGCTGCCGAATCTGAAATTGATTAGTGATATGAGTTAATCATAATTTATGTGATTTTATGGTATATTTATTTGAAATGTGATTTGGTATGGTTAAATTAGATCAAATATTGATAAAATGCACCACTTGGACTTAGTTACTATCTTGCCACTTAGTGGCCCATCACATAGAACATTTGGAGCCTTTGATACACATCATTCTTGTTCGTCTTAGAGAGGGGCCAAACCGTAAGAGATAAGTGAGAGAGGGAGAACTTGGCTTCAATTGAGAATTGGCTAGAGAACTTGAAGAAATTGTAGAGGATTTGCGCAAATTAAGTTTTTACACTTGAATACAAGACTTAAGGTAGAGTAATTACCTTCTTGATTGTGTATTTGAGTTGATTCTTGCATGGTTCATGAGCCTCTAGTGATTTAAGCCTAGAATTGGTCCTTGTATGTTGAATTGAAGCTCATTCCATGCATGCATGCTTATATCCTAGCATTTTGAGATTGACTACATGGAATTTGATACATGCATGTTCATATTATTGGTATAGTCCATGATTTCATCATGTTTTGGAAAGAATTGGCTCAATTGAGCTAGCTTTTGAAGCTTTGAAGTTGTTGAATTCATGCATGTTACACATTCATCATGTTCTTGAAATGTTGGTTGAAATTGGGTTTAATTCCCTCATCTTTGGACCTTGATTTTACAAATTAAGCTTTGAATCATGTCATACTATGTATTTACAAGTGTCTTCCAGGAAATGGGCCCAAAGGAATCGAATTTGTTACATTTGAAGTTGAATTTGAGCTTGAGATTCAAATCTGGGAATTCCAGATTTTGAACTCACGCTCGAGCGGGGTGACTGGCGCTCGAGCATGAAATTCGTGCTCCCAGCACTTTGCACTGTTTTACAGTCCACTTGAGCGGGGTATTGGACGCTCGAGCGAGGACTTGTGTCACACGCTCGAGCGGGTGTCGAGCACCCAATCGAGTGTGATTTTCACACATCCAGTACTTTTTCAGTATGCTCGAGCGTGAAAGTTTATGCTCGAGCGGAGTCTTTTGTTTGCATGTCCGCTCGAGCGGGGAATCCCACACTCGAGCGAGACCCCTGTTTTCTGAAAATTCTGAAAATGTTTTTAAAGTGCATCTTTGCATCCTCATTCCATTCTAGGTATTCCTAGGCCTAGTTTAAGGTATCTTAATGAGGATATAGATGTAGAACCACACCGAGGCAAATTAGGGATTAAGTTACTATTTTCCCAACTGTATAGCTTAGTGTGTGTTCACTCTGTAACTGTGTAGGGTTGGCATTTGAGGACGCGCTCTAGCTTAACTGTAGCCCAGAACTCTGTGAGTAACAACTGTGTAAAGATATGTTCAAATATGATTATCTTCTGAACAATTGAACTGTACTGTTTTCTGAAACGATACTGTTACTGAATGAATGATGTCCTAATTGTGAACTGTATTGCGGCATCCTTAGCAACCTACTATTACTGTGTTGTACTGCTACTGTCACAGAGATCTCTGTCGGTTCCCACGTTGGAACCACTACTGTTTACTGATATGATAACCATCAACTGACTGTTCGGTCTGATAAGACCTATTGTACTGTTTTGCTACTGAATGTACCACATATGACTGTAATGACTGAATGACTGTTATACTGAATCTATTGACTATTTTCAATACTGTAAGGACATTCATTCTTAACCTCTTTACGCATTATGTTATTCACTGGGTTTTAGTTCACTGTTCATATATATATGTAGGTGTACAGGCACCGGACTGTTGCTAGAAGCGTCGGGGTAAACTCCAGTTTTGTTAAGCCCACCACTATGCCTCACTGCGAGGTTCTGAGCCTGTCAAGCCAGGGCTTTTGGGGTGTTTTAGTTTTTTCCCTTTTTGTATCTGTTATGTAACTACTGCTTAAACTGAATGTTTTTGTACTGTACTGTTTAATAGGGATTAAGTCCCTGTCCTGAATGATTGTATACATTGTACATATTGTCTTAGTACTGATTGTATATAGATATATATGAAAAGTCTTTTTGCATACAGACTGTCACAGCTCATTGGACATTGTCTATTTACTGTTTTGGTTTCCGCCATGCCCCTGTACTCTGTATTATTGTCTAACTGTTAAGCAGGCCTTCGGTAATCTTGGATTATTGGCCGGTTACGGTACTAAACCCATAGGGGCGGGTTTGGGTCGTGACAATAATCAACCCAGTCAACAGGAGTAAAATATCTCGGTTGAAATCTCAAAGTTGAGCAAAACATAAACTCATTCAACTGGAGTAGACATCTCGGTTGAGAATCTCAAAGTTGAGCAAAACATCAACTCATTCAACTGGAGTAAACATCTCGGTTGAGAATCTCAAAGTTGAGCAAGACACCAACTTATTCAATCGAAGTAAAACATCTCGGTTGAGAATCTCACAGTTGAGCAAAACATCAACTCGTTCAACCGGAGTAAAACATCTCAGTTTTAATTTCAAAGTTAAGCAAAACATCAACTCGTTCAACCAGAGTAAAACATCTCGGTTTAAATCTCAAAGTTGAGCAAAACACCAACTCTTTCAACCGGAATAAAACATCTCAGTTGAAATCTTAAAGTTGGGCAAAACATCAACTCTTTTAATCGGAGTAAAACATCTCAATTATAATTTCAAAGTTGAGCAAAACATCAACTCTTTTAACCGGAATAAAACATCTCGGTTGAAATCTCAGAGTTGAGCAAAACACCAACTCTTTCAACTGGAGTAAAACATCTCGGTTGAGAATCTCAAAATTTAAAAAGCAACAATCAGAATGCTAAGGCAAAAATGAGACACTTCTATATATTGACAAAAAGAATATTACATTCTGAAGTGTAAGGCAAAAAATTCATTTGCACAAAAAGAAAACAAAAGCTAAAAATAGTACAATTTAAGGTTGGCCGTATTCTATGGCCGGGGTATTCCTCTTCCCTCCAGGTCCTCCAAGTGGTATGCCCTCTTGCCCGCCAGACCGGTGATCTTGTAGGGTCCTTCCCAGTTTGCCCCTAGTTTGCCTTCACCCGGCACCAGGGTATTGCCTATGACCTTCCTCAAGACCCAGTCACCCACTTTGAACGGTCTGGGGTGCACCGTTTTGTTGTATTTTCTTGAAAGCTCTTGTTGGTAGGTGGCCACATGGATGAGAGCCTTTTTCCCGGCATTCTTCCACTAGGTCCAATTCCAGGGCAATGGCTTCAGCGTTCAGCTCGGGCTCAAAACTTTCACTTCTGATGGTGGGCATACCAACTTCCAAAAGGATGACCGCCTCCATGCCATATGCCAAGGCAAAAGGAGTTTCCCCGGTTGATCGGCGCCGAGTCGTTCGGTATGCCCGAAGAACACTTGGGAGTTCCTCGGGCCATTTGCCTTTGGCTTTCGCAAGCATTTTCTTCAACCCATCAAGAATGGTCTTGTTTGATGCTTCTGCTTGACCATTAGACTGCGGGTAAGCCGAGGTTGAATTATAGAATTCAATCTTCAAGTCTTCACAAAATCCTCTGAATAGGTGGCCGTCAAATTGGGTGCCGTTATCCGAGATCAGAATTTTGGGGACGCCAAACCGCGTTACCACATTCTGCCAGACAAACTGTTTGACGTCTTTCTTCTTAATTGTCGCCAAAGGCTCAGCTTCAACCCATTTGGTGAAGTAGTCTGTGGTCGCGATGAAGAACTTCCGGTTGCCTGGCGCCGTTGGGAATGGCCCCACTATATCTAGCCCCCACATCGCAAAGGACCAAGGGCTGGTGAGGGGTAGAAGTTCCCTGACCGGTTGGTGGATTTGGTGGGCAAACTTCTGGCACTTCTCACATTTACGAACATACTTCTACGCGTCTGCTTGCATGCACGACCACTAATATCCTTGCGATTTAGCCCGATAGGCTAGAGATCTGCCCCCTATGTGACTGTCACAGATGCCTTCGTGAATTTCATACAGGAAGGCTTCCACGCTGCTTGGGTGAACACACTTTAAATAGGGACCGGTGAAAGACTTCTTGTATAAAGCGCCTGATGGAGAGAAATCGCTTTGACTTCACTCGGACTTTATGTGCTTCCTTCTTGTCGGCTAGAAGGGTCCGTTCTCTGAGAAAGAAGATAATAGGGTCCATCCAAGAAGGACCTAGCTCGGCGCAGAGTACTTCTGTTTGCCCGGTTTCCTCAATGCTGGGCCTCGGTAGGAACTCAATCAGGAGAGGGCTGGGAGATGTGTCATCGACCATGGAAGCAAGGCCGGCTAATTCGTCTGCGCGGCCATTTTCTTCACGGCCAATCTGTTGGACCCTTATCACCTGGAATCGTTTGACGTGGTCCCTGACCAGAGCTTGGTACTTCACCATTCTGTCATCCTTTGCTTCATAAATCCCAGAAACTTGGTTAACCACAAGCTGAGAATCACTGTAAACCATTAGCTCGGATGCTTGCATCTGAAGCGCGTTCTTAAGCCCGGCTAAAAGCGCCTCGTACTCAGCCTTATTGTTTGTTGTAGGGAATCCAAGGGTGATAGAGTGTTCGATGGTTAGTCCATCTGGCGAAATCAGAACGATGTCCAGCCCAGCACCGTGGCGGTTAGAAGCCCCATCAACAAAAAGTTTCCACATTTCTCCTACGAAGAGCTTCCAACATTCTGAAGGGTCCTAGGAGGCCTGAAGATTGATGTTACCATGGTAGCTCGGCTGTTCGGCGTCAGGTTCAATATTGATCGGTTCCACTTCCTCCCCTCTTGGTGGTGCGGCACCGGACAGAACAAGTTGGTCGGTGATACCCAACTCTGTCGACGCATCGCCGGGTGGAAGTGTCGTACTAGCTGAAGGATCTTCGGTGGGGCGCGCAATGTCTGCGTCGCCAACATCGTCAAGTTGTGTAATTTCGGTCGAGCTTGTATTCACTTCCTCATCTGCCGCGGTAATATCCACCGGGCATACCAGATGAGTTCTAGGTGAGAATTCAGCAACGAAGTCGGCCAATGTCTGGGTTTTTATGACAGTGCATCGCTGAAACTTGACATCAAACTGTCCCAATTTGACCGCCCACTTGAGAATTCGACCGGAGAAATCCGCCAGCTCGAACAAAGCTTTGAGGGGGAACTCGGTCAAAACGATGATGGTATGAGCATAGAAATAGTGCGCCAACTTCCTAGAGGCCATCAACAATGCCAATGCAAGTTTTTCCAGCGGCAAGTATCTCGACTTTGCCGGTAGCAAGGTTTTGCTGACGTAGAAGATGGGGAGGTTCTTGATTCCTTTTGACCGGACAAGCACCGCACTGACTGCATGCTGAGAAACGGCCAGATAAAGGTAGAGTTTTTCGCCAGGTTTCGGTGTGACCAACAGGGGCGCTGAAGACAGATACTCCTTGAGCTCGGCCAAAGCCTAGTCACATTCTTCATCCCATGAAAACTTTGATTTCAGAGCTTAAAAGAAGGGGCAACAGCGATCTGATGACCAGCTTATAAATCGGTTAAGCGCGGCGGCCATTCCGGCTAGATGTTGCACGTCCTTAGCCGAGCTAGGCTACTTTAATTCTTGTACGGTTCTGATTTGTGTGGGATCTGCTTCGATGCCTCGGTTTGTGACTAGGAAACCTAAGAATTTTCTGAATCCCACACCAAAGGCACACTTAGACGCATTTAAGGGTAGCTTGTGTCGTTTGAGAATGGCGAACATCTCGGCCAAGTCGGACAAGTGGTCTACTTGATGCCGGCTCTTAACCACCATATCATCTATATAAGCCTCCATTGTCCGGCCTAGCAGAGGAGTGAACATCTTGGTCACCATCCTTTGAAAAGTTGCCCCGACGTTCTTCAAACCAGAAGGCATGACTCGGTAGCAGAAGAGTCCCCTTGGTGTAGTGAAGGAGGTGATCTCGCGGTCGGGGCCATGCATGACAATCTGATGATAACCATGGTAGGCATCCAAGAAACTGAGCCTGTTATGTCCAGCCGTTAAGTCCACAAGCTGGTCTATTCTAGACAGTGGAAAGCTGTCTTTAGGGCAAGCTCGGTTGACGGTCTTGTAGTCGACACAAAGTCGCCACTTCTCATTCTTCTTGGGTACAACAACTGTGTTTGAAATCCACCGAGGGTAGTGCACTTCCTAAATAGCTCGTGTCTCAAGCAAGTTCTTCACCTCTTCCACAACTACCTCGGCGTGATGCAACGCTGATCTCCTCGTTCTCTGAATGACCGGCTTTGCACCAGGAAAAACATTCAGGTGATGGCAAATGAAACTCGGATCGATGCCGGGCATGTCGTAAGGCGACCATGCGAAGACTTCGATGTTTGCCATCAAGAATTCCACCATATCGGTCCTTTCTTGGGCGGTAAGGCTTGAACCGAGCAAGACGAACTTGTTTGGACTTTTTGTGTCAATCCGAACTTCCACCAATTCTTCAACGGCCTTGTCCTCAGCCTTGGTGCCCACATCGTCAAGGACTCCCGGTCTTTCGGTCCTTAATCATTTGGACGAAGCTTTTGGCAGCTCGGCTCCCGTTGATTGCCACGAAGCATTGCTTCAACATGACTTGATCGCCTCAAACTTCCTCGATTACCCCCATAGCCAAAGGGAATCTCATCACCTGGTGGTAGGTCGACGCTACGGCCTGCATAGCGTGAAGCCATCCCCTTCTAAGGATCAAGTTGTATGTGGACGGCACTTGCAACACCCGGAACTCCACTTGCTTGACCACGGATCCCGCTTTGATCGGCAGAATAATCTTTCCCAAAGGCCACTCAGGTTGTGAGTTGAAACCAACCAGTAGCGAAGTTACCGGAGCCAAGTCTGTATCCCGAAGCTTGAGCTGTTTGAATGCGTCGTAATACATGATCTCGACCGAGCTTCCCTGATCAATCAAGATGCGTTTGACATTGAATTCTTTGACGTGGAGTGTGACCACTAAGGCATCGTTGTGCGGCGTCTGAATGCGCTCTAGGTCCCTTGTAGAGAAACTGATCACGTATTTTTCTTCGGTCTTGCCCCTTTTGATCGTGGGCTGGACCGACAAAACTTCCTTCATGTGCTCCGCTTTCTTGATCATACCTTAGAGTTCACATACATGCGCCAGTTCCACAATGCCGTGGATAACATTAACAATGCCCTGAGGGGGTGCCTCCAAGTCATCCGGTCCACGCGGATCAACTGGAGCAGGATGCGCGGCTTTAATACCCCCATCAATGTAAAGGTCCAAGTGTCTGGCTGCGACTAGCTCCTCCAAGTGTTGCTTTAGAGGTAAACAATCCTCTGTCCGGTGTCCGCGCTCCCAGTGAAATGTGCAGCGGTACCGCGGATTGAAACCCTTCTGCACGTCGCCTAACTTAGCAGGAAACCGGACATAATCCTCGTTACGGATTTCACTAAGTATGTGATAAATTAGAATCTTAAAGACCATGGTGATGCCTGTCCTGGCTTTCAACCTTCTGTTCGCATCAGCTACGTCGTCGCGGGGGTATTCATCTCGGTCATTTCGTCGACCCTACCCCGGTTTCGACTATTTGAACCTCGGTCAGATTCCTCGGCGCGATCATTTGAACGGTTGGTCTCCTGTCCGACCGCGTGCACCTTACTAGCCGACCTCTTTTCTGTTGCTACCTCCAGTTACCTTCGCGGTAGATGCTGCCGCATCATCTTCTACTCGGATGTGCTCGTTGATGCGCTGCATTAATTGGCCCATGGATGTCGGCTGGTGCATAGTAAGCGAGTCCCGCAGTTTATGTCCGATCGGGAAACCACGCTTATATTGAGTGATTTCCAGGTTGACCTGGCAATCCAAGATCTCGTTGAAAGTTTCCCAGTATCTGGAGTTGTATGCCTTGAGTGTGTCGCTCGGCTCCATCTTGACACTGAGAAGGTGGTCAACTTCCTTTGGCGTTTTGGTGTTGGTCTTGAAACGTGGCTTCCGCCAACTGTTGCCACCTTTCGATGCTTCCCTCCGGAAACCTCTCGAACCACTTCAAGCCTAGCTCGCCCAAACTTGACAGGAAGATAAGGCACATAAGAGCGTCATTTTGCCTATGTGCGGCCATGACCTGTCGGAAGTGGCTTACATGCATACATGGATCGATTTTTCCATCGTAGAGCGTGAACTTTGGCTGGTGGAAGCCCGTCGGAAGCGGTGTTATTTCTATCTCCAGGAAGAAAGGAGTGACGCTTAGCCTCGCCAAGTCTGTGTCTAGAAGGAGAGGCGCAGCTAGGCGGGGTGGAGGCATTCTGACCTCTTCACTGGCATGAATCCCATAGGATAGCCGCTGGAACGCTGGCACCCTCTGAGCCTCCCGCCGACGAGCCTGTTCCTTCAAGACTACCCGCAAATCCTCTGAATGAGCGGAATAAGAATACCTCGACGTCGTCGCCGGACGTGAGGGTTGATAGGTGCTGTCTTGCGCGGTGGACTTCTCTACGTGCGCGTCGAAATCTCCAACCTTGTAACTTCTGGTGATTGAGATGGACGAAGTATGCCGCTGGCTCTGACTGCCTGAACGGCGGGGTTGGGTGCGGTCACTGTGGTCTCCCACTCCAGCTACATGCTTCCCTTTGACATGCCGCTTGAGATCCTCCATCTCCGCCGCCATTCGCCGGATGACGGCGTCTTGGTCCCTTAGCTTGTGTTCCAGTCGTCTGGCATGCGATTCTCTCCGCCGCCGGTGATCGTCTGGACTCCGTGAATGACCAAAGGTTCTTCCGCGCTTATCCTACGCGTCTCTTGAATGTCCTCCTGGAGAAGTCTCCAGGTCCGCCATAGGAAGAATGGCAAGATGTCCTTTTCTCCGTCTGCCTGACTCCGGGGTAACTCCGTCGATGGCAGACAACGGAATCTCGCCGTTGTTCGCCATGGACGGCGATCAGATGAGCTTGGAAGACAAGGTTTTGTCTGTTAAGTTTCCACAGACGGCGCCAATTGTACAGGGAGAAAATATTCAGGCAAACCCGTACTCCTTTCTTCCAAGCTCCTGTCTGTCCGATCGACCTGCGAGCATAACGACGGTGAGCTACTCGGCGGTGTGTGGCCGGAAAATCCCTCTGACGATCAAGTTAGCGCACACACACACACACACACACAGAGGGATAGATAGAGAAGAGAGAGTTGAGTGTAAGTGTATATCACACCAAATGTTCATCTGTCAAGCATGGGGGGCGCAGACTCGCTTATATACCTTCTGCGTCCCAAATCTACTCTCATTAGTCTCTCGACACGTGGCGTAGCTATCCCATCTGTCAGCACAAATCTAGTTGATCATCACCTAACCAAACTGCCAGCCCACACTACCGGGATCTCGGCAACCGGGCTGTATTATCTCGGCTGCCAACGGCTGTTTTGCACAAGCTAGAGCGCTCCGCTCGCCGAGCTCAACGACGACCGGGCTTGGTTGCATTCCGGCATAGCCGACCTGAAAACTGGTCGAGCTGGTAAACCAAAGACCTTTCCAGCCGGGCTGGAAGCGCGAACCATGGGAACAGGACCGGCTTCCATTATCTCAGCCAAATTACCCAATTAGCTCGGTTTCATATAAACAAGCCAAGTAGCTTGGACCTAGCATGGTCCTGGGCCATTACCGAGCACAACCCTCTCCGGCTAAGCCCAAGCTACCACGGTCCACAACATGTTCGGCCCATAATCTGCCCGGTCATTATCACGGCCCAATCCAGCTCATAAATTTCCCTCTCAGATAGTATAGAAAAACAGGGCAATTTAGGTCTATAAAAAGCATAACAATTCAAAAAAAAAAAAGACCTCTTGCCGTACAAATCCAAACATGTAGGATTGTAATATATATATTCTAAAAGAATTTCATGGAATAACTTTCTAAGTTAATGGGACTTGGACTACAAGAAATTTCACAGGCCTTTCGGGTCAATTTCTCTACTATATTATGAGTTGAATTTATTTTGTCTTTGCAAATTTTATAAAAAAATAGTTTGTAGAATATTTTAAATTTTTATTAAAATTTTTTACTTTAGAAGTATGTCTTATGTAATAGAATCTAAAAGTAAAAATATTTTGAAAAAATTTACTAAAGATAAAAAAAAAGGACTTATGTGTCATCAAACCCTATTAAAAAAGTCACTAATTATTAATTTTCAACAATAATTTGAAAATTTTGTCACAAAAATGTCACTAATTATAAATTTTAGTGATAGTTTAAAAAAAAGCATCACAAAAAGTGTTACTAATTTTTAACTTTTATTGACAGTTTAAAAAATTCATTATAAAAAAACTTCATTAATTATAAATTTTAGCGATAATTTATAAAAATCATGAAAAAAAGTCACTGATTGTCAATTTTTAGAGATATGCAAAAAATCATCATAAAAAATTATATTTAACGACGATTTTAGTATGACTTATTTTTAATAAGACTTAATGAGAATTAAATATAAATTATTAAAATCTATTGATAATTTACCCATAAAAAAAAAATAAATAATCAAACTCCACCTAAACTTTTATAATAACAAAAAAGTATCATTTTTAACCGAAGAAATTACAGATCAGTGATGGTTTGAAAAAATAATTGTCAATTCATAAGAAAATTTAAAATTTTAGTTATTAATATTTATAAAATTTATCACTAATTTATAATAATTACATTTTACAAATATAATATTTTCCATTTTAATATCTTCCACACATATCAACTTGGATCGAAAACTGTAACTCTCGAATGGTCATGACGCATGAGGAGCGATTTAAATGGCATCAGCTTTGAGGTTTCGTTTGGCAGTTTAATACTTTAGTTTAAAAATTAAAAAATTATTGAAAAAAATTTAAAAGTTAACAATTTATATTAAAAAAATTAAAAATTTCATTCTCTCTACTTTTTGTACATATTTTTGTAAAAAATTAAAAGGTCATTCTAAATATATTAATTTTTTTATCTTATATTTTAGTCAAAAAATTTAAAAATTATTAAAATAACATGATTTCAAACGAGACCCTGAAATAAACTCAAATTACTATTGACTTCAACTTGAGATTTAGTCATGTAACTCAAATAATTTTAATTCAAACTATGATTATTATGTTTCTTTTTTTTATAATTAATTTTAATTGAAACTCTAATTCAAATATTTTATGCCACACAATTGGCACATTCAATAAGCTCTTATTGCTATGTTCCTTTTCTCTATAATTATGTATTGTAATTAATTTATTTAATGTAAGTTTAAACTAAGTTCATGAATCAAAATTTTTATAAATATTAATTATTGGAGCATAAATTTTTAATTGAAAGTCAAATTAAAAGATCTTGTGCATACATTAAATTAGGTACAGATATAAATTAAATTATATGATAATTGTGCTAAATAATATCATATGCACTACTGAAATAGATTTGTCAAAATATGACATTTTGATACTTAACAACATGTTAAAATATGATATGGATAAGATTGAAATAAGCACGATCTGTTAGAGATGAGCTACCAAGAATTGCAGGCAAGATGAATCAACCATCAAAATCTGATTTTTTTTTTTTTTAGTAATAGTTTTTAAAAATTTAAGCCTCCGTTTGGAAAGTGGGTTGGTTTTTTATTTTTTTTAGTTATTTTAACCTGGGCTAAAAAATTTGGTTTGGGAAGGATTTTTTGACTTTTTGACTTTTTTGACTTTTTTTGTGAGAGAATAGTGTAATGATTATAAATTGTATGTGATGTTTTGTTTGTTGTAATTAAAATAGCATATTTTATCTTTTGTGACTAAAATAGCCCAAAGCCTCCTTGTCAAACGGAGCCGTTGAACAAAAGATTTTTAAGATTCACTATAAGAGACCAAGAAGCCACTAGTAATCTTTGCTATGTTGGAAAGGAAAATTTATGTTGCCTTTGGTTTAGTTTTGGAATTGTGATTTTAATAAATAAATAAAAAAAATTCTTTTCAAAACTCATAACCAAGCACACAACTCAAAATGACTTAAAACTCAATTCAAAAATTATTTTCAAAAATTACAACCAAACACAGCTCAAAACTCATTTCAAAACTAATTTCAAAACTCAAAACCAAACTAGTTTCAAAACTCTATTTAAAAAAAAAAATCAAAAAAATATTTTTTATATTGTTTTTTAAAATTACTTATAGAATCATGATTTAAATGTGGAGTCGTATTTTGAGTTATGAGTTTGAGTTGAGTTTTGAAAAGAGAAAATTTGTTTGCTTATAAGTTTTGAAAAGAGTGTTGAGTTGAATTTTAAAACTCTTTGGAATTATTTTTTAAAAATATTTTAAAATTTTCTTATTTTTATTTTTTTAGGGTAAATATTTTATATTTTTATTTGAATGTGCACTATATTTCATACATTTATGTGCTGCATTTTTTTTAAAAAATATGTCGTAAATATTTAAAAATTTATAAAATTTTATTTTTTATTTTAAATAATTTATTTTATTTGATAAATATATTTTTATTTTTATTTTACTTTTTTTAAATATTTAATTTTTAAAATTAAAAAATGAGCACCATATATATCTAAATTATAACAAATTATTTGGCCAATATTTAAAAAAATAAAAATTATTTTTTGAAAATATAAAATAATAATTTCCTTCAAAAATAAAAATAAGCAAAATATTTCAAAATATTTTTTCAAAAAAATATATAATAAAAATTAATTTTAAAAGACAAAATTAAAGATATTTTTTTTGAATTTTTTTTAATAGAGTTTTAAAAAGAGTTTGGTTATGAGTTTTTAATTATGTGTTTGGTTTGGTTATGAGTTTTAAAAATATTTTTGAATTAAGTTTTGAGTTATGTATTTAGTTACGATTTGAGTATAGAGTTGTATTTTGAGTTTAAAATATTTACAAAATAAAACAAAATATTTAAAATTAAAAATTTTTAAATAAAAATTATATATGTAAAATAAAAAATAAAATTTTCTTGAACATTTTTAAATATTAAAAAAAACAAATCTAAACAATTTCAAAAGATAACTCAAAACTCAAAATACAACTCAAAACTCTTTTTAAAATTCAAAATTCTTTTCAAAATTCATAACTAAATAAATTTTCTCTTTTCAAAACTCAACTCACAACTCCACATTTAAATCACAATTCCACATTCAAATCATAATTCTAAAACTAAATCAAGCGCATCCTATATGACTATTCCTTAAGGTTTAAGGAGAATTGTAAAAGAATGCATTAACACAAAATAATTATAATGTTATGAAAATAAAAGTAATTTATGCATTGAATTGTGCAACTAAATATTTTGCTTCTAATTTTTTTTTTTACAATTATTTAAGTTTATATCATTTGATTACAATTTGTATTTTATTTTAATTTCCTTGAAAAAAAGGAAAAATAGTAGTTCGAAAGTCATTTCGGCAATTTGGAAAGTTAGTTAAAAATTAGCTTTTAATTTTTAACTCATTTTAAATTATATCACATCTCACATTTTTTTACACAAAAAGACAAAAACAAAAATCAAAAAAATTAATTTTTAATCAACTTTCCAAATCCATCACACATGAGTGTTTAGAAGCTAACCCCATCATTAAACTCTTCAAAGTTCGACTCTATTGTGAGCAAGAAGAATATTTCCCTCATGTTGTCGTATCATACCAAAAACTACATCTATTGGGTGGAGAGTTTTGAACCCAAGGGCTATTTTGACATCTGCATTATAAAAGTCAAATTTTTTTTTTTTCATTTTTTTAGGTTATATTATTTTTTTTATTTTTTTGAACGTTTTAAAAATAAAAAATAAAAAAAAACTTACTTTTAATCTACTTTCTAAAATAAACCAAGATATATTACATATTTTGATTTAGGAATTGATTATTTTAATTATTTTTTAATTTTTTATAAAAAAAATATGTAGAAAAATAGAAAGAATGGTATGACAACTTAGAATGACTTTTTAAATTTTTGACTAAAAACCATACTCCCCAAATAGGGCCTACGTTAAAAATCGAAAAAAAAAAAAAAAAAAAAACACAGAAGAAATAGGATTCTAGTTTGAGATAATAAGATAACGTAACTTGTATCAACATTCAAATATTTAGACCAAATAATCGAAAAATTATAAACAATGAAAGCTAGCAAGATATCTAGGAGTGCAACTCGGGCGGGTTTGGTCGGGTTGAGGGTTTGCTCAAGCCCAGCCCGAATTGTATTTGGCAGTGTCCAAGCCCGACCATCAACCCGAGCACGGTTGCCCAAGCCCGGACCAAGCTTTATAATTTGAACTCGGGTTAAGCTGAATTGCCTGAATTACCCGAAATTCACAAATAGCTTCTGAATGCTTCAATATATATATACACAAGTTCATTCAAATCTGGTGCATAAAAAACTGGTACATATAAATGCTAGACATGCCAGAAATGGTAGACCAGCCACAAACTTCAACAAATTTGAAAGTTTCTTCAATTGCAATTAATTAACAAACAATGGTTCATTATTCCATACAACAAACAGTGCTTCATTGGCCCTGTTTGGTAGAACTGTTATCGCTTATGCCTAAACAGCTTATAGCTTATAACTATGAACATAAGTTGATTTCTGACTTATAAATTAAGCATCTCCTGCCCTACTCAAAGAATAAGCTGATTTCTGACTTCCAAAAAACTATAAGCTGTAAGCTATAAGCTAAACCAAACACATCAAAATAGCTTAAATTAAGCGGAAAGCTGAAATAAGCAGCTTTTAAGCTGCACCAAACAGGCATATTATTCCATACATAAGGTAGGGTTTTCTTTAATGGTCCAAATAAAAGATGTTAATCCAAGGGTGAAATACCAGCCAAAAAAATAAATAAATAAAATAACTAAGAACAACTATTTAATTTAATTTTATACATATATTATATAATTTATATAATATATTAAATACAATTCGGGTTTGGATTGCTCGGGTTAGCCACTGATTCTGTCGAGGCCCGGCCTGAATTACAATTCGGGTATCAAAAATTTGCCCAGCATCGTCCAAATTACAAGATATTGTTGCCCAAGCCTTAAAAAATCTCAGGTTGGACACAGATTGCTCGGATTGAGCCCGCCCGAGTTGCACTGCTAAAGATAACACAAAGGATGGAAAATCATAAATTACTATTAATTTTTTGAGAAATACCTATTTGGTTCTTATTTTCCTAATCCAATCAAAATAAATAAATAAATTTAACCATTTTTTTTTAATACCTATTTAGTTCTCATTTTCACCCCTATAAAATCAACCCAAATTCCAATTCAAATTCAAGATGTCTAAAGTTCAATTCTCCGTTCGTTTCAAAAAACATGATTCAATTCAAAAAATGATAAAACAAATATATCAATTTAAGTCCTAATATTTTATCAATTTAAATAAATAATAAGTTTTTTATTTTATCAATTTAAGTCCTAATATTTTGATTTGTTTTCAATTAAATTATTTATCTATTTTCATTAAGTAAAATTAATGAAAAAAATGATCTTTTAGTCATTAAATTCAATAAAAAAAAATATTTTAAGCATTTTTTGTACACGTAAATTGAATATAATGACTAAAATATTATTTTTCTATTAATTTTACTTAATGAAAATATGTAAATAATTTAGATTGAAAACAATTCAAAATATTAGAATTTATATTGATAAAATTAAAATGAGAGCTTTTTTGATAAATCCACTTTCTAAGAGCTTTATTCCATTCAACCCATATTCTTTCTGACTATTCCATTAAGTCTTATTTGAGATAAGAAGACCAAAATACCCTTTTCATCTACTTATGTTCCATTTAGTTCACATTATTTTCTTATGTTTCAATAAGTCCTATGGGTGACATAATTACCAAAATACTCCTAATGTGAATGTTCACACCGTCAATGTGAATGTTCATATCGTCAATGTGTAGGGCCCGGCCTATGTCGATCTTCGTGGGTGTCCGAAAAAATTCAAGTCGGGTCGGGGCGGGCCTAGCCTGTTGACAATGTGAATCTTCGCATGGACATGTTAACATTCACATTAATAGGAGTGTAAAATTGACCCGCGTCAAGTAGCGGCGCGAAACTCGCCGCGCGGCCCGGGGCGGGCCTGGTCCGGCCCGTTGACAATGTGAATATTCACATTGACATGTTAACATTCACATTGATAAGAGTATAAAATTGGCCCGCCGGCCCATGGGCGGCCAAAAGCCTGCCCGGGCCCAGGGTGGGTCTGGCCCGGCCCGTTGACAATGTGAATATTCACATTGACATGTTAACATTCACATTGATAGGAGTGCAAAATTAGCCCGCGCCTTGTGGCTACCCGAAACCCGCCCACGGCCCGGGCCTGGCCTGGCCTGTTGATAATGTGAATATTCACATTGATAAGAGTATAAAATTGGCCAGCGGCCCAGGGCGGGCCCGACCTGGCCCGTTGACAATGTGAATATTCACATTGACATGTTAACATTCACATTAATAAGAGTGTAAAATTGGCCCGCAGTCTGTAAGCGGCCCGAAGCCCGACCGCAGCTCGAGGCAGGCTTGGCCCGACCCATGACAATTTGAATATTCACATTGACATGTTAACATTAACATTGATAGGAGTGTAAAATTTGCCCGCTGCCCGAAACTTGCCCGCGGCCCAGGGTAGGCCCGGCTCGGCCCGTTGACAATGTGAATATTTACATTGACATGTTAACATGCACATTGATAGGAATGTAGAATTGGCCTGCGGCCCGTGGGCTGCCCGAGGCCCACCCACGACCAGGGGCAAGCTCGTTTGGGTCCGGGCCCGAGCATGTCTGAGACCCTAGGCTAGAGTAGGGGTGCAACTCGGGCGGGTTCGGTCGGGTTGGGGGTCTGCCCAAGCCCGACCCGAATTGTATTTGGCACTGCCCAAGCCCGCCCATGCCCGACCATGAACCCGAGCATTGTTGCCCAAGCCCGGCCCAAGCTTTGTATTTTGAACTCGGGTTGCCCGAATTGCCCGAGTCCAGAAACCTGTAGGTAGATCTAAGGGTAGACATAAAAGATGCTAATCTAATGGTAAAAAACTAACCAAAAAAAAATAAAAAATAAAAATTAAGACTAACTCTTTTACTTAATAGAAGACTAACCAAAAATAAATAAATAAATAAAAATTAAGACTAACTCTTTTACTTAATTTATATATATTACATAATTTATTAAATTATATATATATTATATATTATATATTATATAATTTATATAATATATTAAATTGAATTCGGGTTCGGGTTGCTCGGGTTGGCCATTGGTTCTGCCCAAGCCCGGCCCAAATTGCAATTCGGGCATCAAAAATCTGCCCAAGCTCGTCCAGATTACAAGATATAGTTGCCCAAGCCCTAAAAAAACTCGGGCTGGGCTCGGGTTGCTCGGGTTGAGCCCGCCCGAGTTGCACCCCTAGGCTAGGGCCTAGGCCATCACTTTGAAGCCCGACCCGCCCATCAACCCGTTTAAGGCCCATTCAAGGCTCAGTCCGAGGCCTAGCTCGCCCCGAGGCGCAATGTATTTTTTGTGGAAAATAATAAAATTTTAGTAGAAAAAATTAAAAAGAATTAAAAAAAAATGGCTAGGCCCGCCTAAGCCCGACCTAAGCTCGAGGCTAGGCCCAGGCCCACTAGCCCGACCCGTGGCTCGATCCATTGGCCCGTCCAAAGCCCGAATACCCTTGTGCCAGGGTTAGGGCCTGGGCCTAATTTTTTGGCCCATGGGCCAGGCCAGCCGGCCCAGATTTTTTCGGACACCCATGAGGCTCGATATGGGCTGGCCCGGGCCTCTACGCATTGATGATATGAACATTCACATCGACGATGTGAACATTCACATTATGGATATTTTGGTAATTATGTCTTCCATAGGACTTATTGAAACATAAGAAAATAATGTGGACTAAATAGAATATAAGTAGATGAAAATGGTATTTTGGTCTTCTTACCTCAAATAGGACTTAATGAAATAGTCAAAAAGAACGTAGGCTGCCCGAAGCCCGCCCGCGGCCAGGGAAAGGCTCGTTTGGGCCCGGGCTCGAGCCTAGTCTGAGACCCTAGGCTAGGGCCTGGGCCATCACTTTGAAGCCCGGCCTGGCCCATCGGCTCGGTGAAGGCCCATTCAAGGCTCGGTCTGAGGCCCGGCCTGCGTCGAGGCCTAGTGTCTTTTTTTGTGGAAAATAATAAAATTTTGGTAGAAAAAATTAAAAGGAATTAAAAAAAAATGGCCAGGCTCGCCCAAGCCCGACCCAAGCCTGAGGCTAGGCCCAGGCCCATCGGCCCGACTCGAGGCTCGACCCACCGGCTCGGGCCCGGATCCAAACGAGCCTACCCCGGGCCGTGGGCAGGCTTCGGGCAACCTATGGGCCGCGGGCCAATTCTACATTCCTATCAATGTGCATGTTAACATGTCAATGTGAATATTCACATTGTCAATGGGCTGGGCCGGGTCTACCCCGGTCGCAGGCAAGCTTCGGGCAGCGGGCAAATTTTACACTCCTATCAATGTTAATGTTAACATATCAATGTGAATATTCACAATGTCACGGGTCGGGCCAAGCCCGTCTCGGGCTGCGGTTGGGTTTCGGGCCGCCCACGGACTGCGGACCAATTTTACACTCTTATCAATGTGAATGTTAACATGTTAATGTGAATATTCACATTGTCAACGGGCCGAGTCGGGCCCACCCTAGGCCGCTAGCCAATTTTATACTTTTATCAATGTGAATGTTAACATGTCAATTTGAATATTCACATTGTTAACAGGCTGGGCTGGGCCCGCCCCGGGCCGCCCACGGGCCGTGGGCGGGCCTCGGGAAGCCACGAGGCGCGGGCTAATTTTACACTTTTATCAATATGAATGTTAACATGTCAATGTGAATATTCACGTTGTCAACGGGTCGGGCCGGGCCCGTCCCGGGCCACGGGCAGGCTTTTGGTTGCTTATGGGCCGGTGGGCCAATTTTATACTCTTATCAATGTGAATGTTAACATGTCAATGTGAATATTTACATTGTCAACGGGCCGGACCAGGCCCGCCATGGGACGCGGGCCAATTTTATACTTCTATTAATGTGAATGTTAATATATCAATGTGAATATTCATATTGTCAATGGGCCGGGCCCACCCCGGCTCGCGAGCGGGTTTCGGGCCACCCACGGGCCAATTTTACAATCCTACCAATGTGAATTTTAAAATATGAATATTCACATCATAAAATTGCTAACTGTTCAAAAAATATTTATAAGGGTATCAAAATTAAATATGTTATCCCAGATAGGCAACCCAAGAGGGGAGGTGAATTGGGTTACTAAAAATTTTACAATATTAAAAATAACACAATATTCAGAATTTTAATAAAAAAAAAAATAGAATAATAATTATCAATATAAAAGTAGAAGATATAGAGAGAGAAAATCAAACACTGCGATTTATAGTGGTTCGGCACGCCAGGCCTACGTCCACTCCCCGAGGAACCTCCTTGAGAATTTCTTTACTATCAATTGAATAAATACACCACCAAGCTTGTGGATTTGGCACAGGACTTACTCTTATCTATTGATCCTCACTCAACAATAAATGACTTACCCTTACAAAATCTCTCACAAAAATAAGGAATAAGAATAAGTGGTAATTGAACCCATTTTTACAATAATTCTCTCACAAAGAGTAGATATGAAAGTGTAAGAACAAAAGCTAGACTTAGATCTGAAAGTGAAAGAGCAGAATACTCAGAATTTTGGAGCTCACAGAAATATTTTCTCTTCAAGTTCTTGATGATATTCTCCACACACAACACTTCTATTTATACACAAAATTATACCCGTTGGACGCTCCTTGCTGACGTCATGGCTTACATAAGCACGCTCCTGACGTCATGGCTTACATAAGCACGCTCCTGATGTTATGGCTTACATAAGCACACTCCTTGATTTTGAATAGTCAGCAAAAGATAAAAAATAAAACTGATTTTTTCTTTTTGTTATTTCAAACATGGACCCACCATTTTTGTAGACAATTTAATACAAAGTTCACAACTTTCAAACAAACAAATGATTTTCTCCATCTAGTTTATAATATATATATATACACACACATATATATATATATATATATATATATATATATATATATATATATATAACTCCATCTTTTTCTTCTTGTTTAATTATAATATGATATAATCAATGTAGTGTAGTGTGATATGATATAATCAATGTAATGTAAAAAATTTAATAGCGCACGTGATGTATTCTGCATATAATGTTATATAAGTTCTGATCAAAATTTTGCATACAGAAAAATCTCTATAAATTATATTTATGATGGATCTGAAAATATATGTCCTCTTTAAAATATTGTATATGTTGTAGAGATTTTAAACTAAATATATTTTACCACTCCATATTAATTTTGTCAAAAAAAGACAACCCATAAATATCAAATTTGTCAAAATAATACAACCAATCAATCATTTTTGTCAAAATAATATCATTAATCGATTTGTCAAAAGATGAATAGTAATTAACCCTATTTTTTCAAAATAATATAATTAATCGATTTGTCAAAAGATGAATAGTAATTAACCCTATTTTTCAAAAAGTGAATAGTAAAGTTTTTGAAAATATTTAAAATAATATTTAACATAGATATTTTAAAAAGATAATATTATTTTATTTAAATAATATTTAACAAATATATATATTTTAAAAAGATAATAATTTGTGTCAAATAATATGTATATTAACTAATATATTTTAGACATCATCAAAATTAAATAATATGATTAACAATATAAGGGCATAAGTGTCTAAGAAAATAGTGTAAATCAAGAAAAATGACTTTATAGAATAAAACTATACATACATGAGACTAAATGGATTAAAAAATTCATTCATGGATTTCTTAGGTTAAAACACTTCTAAATGAGATTTATCAATAAAAATCCCCATGATTTATTTTAGGGTAAATTAAAATACAGATTGTCTCATGTGATTTGAAAAATTACAAATATTCCCATATTAGAATTTTTTATTTAACAGAATTAGCTAAAAAAATAAAATTCATAATTACTCTCCTATACAATAATAAAATTACCTAAATTATTAATTGAAACATATTTTTAACATCATTAAAAATTGTTAATTAACTTGATAATTTATTAATAAAATAGGCGATTTGTTATGAAATTAAAAACTTCAAGAGGTGAAATGTAATTTTCAAAACCATAAAAGACGATTTGTATTTTAATCAAACTTAATTTACCCTTTATTTTATTATAAGACTTCGTACCTCAATGAAAACACCATACCATAATTAAATCATCACAACCAACTCTTATCATCCACCTAAATCGGTACTCTCATTGCCACAATAAATGGAACATACAATAACTGAAATGAAAGAGTTCACACTTGAGAAAATGAACTTCAACAATTTCATTGATGATGTAAATAAACTTTAAAATTGACTAATTGAGATCCAATATAATATTACTGTAAAACAACAAAATGGGCTACCCCATATAAGAAATGGCAGCAACCCATGTAACAATTATTGGGAACTTAAATATATATATATATATATACAACAAAAAATGGATAAAATTGACACTTGAAAAAAAAATTGACACTGTTGTGTGTTGAAACACAACTACAACACTTTGTATATTGCTCACATTCCCAGCCCCATAATGAATGATTTTAAATGGGGAAGGAGAAAAGTAAAAATTTGTGTAAATAAATCTTTAACTTGCACTGGTGTCCCTATTACTGGCACCGGCAGCAACCTTGCGGTGACGCTTTGATTTCCTTTCTCTCCCACGCTTCGTTGGGGTCTTCTTAATTGGAGTACGTACAACAATACCTCCCGTCAAAATCTCAGATGATGTTTTATTTGGTTCTTCATCAGTAAAAGGTGGTGGAGGATGAACAGCAATAGCACCAGCAGGAGGCGGAGGAGCCCAGTGCTCAAGAACATCTCTATGGTACCCCTGCAAGCAGATACAAATTGACAGTACAATGAGAGAGAGAGAGAGAGGGAGAGAGAGAGAGATATCAGAAGTGAAAATTTTCAATTGAATCGATAAATGGAAAGAGTATGGATTATAAAGTAGTTGAATTGCATACATTTAATCTGGCCACTAGAAACACAAGTGAAAATGGAACATGATGGGAAACAATATCACGGTACTGTGGTCAGACACAAAACAATGTTTTTTAAAGGCGAATGTGTACGCAAGGTGATTTGTCACTTATGAGGCAAGGCGAGCTGTAAGCATTTTGAATTTTGAATTTTGAATTTTAAATTTTTATATTTAATAAATAAATAAAATATTTTAAAATAACAAAAAAAATTAAAAAGGCAAAAAGTGCACTTCTTCCCCCAAGGCGTCAACTGCAAGGATGGAAGCTTGCCCTTATTGAAGGTGAAATTGACATTGTTATCAAGTTTCTCACTTGAGCTTTAACTTTATATTTTTTCTTGGTTGGTCATTTAATTGATTTTTTTCATAGAATGTAGTTACAAAACAAGTTTTAGTTTTTTTTTAGTTACTTGAGATTAACAACAGTTCAAGACAACATGCTTGTGAACGAAAGGTGTACAAGGCGCAAGTGAGGTGCATGCCTCATACTATGATGCCCAAGCCTGTGGGGAGTGTTGCCTAAAAATTAAAGCCTCGATGCATTTTACCTTAACCAAGCCTCGAAGCGAGCTTCACTTAAGCCCTTTCGAAATTTTGAAACAAATACAAAAAATCGAAAAGGTTGTACAGAAAGCAAGAACGATCTCTAAGAACAAGAATTAGAGAAACTTATGATAAAAAATGCTTACGAATCACTATAAGTAGAAAAAACTGTTGTTTTCCCCAATGATTTAAAAATAAAAACACAAAATCAAGCATGAAGCAATGGAAGCAAAATGAGAACCATTGCCTCAATTAAAATTAGATAACAAGTTCCCAGATTTTTAGATCACTTGTGGATGTCATTTACATGGAAAACCGTGCTTGTATGTGTAGCGTATTAAACAAAACGGAGCGACTCAATTTTTCCACAACCATATCCACCCTTGATAAACTTACTAATGAACACATGATAATCGAAGCAGTCATGTATCAAAAAGAAGCAAGCAAGTCCCTATGATTTCTATCTTTATCAGGGGCTACAATTTCTTGTTAATGTATAAGCTGAAAAAAAGAATTTTTTTTTACCTGAACTACAAAGTTCCGCCTTTCGCAGTCCAAAAACATATTGATAGTCCAATTTGTCTTTGCCATAATCTTGTCCCTTGCAGTAGAAAAACTAATCTGGTCTCTGGAAGTAAAACGATCAACCTCATTAAACCAAAGACAAGTGAAGAGGTTGGAGATCGGAATATGCTCTCTTGCTATCACACATCCTTCAGGAACATCTGCAAATCAGATCATATAACAAAAACCAATATCAAACATAAAAACAAAATGCAATCAACACAAGAAAAAGATGATAAAGATTACATTCATACCACTTGTTAAGGGAAGCTTAGCCTCAGAGTACGGGGTTAAACCCTCATTTCTATAAAAATTAATCTGGAAGTCAATGGAGGCATTATCATACTTCCCAGCAGCCTTATTAGCCTCGGCTTCTACAAATGAATCAAAGCGTTTATAATGCCTGGATATTGCAAAACTGACATTTTTCCTCCACAAGAACCTGGAAGATAAGTTGCAAACTTGAAATGACAAAATTATGGGGGTAAATGCAGATCAAAGTTCACGGAAAAAAGGCATATCTATCAGTCTAGTGTTGGCATGCATATTTGCCCAAAGGTAAAATGGTAAGATGATGATATACAGAACCCTTTTATAGAATACAATCACTTACTCTTTACTAGCTATTCATGGCACAAGGTTGAAAAGAGTAAAGTATAAACCTATTTGTTGGGCAGCTTATGCATAAGAATCAACATTTGTACTTATATTCTACGAATGTTGCATCGTAAGTAGGACAACAAGGTAAATACTGTTGACCCACAAGAAAGCAAAGCAGCACATTAAATCCCTTGCAGAATGAAACAATGTAAGATGTTTCAATAAAAAAGTACCACCAGTTTAGTCCCCATGAGATTTTAAAAAAATCTTTGCTCAAAAATAATTCTTGGATGAAATACCCTCTCAAGCAATATCATAAAAGAAAGAAATCTAAAAGCAAGTACCCAACGAATATAAAGGGAAAGTAAGAAGGAAAAAAGGAATGAATAGAGCCGACCAGTAAAATATTCTACGGTAGTAGCAACTGATTAGCTAAGGAATAACCACAACTTTGACTTTGCATTGTGGGCCAATCTCAAGCCAAGTCCATAACAACCATTAGAAAAGCATCAAGGAGATTTTGTTTGGTCTGGGAAGCCTGACATCCAAGTATGACTTGGGGAATGCTTGGACAACCCTTGTGTAAGACCAGATTATTGGATCAGATGTCCGGTTTCTAGTGAATCCAAGTTAAGATTTATAGATGTTTGATCTGGAAGACTATCAGGTTGGATCAATCAATCAATTTTACCAAGGTGACAGGATTAAGATCACCCCTGATCTGGTCCAAATTCAATATATTTAGGGGTTAACCTTTTAGCAAGTGCCCAGAAACGCATCATCTGATGCATGGCAACTAATGACATACCCCACTCATGATACAATCCAAGAGAAGAGAAACTAAATAAATGGAAAATTAAGTGTTGGAGGGATCAATTGGAAAACTAATTGATCCAATTCAAGACCCAGTATATCATGAACTAGGAAATCGTTTTGACCAAGCTTTTGCAAAACTTCTTTACCTTTTTGCGTACAAAAAAAGGAAAAAGAAAAAAATATTAGAATTACCTTTCAAGGATTTGATATGGATCCACAACAAGCTCAAGTTTTCCATCAATCCAGAGAGAGTAGCGGGCATTAGGAAAAAGCCTATGCAGTAAAAGCTTCGGAACCTGAAATAGGTATAAACTGCGTCAAATCATTTTAAAGCACTACCTGATGATGTCAATAAATGTGCCATTTCAAAAGGAAACAATTCATTTTTCATATCTCAGATATGTCAAATTGTCCGTCTAACGTTTTGCATACAAATTTCAGCTAAGCTTTTATTGTATAGTTAATTGGTTGAAGTCTGTAAAGACTCAGGTCATTCATTTTACTCCTCCCAACTAAATTGGTTACAAACTATTACTATGGCAACAAGGTATCTCTTTGCATGAGAAGTATTAGAGTAGAGTTGAGTCAAAAGGTATGATATCGCAGCAACCATTTCAAGCTGAGAAAAGAATGACTCGTGATGAAAGTGTTTCTTACTTCAACTACATCTAATGATCTATTACATCTAATAGATCATACATCTAATGATCTATTAAATGAAAGTGTTTCTTACTTCAACTACATGTCCCTCAAATTCATCTGAGAAAAGAATGACTCGTGATGTAAAAGGGAAAAAAACAGTATCATTCGACAATATGTATTTCCCATGCATTTGTCTTCTAAAACAATATCGACCAAACAGAAGAACTTTGTAAACAAAAAGTCTGCAGGAGCAATTATTACTAGTAAATAAGCCAAAGTTTAACTAGATTTAAGGTGTGAACTGGATCAATTTGAAAATTTTACCTTTCCATTGCGTCTAGGATCAGTATAAGGAAGGTTATGGACAACAATAACTCTCCACAAGCCATGCTTGTTGCTACTGTCCAGTAGACTAGAATTTCTCAGAAATATTTCTGTTTCCTCATCCACAAACATACAGAAGCAAACAGTTTTCTTGGCAACTTCACTAATATTCTTTGGCTGTTGTATTAAATCATAGGCACCTGGTCAAGACTACACTCATTAGAATAGCAACCCACAGGCTTAAACATAGGAATGAAATTTTTAATGGGCTTATGAAGAGCTGTACCAAAGATTGCTGAGGCAACAACTATCCCACGACACTGCTCCATTTCAAGGAGGTCAGGATCATCAATATCATATCCTGTCTTACGTCCAGGCTTACTTCCTCTGACAAATCTGTTGGTGTAGATATGTATCAATCAATAAGCAAAATGAACACAGATATTGTGTGTTCTTACCAGTGAATGACATTAAAAAAAAAAAAGAGAGAAAGGAAGAAGAGAAAAAGATAAACCTGGAAATTTTTTAAAGGAAAACAATCATTAGGGGTCAAATGTTTATTTCAGATAGAGCATCCTGGGAAAGAATATCATACCCACAATGCACACTCATTGACTCTCTTATATCATATGAATCATTCCTCTGCCTCAGAGAAGGATATCCACCGAACTCTGAACCTCCAAACTCGCTCTTAGTCAAATTTTCTTCATGAATATACGTTAACTGTTTAAGTACAGGAGAAAATGATGGGACCTTAGGCATTAAGGCAATGGCATCTTCCACTGGAAGGTAACATACTGGACATGCTGAAAGTCAGGGGGAAAAAAATCAGCGAAATTAACTTCATAGTTATAAATCAACATCCTTAGTACGAAAATAGGTATTTTTTAGTTACTATCATTGTGTATTTTTGTTAACATAATTATGTGTGTTGACATTATAATTTGCAGAAACAATTGATAGAAACTCCAAAATTTATAGGAACTCAAACTTACGACGTGGTCCAGTCCTTTTTTTATCGGCTGGTGGGGGAGGCAATGTGAAACTTTCACATGGATTCCCAGGAGGAAGATTATATCCTGTAAAAAATGTAGGCGAAGGATAAGGATGAGGAGGAAGAGGTTGTGATAGACTGTCGCTACTTCCCATATTATTCACTGCATCATTATTTTCTTCACCATATATGGGTGAAGATTCAGGATAGCTCAAATTCAACAGCATGTTTCTGTTAATGCTCTCTATACCGTCACTTTCCTGTGCATCTTCACCTGCATACACATGGAAATGCACAATTACTTATTTGCTCAAATGAACATGAAACACAACCTATCAACATCTAAATTGAGATATATCATCGAGGAAAGTAAAAACTAGGCAAAGGCTTATATTATACATTGGATCAAAGTTGAAATGTCGTAATTAACATAAGTAAAGATTAAAGGGGCAGAAGCCCATTCAGGGGAAATCTCCTCACCTAAAATAAATGGACATTCCAATTACTAAATTTGGTCACAAATAGGGCATAACACAGATAGATAAAAATCCAACCTCATTCCAAAAAAACAAAAAAAGAAAAAAAAGAAAAAAAGAAAAGAAAAGAAAAGAAAAAAGTTGATTACATTGATTATCATCTGATGAGACATTAAAATTTGGGCCACTGATTATTCATAAGATTCACTCAAGAAATGAAGTGCCCCAGCTCCACTCAAAACAGTTAAGCAGAAATTAATGGCAGAATCATAATCATGATCATTCCCAAGAACATTTAACATTCAAAACTAATATCTCATATTAAATCTTTTCCCACCTTCCTCACTATATATATATATATATATGAATTCTAAGTAGAAATCAAACAACGCACAACCTATTGAAAAGGGGTATAGAAAAAGGGGATATCAAACCTTTGCCAAAATCTAATACCCATACAAAAATTGCAGCTGAAACAAAACACAAGAGCAGCATTCCAATCTTCTTGCGGCCGGCAAGTTTACAGATCCAATAGAACAAACTCTCCTTCTCTTTGGGCATCTTAGAAGGCTTACGGGCTGCAAGTGGCGGCGGTGTCTGCATTGGCAACACACCATTTTGAACCTGTTGTTGCAATGATCCATTGCTTCCTGAACTACGAAGACCCAATGACACTGAAGTCATTGTTGTCCCCCCAATCCTCCCCCAGCTTCCTCTCTCATCTCCCACCGCCACCTCTCATCAACACCAAACTCTGTAATTCCTCTTCCCCACTCCCTAAATTCACTTCAAAATTCAGACCTTGTTCACCAAATTGCCCCAAAAGTTAAAGGCACAACTCAGTTTCCACTAAACTAATCCAATTACACCAACCCACCAATGCAAAACACTGCCACAAAGTCTAGAACTCAAAACCCAATAAAAATTCTCTATTTTACAATTGGGTATATAAACAAATCAATGGAATTTGAAAGAGCAAGTACAGATCAGCTGTAGATAAGCACAACAACCAATCAAGAAAAGACAAAGAAAGTGACCAATCAAAAACCCACAATGGAATTGAACTCAAAATCCAAACTCAACCCACATTAGTAGTACAAAAATGAAACACAGAAGCACTCACGGATCAAACAAAACTGGTGTGTATAGAGCTCTGAAACCGATATGGTTTTCAAGGTTTTTGCGCGTAAATCTGGGGTTTTTTGAGTGGAAATCAAAACTCTTCTTCGGACAAATCTGAGATCAAACGGCTTAAGATTTTCTTTGTATATATGTAGAAAAAAAGTTGTAGTATTTGACGAATTGTCCGAGAAATTAATCATGCATTTATAGTATCATAGTATATACGTAATTATAATGTTGTGTAATCGAAAAAATAGAAAGAATTCGTTGTTGTCTAACGTGCGCCGTGTGCGTTTTGTTTCAGACGGCGATGTGAACCATCGGTCGTATAATTTGATGGTGCTATCTAAACCTCTTGCGTGCCACTTGTTGAATTTTTTTTTTTTTCCTCTTAATATTTATGTCATTAATAATAGGATAATTACAAATATATTTCTCAAGTTTATTTATAACACGGATTGTTTCTTGTAATTATAAAAATTAAATTTTGTCCCTTCAAATTTGGAATTGTATAGCAAATAAATTTTTTATTAAAAAATTATTAAATCAATTAACGGTTTTTAATAATATCATAAATATATTTTAATTAATAATTTAGACAATTTTTTTATTATATAAAAAATAGTTAGAAATTTTATTTTTTCTTTTAATTTTGTTAAATAAGTTTTTTAATAAGAGCGTATTTGTAATTTTTAAAATTACAAAAAATAATTAGTAATTTAAACAAAATTTAAGAATGTAAACATAATTTACCCTTAATAATAAAATGGATTTGTTCTCATGTCTATGCATCAATTTGTGGAGCTTTCTTAGGTCTAATTGAGGTTGAGTTTTTAAAATAATTTTTTAATTTTTGGTGAACATTTTTAATATTCTAATCAAAAAAAAATTTAAAAAACTTTTAGATTCACTCATTTGGTAACTTTCAGTTTTAGCCAAAAAGATAAAAGTTATTATAAGTTATCAAATCATTTTTTTTACTTTTCTGCACATCTTTTTGTAAAAAGTCAAAAAATTATTAAAATAGCCTCCGTTTGGGAAGTGGGGTGGCTTTTTGGCTTTTTGGCTTTTTTGGCTATTTTAGCCTGGGCTAAAAAACTTGGTTTGGGAAGGGCTTTTTGGCTTTTTGGCTTTTTTGACTTTTTTTGTGAGAGAAGAATGTAATGATTATAGGTTGGATATGATGTTTTGTTTGTTATGGCTAAAATAGCCTATTTTGTTTTTTGTGGCTAAAATAGCCAAAAAAGCCTGAAAAAGCCCTTGCCAAATAGTTTGTTTCCAAACGAATATTATACAAAATTTATGATTTTTTTTTTACAAATTTACTAAATACAAAAATTTAGTTTTTTTTTTTAATTTATTGAATTTTTTTTTAGATTTCTTCGCTTTTTAATTGCATCTAAATTAAGTTAATCTAAAAAGTGAAAAAAAAAATTAAAATATTAAAAAATTCATTAAAACTGAAAAAATATGTATTAAAAATTTAAAAAATAATTTTGAAAATTCAAAATCAAATGCAGTGATTGTGATCTTTATACATATAGTTGTCACAGAAATATCAATAATTGAATAATACATGTTGTCATCCAAAAAGATTGTATGTCAATGCATTTTTGGAAAATGATATTTTTGTAAGCGATCTTAATATTCTTTTCAACTTCAAAATAAATGCGTGCACCATATCCAATACATTTTTAAGAAATAAATAATGAAAACTTCATAAATTTATATCAACCAAAATAATGTGAGAGTGACATTTTCAAAATATAAAGCATTTTTTTTTTATTGTGAAAAACATAAGTCACCTTGACAAGTTTTTTTATTTCAAAATGATAAAATTAAAATTTGTCGCTACAACTTTTTTTTTCATAATTCTTTGAATTGCAATTATAAAAATAAAGGCTAAATAGGATGCTCAATTAAGATGACAAAATTTCAAAGTTGAGAGGGTAATTTTTGGGAAAAATTGGGCCGAGCTTCGAGTTGGGTTTTGAGGCCCAAAACGCAGAGGACTAGGTAAAAAGGCCGTACTGAATACTCCGGCCTAGAAGGCAAGGTTACTCCGGCCTTGGGGAGACAAAGTTACTTCGGCCCAAGGAGGTGAGTTTATTCCGGCTCAAGAAAAGATAGTTGCTTCGGCCCAAGGAGGAGTAAAGCTACTCCGGTCCAGAGGCAACTCGGAGTTAGGCCGGTCTCAGAGTTAGTCCGGTCGCAATATGTTCTGGGAAGACCGGCTTCGAAATTAGTCCGGTCGTGACATACTCTGGTTAGGTCAGTCAGAACTTGCTACTTGGAAGTTTGATCTAAACGCACCAAGGTTGAACAAGGGCAGCCGAAGTAATGAGTTAGAAGAGAAGACCGAGCTAAGGATAGTTCGGCCTTCTATGTGGCTCAGCATAGCCAGTGTTATTTCGGTCATGTGGTAGTTCGGCCATGGAGAAAATCATCCCACTTGGTTTAAGCAGGGGGAGGGTGTAAAAGGATAAGCATTATCCTTAGAAGAATGAAATCCTAGGAGGACTCTGCATGGAGAAGTACAAGTCCTACTAGGATTGTGCCACGGGAAACTTATAAAAGCTCACAAGCATCACCTTGGAGGAGGTAATTGAACACAATCTTTCTGAGAATTTAGAGCTTTGTCTATTTGTCAAGTTTTCTGACTTAGGCATCGGAGAGGTTTTCGGCACCCACCCGCCGGCTAGCTCACGTTTGTGTTTTCAGGTGACAAAGCGACGTCGTACAGAGGAGCGTGGACTTGGTCAACAGGATTATACGAGGAGAATTATTTCCTCCCCGTACAAAAGTGGAATAGACAAATCCAAACTAATAGATGAAGAAATATGACTTACACGGTGATGGAGATATTTAAATTAAAGTATAAAATTCAATCCAAATCTATATAATTCAATCCCTCTCCGGCATCCTCCCTCTCTGGCGTTTTAGAAGCTTTTCCATAAAATATTTTTAGTAATACATAATAATTCTTAACCATTATTTTATTCTCTATTCTACTTATCTATTTGTAAATTTTCCAATTGTAGAATTTATTGTATACTTGTAGAATAATAATGTGTTACGCCATTTCCAACGTTGCATAAGATGTTTCATGAAATTCAAATACGATGAAAAACGTCTTAAATGTCCGTTTTAACCCTTTTATCAAACTGATATCAAATTGAAGAAGCTTTTATTCTTCACCTAATTTTTCAAGTAGCCGTTGGGCCAGACGTCAGCCCAGAAGCCCTCCCGGACAACAGGACTTTATTTATCTTAACGTCAATTTTTACTCATGGACATCCTCTCGAACATCCTTCCAAACGATCGGATTTATACCAAGATTTGATAAAATTTTTGAGTTTATTATTAAAATGCATTGTATCAAATCAACTTTTTCATTAAATTTTTATTCAAATTTATTAAAATTTTTGATGCAATGAGTTGGAGATGTTCTTATTGATTACAAACTTTCAATCCGCTGCCTAGGTCCCCAGTTGCTTTTTATTTTGGTTTGTATTTTTATTCCTTCCTTTTCGCCTAACATTCATTTTAGAAATCAGTAATACTATAAATTCAAATTTATAAACTCATAATTTATTTAGAAAAAATAATTAATAATTTAAATTTATTTTACTTATAAATTTCACATTTCATTAATTTAATTTTTACTGGACAAACACATTTAGAATAAATTATGAGTTGATAAAAGTGAGTTCATAATATTTTTTTTTAGAATTCCACAACTATTTTACACAAATATCAACAACATCTTATTCATTTTTTGTCCAATCAACTTATCATAAATAAAATATGGAGAAATTTACAATGTGCACTCATTCAAATGGTGCACATTGTAAAAAAGTTATGATTTTTTATGATGAATGTTATGATTGCTTGTGATGTATATTATGACATTTTGTAATAAAGTTATAAATAGTGAATTTATAATGCGCACCTTAAAGTTAAGAATAATAATGTTATGACATTTTATGATTTTTGTTATGACACTTTGAGATTTTTGTTATGACATATTTCAATAAAAAAAAATTACGATTTTTATAGTGAAAAAGTTATGATATTTTGGATTTAAGTTATGAAATTTTGTGAAAAAGTTATAAAATGCATACCATATGTACCTTTTTGAAGGTGTACATTGTAACATTTCCCATAAAATATTATCAAACTTTTGCTTTCCATCAAGCCATCTTAAAATTGTAGGACTAACCCAATATGTTGTCGTTTTGGCAAAAAAAAAATTTAGTTAGCATTTTAGAACTGAATTTTTTTTAATTTGGGATTAAAAAGTTTGTTTGGCAGTTTTTTTTAATATTTTTAATTTTTGTGAGAGAAAAAATAAAATAATTATGATTTAAATGTGACATTTTATCTTATTAATTTATTTAAAATGTTTTATCTTTTGTTTTTTTTTTTAGTCCCAACTAACTTAGCCAAACGAAACCATTTATAAAGGGTAATCACAAATAAACAGCATAGTTTGAAATTTTTTAAATGTAAATCTAATGCACATAAAAGGTTTGCACATTCATCCAAAAAAAAAAATTTGTATCATACATAAGAAAAACTTTACATTCTATAAAAATAAATCATTTTTTTACCGTATCACTAATTTGTAATTTTTTTCAATCTAAAATGTTGTATTGAAAATCAAAATGATGTGCCAATTATTTTTAGTGTATTGCCATTGGATTATTTTATGCAATTGTTGGCACCATCATACATATGGTGATCATTACCAACCCCATGAAACGAAGGTGGCTTGTAGGAGTCAATTTAAGTCATCCAACTCCTCCATTCTATATGTGATCCTACAATAAACGTGTTGTGTATAGAAGGTGGATGGAAATTCCCAAAAGCAACTTTTGGATAAAAATAAGCATAGTTTGAGGAGTGGCTATTTTAATAAGTTATTTAGTTTTTTGATTATTTTAGTAAGCTATTTTAGTTTTTGTGTATGGAAAAATGAGATGGATTTTATTTGACTTGTTGTATTGAAAAATATGTTGAAATGAAGTTTGAAGTTAAAATGATAAATTTGTCCCTAAAAATATATTTTTTTAAATTGATGTAAAGGGGTAAAATCGTAATTTACTCATTGATGTGTCGGCAGTGCAGTCTTTTTTTTTTTTTTTTGAAAAAGCTTTGAACAGTGGGCTTTTTGGCTATTTTTTCATTTGAGGCTATAATAGCCTCAATCTACTCTTCCCAAACAGCGCCATAATACATCATAAATGCCTTGGATCCCTAATGGGAGTGACCCCACCACCCCTATTGTTTTTTAATTGGTGCAAAATATATATATATATATATATATATATATATATATATATATATTTTTTTTAGCCTTCCTTCCACTGCCCCCCACGTGGAGGTAGAGGTGCTGGGGGTCTTGCCCAGTGGGTCTCTAGCAAGGTTCTACAATACATATTTAAAGTCTTATTCTGTTTTTTTTTTTTTTCCGCTATAAATCCTATTATATATAACTTTTGTTTTGCTTTTTTTGGGGGTAAAATCCAGACCATAATTTTCTTTTTTCTTTTTTTATATGGTAGATTATGGTGTTCAACATCTAACTAAAAAAATTATATATTATATATATATATATATATATATATTTTTTTTTATGGGAGTTTTTTCAATAAATCCACTCTCTAAGTGTCCTATTCCATAGGACCCATAGTATTTTGTAATATTTCACTAGGTCCCATTTCATACTAAAAGACCAAAAAAACCCTCAAATAAACACGCGCCTATAGTTTCTTTGAATCAAATAACCGTCTCTCTCTTCCCCTCTCTTCTTGCAAGAAATCACGCACAATATCTCTACCATTCCAAAAATCCAAAACTGTATTCCATATCATCTCAATGCCCAGAAGACTCTCATTGTTCCATCGTCACATCGTCTCATCATCTTCTTCGTCATCCCTACGCCGTCGGTCGCCGAAATTGTGGAATCACCATTGTTGAACATCCGTAAGGTCTATCTTCGTCAAAATCACATTCGACGACAATTTGTGACAACGCAACCGTCGAAATGGGCAAAAAACGTAAGTAATTTAATCATTCTTATATGTAAACCCTAAATCTCTTTTTCAACAAACAACATTGTGAACTTTCACAAATATCCCCTATTTCTATTCATACGATATATAGAACTCCATATTGTTCATGCCCTAATCCCTAATTATATGGATTTTTTCACCCAAAAACATTACAGTTGCCATTATATTGTGTTCAAAACTGTGAACATTCAAATGGTTTGGAAGAATGTTGGGCAAACCAAATTGTTTCTGTTGTTGTTGTCGTTGTTGTTGAAAGCTGTGAACATTCACATGGATTGAAAATGTTTGAACAATCAAATTATTTCAGATATTATTGTTGTTGTTGTTGTTGAAAGCTGTGAACATTCACATGGATTGAAAATGTTTGGCCAATCATTATTTTGTAATATTGTAGTTATTTTTTCCTTCTTTTGTGAATGTTTGCCTTGATGGTATTGTTGATTGTTAATGGTGATCCAATAACTTGAACCTTTAATTCTTGATTATTTTCCATAAAAGTGGCATAAAATAAGGTCCATGTGAATATTCACACTATTTTTCCCCCCTCTATCAAATTGTTGTTATTAACCGTAGTGAACATTCACATGAAAATTCCTTGTGTCAGATGTTGTTGTGATACATAATTATGTTGTGAACATTCATTACATGTGTAAATTAATTAGACACTTTGTGATTAACCATTATGTTTAGAGGAAATATATCATTTTGTTATCCCATGTTTGAAATTGTATTTCAATTTTGAGGTTATATTATAAAATTGACATTGCATGATTGTAGTAAGTATGTGCATTGTCATACAAATTAGTACTGTAAATATTCACAACATCCTTTTATATGTTTGGATTAACATCCACATGTTCTTGAATGTTGTTCACAGTTGTATAAACATACATTGATTTTTACACACTCACACACTATACACATTGTGTTTGTGCTGACACAGTCAACATCCACATCTATGTACAGATGTGGATATTCATATCCATGCACAAAACTGTGGACATTCACACCCATGCACACAACTGTGAACATTCACATCTATGGCAATGCTGTGAATGTTCACATCTGTTCCACTATGCTAATCACATGAGCCTTGTCTTAATTTTTTTTAATGCTCTATTTTGCAGATATTGCACAGAAGAAAACCTCAAGGAGAAAAAGAGATGAGTACCATGTCAAGGAAGAAAGCCCACAAGCAATGCGACATGTCAACTACAGATCTAACATGACCAGACTTGTGAAATTAATGAAAAACACCAAATTTACAAAAGCACAGCTCAGCTGCCTGCGGCAAACACTTTTCTGGCATTTATCAGATGCATTGAGAAACGGTGAGATCAACCTTGACAAATGCCTGAAGTACGATGATGTTGTTGTGCATGTCCTACAAATGTACAAGGCTTCAAAAGATACCTTCTACATTGGGAAGAAGAAGATGAACATACATGACAACAACATTAAGCTGATTTTTGGTGTGGACTGTGGCACCAAGTCAATGGACATATCATATGGTGCGAAACCAAAGACTGGCATTATAAACAAAAGGTGCAAAAATGTCAGCCGGTTTACTTCAAAATGGATACGCACCCTTTTGATCAAGGCATTGAGAGGCAAAAAGAAAGATGACAACGAAGAAGTCGTTCGACTAATCCGCATGTATACTTGCCAAAAACTTTTTTTCTCGACAAGCGGTGAGACAATAAGATGGGGCTACTACGCACATATGGTCCCATTAGAAAACATGCAAGAATATGATTGGGCAAAGCAAATTAGAACAAAGTTGACATCCACCATTTCCCAAAACGACAAAAAGTCGACAAAAGTCACCAGTTGTGTCATATTATTAATGGTAAGTACCCATGTTCTCAAATAATAAAATTCACATGTCCTTGAGTGTTGTTCATCTATGCCAACTGTGAACATTCACATCTGTACCACTAATGTGAATGTTCATATGCACTTATGTTTTACAGATGTAAATGTTCACATCTGTACCATTGATGTGAATGTTCATATTCACTTATGATATACTACTGTGAATGTTCACAACAATGCCACTGTTGTGAATGTTCACATATGTTGACATTACTATACAAAGGCTAAGTAACATATGTCTTTGTTATTTTGTTGAAGTATTGGTTGTGTGAGCACACAACCATCCTACAACCTCACAAGCTCAATGTCATTCCTCACTCTGTCAAGTGGGATTTGACTGCTTTACAAAAGAAGATAAAATCCACCTCTTTGGCTGATATTGGTTTTAATGAGGTATGACCTCCAACTGTTGATCAAAACATTTACATTATGACACCACCCAAATATATACGTTAACTAACATAACTTTTTCATTTCAGGGTAATGCCGGCAAACTCTTTGCAACCCCAATAGAATTACAAAAGTTCAGGTGTACAACATTGTAGGTCAAGCCCGAAATTTATAAACCAGCCACCACATCTCCCAACCTCTCTAACATCAAGGAAGAACAGCATAGTGGCAGCAACTCTCAATTTTCTGGGGATGGAGTTGAGCTAAATGATAGTGATGAAGACATTCACATTCCCTTTAACAGCCCACATAATGAGAGAGCTATTGTCATAGCAAGCACAGGCCAACCCAACATCATCGATATGCTTGTCAAAGAAAATCAGAAGGCTTGGGGAATCATAAGGCAGTGAGAAGCAAAACACAAACACCTTCAATTCTCATGGGAGTTAAGGGCAAGAGTGATAGCTGATCTTGGAGATAAATTGTTCAACCAGTCAAGCCCACCCAACATGAATAGTGAAATAAAAAAGTGCATGGAGCAGAAGAATAAAGAAATTAAGCGCTTAACGCAGCTGGTCATCGACTTAGAATACGAGAAAATAGTTCTTCAGGACCTTTACGATGATCAGTCAGTCCACATTGTCACAAAGGCCGAGGCGCAGAAGTAACCCCCCGCCCCAATGCAACACAATCTCAGCCCACCTTCTAGGGTGAAGCGCATAAAGGAGAAAGATCGAAAAGAGTATCGCTTGCCTGATTTCTTGTACCCAGACTTACTTGGCCAAAAAAAAGAGCATGACCGAGGTCCAAACTAGCCCCATACAGTCCACATAGTTAAAGATGTGGACAAACACCCACCAGCGAAGCACCTAAATTTTTTTTTGACCTTGACCAACAAGTTCAAAGTCTGGAGCATGACGTCCAAACACGACAAGCAAAAGGTCCAGGCTTTACAAAATAGTGGAGGCGATGAGTAAGTAATCGTATGAACACCTAATGTCAACATTCACATTCCATAATTATAAATATTCACCACTATACTTATTTATTTGATTTGTTCAAAACTGTGCAATGTTAATATTCACATTGGTTTGTTTAAAATGCACAGATTGCATGTGTGGAAAGGAGATTCGAAGTCTACATACGTGTATTTTGATGACATTGTGAACCATATCAAGGAGGAATCGATACACAACAATGTATGCCATTACCAAGATGATTCACTGTTCATGCATATACACACAGACACACACACACCCACCCACCCACAGCAACATACACACATTGTCCACCCACCACAAATAATATAATACGACCTTGTGTTTGTGCAGCTGATAGATGCATATATCGAACTATTACACGAACAACAAGAGGTGGTCAACCCAACTTCAGATGAAGCCTCATCCATCTTCACGAGCATGTGTTTGGTAAAATCTAACATTCTAGTTTTGTTAATGTGAATGTGAAACTTCATAGTCCATTAATTATTTGTCCAATGTGTACAGAAAGTGATATGAGAGTACCATCCTCACAAAAGAAGTAAACATATTGATGCACATGTGAAAAACTACCAAGGAGAGAGATACTATAGCAATCCCGGGTTTACCCTTGTTGTACAGTGATCCGGACATGTGTCCGTGGATGCTAGTAGTTGATTATTATCTTGTTTACATCCTTTCTTACTTTGTATATGAGTTATAGGATGTGTTGGGCAGGTTTGTTACAGGTGGGTTGAGTTTAGAAACCAAAACTAGTTGCCCAGATTTTGACCTGTCTGCTCGAGCGGGGGTGTTGGCGCTCGAGCGGGAATTGCACCCATCCAGTATTTCCTGTGCAGTGTTGGATGCTCGAGCGTATGGCTGGCCGCTCGAGCGGGGTTGTGTGAGTGCCGCTCGAGCGGGGAGTTGGAAGCTCGAGCGGAGACCTGTTTCTGTAAAAAGTTCTGGGAGTGTGCATCCGCCGCTCGAGCGGGATGGTTGACGCTCAAGCGGGAGTCTGTGAGTGACGCTCGAGCGGGGAGTTGGACGCTCGAGCGGGCGACTGGGTTTAAGTTCCGTGTTTTGACTTTTCAAATCACTTTTTCACTTTCTCTTCTCTCTCCTACTTTTCCAAAAACACCATTGTTGAGCCTCTCACTCTAGAACTCAACCTTCTCTCTAGGTTTTGATCTAGTAGGAGTGATTTGCTCATCTTTGGCCTTTACAAAAAAGTTGTTGATCGTCGAGGGCTACTTTTTAATCTGAAAATTTCGGGATTTGGAGCACGTTGGGTTTTGGTCTTCATCTCCTTTGGAGCTCAAACTTTGAGGTAGGGATATCCTACTCCTCTCTATGGGTTTTGTCTTTAAATATTAGTATTTTGAGATGTTGGGGTTGGTTTGGTAATTTGGTGAAAGTTTGGGGCTTTTGTGTTATTTTACAAAAGTTGGGGTTTTATTCATAATAAACCTAGATGCATGTTTGGTATAGAGAAATGGAATAAATGTTGAGTCATTGATGAAAAAGGGACCTAAGGGTTGTAATGTTAATTATGGATAATGACCTAATTACATTGTTTGATTAATTGGGATAATTAATTGTGAGAAATGAGGAAATGAAATGTTGATTGAATATCCATTATGCATTTATTTTCTGTTTAGAGATAACTGCTTTGGGCTATCGGTGGAGGATAGTCGTGATTGTTGTAGACAATGCATGATGATTAGGCAAACGGAAACTAATTAATGGAATGTGTCATGGAATTTGACTGTTGATAGGATACATTAACTGTATGTATTGAGTGAGCGTATATAGAACCAATGTGTTTGTATACGTTATGTGTAGAGGAGGAGATGGGGGATGTACTCCGCGGTTTAGGGGAAGATATGGGATGTACCTCTAAACCGGATAGTATTGGGAGAAGATAGGGGATGAACTCCGTAGATACAGCTCATATGCTTATCTAGAGAAGTGAAGATAGAGCTCATATGCTTATCTTTGTGAAATGTGGATACAGCTTATATGTTTGTCTGTGAATGTGGGCTATAGTTTTTATACATATCTGTTGAGAATGTGAATAGAGCTTATATGCCTATCTGTTGAAAAAGGGAAAATGAAAAGTAACTTGGACTCATAAGTCGTTTGACATAAATATGTGATTTATGTGAATGTATCAGTGTTGGCCATCTATCAATTGCTAATCTTTTAGTCATTGTTCATGGTTGGTTTAGTGTATTTCTACTGGGCTGTGGCTCACCCTATATGGGAATATCATTTTCAGGTACAGGTAGCATGCCACCTCCAAGGACATAGCTTGGGAGGCTAGAGGCGGACATACTTTTGTCGTTTTACTTTTTGATGTATTACATGTAAATTCAAGCCAAGGGCTTAATGTGTAAATGAGTTAGTACTCTTTTGTTGTAACCAAGTGTTAACTTGGAAAGCTGTAAGCCCATAGGGCATTTGCTTTTGTTGTTAACATGTAATACTTTTGTAATGGAACTCTGATAAATGGAAGAATGTGAAACTTTTACATATCAATGCATATCTTTATTGATGGGTTTAATGTTGTTATTTTGAGGGCGTTACAGATACCTACTATTCCCATTGCACCATGACTTCCACTGGACGATCGTTGTATATGATGCTAAAGACAATTTGCGGAGGCATTATAACTCATTACGCCCAAGGACTGGCATACATGACCCGCAAGTCGACCAAGCACAGGAAGTTGTAAGTGGCTCTTATCGTACACAAATATGAATTGTTGTTATGTGTTAAATTCCAAAAATGAATGTACACATACATATGTTCGTTGGTGCCTAATGTGAAATTCCCTACACAGAGGGAGTGCATCGAGAACGTTGTGCGCGTTATTAGCGAGTCATTACCACTATGGACTAAGTTAGTAGGCCAAGATTCGTCACAACCAATCATATCAGTTGGTGTCTGTCCTCAGCAAGGCGACGACTCGTAAGCCTCACTACATTTTGTACAAATCCTCCATAACCATTATGCAAACATACATGTCAAGTACTAATCATAACCATTTTGCATTTACAGGGTGGATTGCGGGCCTGCAGTATGTTACATCATGTGGGCGCACATATACTATGAAGAAATTGTTGGCAGCCTCACTAGTTCTGAATGGTGTGGACTACGAGACTTATTAGTACATAGTTTTTTGAATCATAAGAAAACACAAAGTCATTAAGCCTATAGGTAAGGGGTGTCTACCTACAAACTAACCAACACTCGATGTGAATGTTAATATCAATTGCTTTGACATTTTGACAAGCAACAATTGATTGTAAATCAGTGATACGACATCTATTAATGGAAAAAAAAGTCACTTGTGAATTTTGATCTACCTTTGGTGTTGCTATGTTAATTTATGCGATTGTTTGAACTCGATTGTTCTATAATATACATATTTTGTGCAGGAATGTTCACATTGTCTACATGACATCATTACAGATAATATACACATGTGTGAATATTCACATTTGTTCTTATTCATAACAGTTGTGAATGTTACTCATCTCTGCCAAATGTGAACATTCACATCTGTACCACTGATGTGAATGTTCATATGCACTTATGTTTTACAGATGTGAATGTTCACAGTTGTACCACTGATGTAAATGTTCATATTTACTTATGATATATTGCTGTGTTGTTATGTTAATTTATGCGATTGTTTGAACTCGATTGTTCTATAATACACATATTTTGTGCGTGAATGTTCACATTGTCTACATGACATCATTACGGATAACATACATATGTGTGAATATTCACATTTGTTATTATTCATAACAGTTGTGAATGTTCACACCATGCCAATCTGTATGCATGTGAAAGTTCACATCACAGTTTATATTCATGTCAACATTGACAATAATAATGTAAAAAAGTTCAACCCATGTGCGAGTATTTACACAATATGATTCTTTTACACAAGTGTGAATGTGCACATCATGTATTCATCATTAAAACATCAACAAAAAATCAATTTGGTACCAAAAAAAAAAAAAAAAAAAACACAAATCAAATACTAAGGTGCTGTTTGGTAACACTTACGTTTTCAGTTTTCTGTTTATATTTACAAAAATTTTAAACACTCAAATAAAAACTTGTTTGGTAAAATTTTTGATTTATAAATCAGTGGTCTCAGTTTATAAATTTGGCCAAAAAATGAAAACACAAAAAATGTGTTTCCATTTTGAGTTTTCAGTTTTTTTTTTTTACCACCCAACACTAGCTACCACCCGCCACCATTTTCCACCACCACCCACTTCCCACCACCACCTCCCACCACCACTCACCACCCACCTCCCACCACCACCACCCACCTGCCACCCACTCACCACCACCACCCCCCCTTGCCACTACTACCACCACCACCACCACCACCACCCACAACCCACCTGCCATCCACCACCCACCACCCGCCACTACCATCCACCGCCCGCCGCCACCACTCGCCACCTACTTGCCATCACCACCCACCACCCACCTGCCATCCACCACCCACCACCCGCCACCACTCGCCACCACCATCCACCGCCCGCCGCCGCCACCCGCCACCTACTTGCCATCACCGCTCACCACCCACCTACCACCACCATCGACCACCTGCCACCACCAGCCACCCACCACCACCAGCCACTTGTCACCCACCCACCAGCCATCACCACCACCCGCCACCCACCACCACCACCCGCCACCCACCACCACCACCACCATCACCCACCCGCCACCTACCTACCACCACTACTCACCACTACCCACTCGCTACCACCTACCACCCGCCACTGTCACCCACCCACCCACCCACCCACCCACCACCACCCGCCACCATCCGCCACCACCCGCCATCCGCCACTCACTTGCCACCACCACTCGCCACCCGTCGCCGCCATCACCACCACTACCCACTCGTTACCACCTGCCACCGTCACCCACCCAACCACCATCCACCACCCACCACCACCTGCCATCCGCCACCCACCTGCCACCACCACCCACCACCCCACCAGCCGCCACCGTCACCCACCCATCCACTACCACCACCTACCACCTACCCGCCACCGCCACCTACCCGACACCACCTACCACCACCCGCCATCCGTCACCCATCTGCCACCACCACCCACCACCCGGCACCGGCACCGGCACCACCCACTCGCTACCACCCACCACCCACCACCTGCCACCATCACCCACCACCAGCTACCCACCACCCATCGTCACCACTTTCTACCACCGTCTTTCGCCGTCACTTGCCACCACTTGCCATTTTTCACTCTTTTTTATATTTTTAAAATTTTTTAAACATTTTGTCAATTACCAAACGCGTTTGTAGTTTATGTTTTTCTAAAAATAAACAAAAAATAAACAAAAACCAGTTTATAAAATTTTTGTAAATATAAACTGAAAACGTAAACGTTACCAAACACACCCTAAGTTTGCCAAAGCATTATTATGTTTGTCAACACAACGTAATCTTATTACAACACAATGTTTGCCAACACAACACAATCTTATTTCAAAAATTAATATAAGAATCCCATGTAAAACACAATGTTGAAATGAAAAATGTACACCCTATATCAGCTCCTTGAATGATTTCCTATTATGGCTTCCTAATTTATCACATCTCCCGCACCTTATTTGCTTCAGTTTCTCACTACTTGATAGGATTCTATTCTTTTTCGGCCTTCCAGGTGGTCTTTTCACAGTTAGTGGGTATATAGTGAAGTCCGTGGGATCAAAAGGCGGCTTTTCCACCGATGGTATAGGGAATATAACACCCGAATAGGCTGCACGATATGTCTTTACATGAAAGTAATGTTCCACACAATCATTGAGATTATAGTGGTTCTTCTGAATAGCAATAACAGCATAGTCACAGGGGAATCCATTGATTTGCCATTTGAAGCCTTGGAATATCAACTGTAACAAATGGTATCGAATGAACTTCAAACACATCCTTATGGCTTTGTTGACTTGCCAAGACCTTCTGTCGTTAAATGAATCAAGAAGCATTGTTTTGAATGTAGGACAAATAAGCTCATTCCATTTGTTTGCCTGGTCACGCCGTGCAGACATTTGCTGTATCAACTTAGTACGAATTGTGTCCACCATTTGAGTGATAGGAAGATTGCGTGCTTCTTTAATCCAATTATTAAATGACTCCGCTGTATTGGATGTCATCTCCCAATAACGCATGTCCCTACACAACATCACAAACATTGTACAATACTGAATTTAATTTCTTTGAAACTGAATATGAAATTTCACATCGCCACAAAACATAACGGCAAATTCACATCGCTACCATTCTAAACTTGACAAATGGAATACATTAGGAAACTACTATTACCTGAAATATGAATTCCCCCAGTGCTCAGGTGCCAAGTCCTTGAAAAAATTATGTACTCGTTGCTTACCCTTATCTTTTAATTTCTTAAGCTTTTCATGGAACCTTACCACAGTTGGCTCGTGAGCATAGTCATCCAAACTACTAACTAGGTGATCCCTAAATCTATTATTAATTCCTTTCATCCAGTCTTTTAAATTGTTCTTCAAGTGTTGTAAGCAATAACTATGGTGAGCCGATGGAAACACCTTCGGCATCGTTTCTGACACACCAAGATTACGATCCGAAATAAAAGTAATCTGACGCTTACCATTAACAACTTTCCCAAGTTCGTGCAAGAACCACGACCAATTGGCCGTGATCTCTGAATCAACAATCGCAAATGCAACATGGAATAGACCTACAACACAACACCATTAAACAACTGATCACAATATTCCAATGTAAATATTAACACAAGTAGTTTACGGAAACACTACAAAGCAACCAGGTCATGTGAATGTTCACACTGTGTAATGGTCAGTCATATATCTACACTGTGCCACTCAATGTGAATATTTACATAGATACATAGCTAAAAAAATACTAACCATCATTTCTATCTATCGTCGTTGCTGTAAGTAGCTGACCTTTGTACTTTCCTTTAAGGAATGTTCCATCTAAGAATAGTAAAGGCCAACAAGAATTGTCTCCAAAAATACACGTAGCGAATGATATAAAGAAACGACAAAACTGTTGACTACTCGCGTCATAATCAATATTGACATAACTCTCTGGATTGTAATGTATCACAGCATCTGAATACCACCGCAGCTGGTCAAACGATAATAAGTGATCTCCATGAATAATAGCCTTTGCTTTCTCCAAACCCAACCATACCAAGTGGTAACTCACATCTAGCCCATAATCCCTCTTCAAAATAGTCACCACCTCACACGGCTGAGTCAACGACTTGTCCCTTACAATTTCAGATATAGTACTTGACACCAAATCAGAACTAACTCTCGGATTCTTTGATGTTCGGACATTCGCACCACAACTATGCACATCACTGAACCTCTTGATATAGAAAAAACCATTTGCTCGTTGTGCTCTACAATGTATAGACCACAAGCAACCTCTCTCCTCGCGCATCGCACACACCACAGTAACCCTTGTTGTCTCGTTCTTGACATACATAAATTGAAACCCGCATTGGGTTGCATATTTACATAAAACATCATGAAATTCTTGTACACCTCTAACAAATCGTTGTCTCACATGCGTAATATCATTTACCCAAGAGACTGACAACAACACCTTCTGCTTATGGTGGCAAAATCTCTAGAGTGCATCAATTTCTTCCTCACTCCACACATGCAGTGATCCAGAGCTACTCGACTGACCAATATCACATTTCAAATCAACGACAAACTCTACATGGTGTAACCCCATTGATTTGGCAAGCAATAACATGTTCTAAAATTCTTCGTCATTGTCCAAATCACACCTATTAATCCTAGGTAGTCGACAGAATAATGAAATAGAACAAGCAGACAACTCGTCCCATTTTTTACACAAACGCTCCACCAAACTCGAAAACACAATGCACGAATCACATTTATTACAATTGTACTGCAACCATATGTGCACACCAACATCATAAAGGTATCCATTTCCTATAAAAATACAACAAAACAAAAGTCAACAACCACGTAACAACCATACGAACAACAACACATGCAATAATCCATACTATATGAATATTCACATTGTGCAAACTAAATACCTATGTGTACAGTTCCACTGCTAAATCCATAGTGAAAACTACCACCATCATCCTTGCACAACATAAAACATTTTACAAGTTCAAAATCACAACACCACAACAAGGTGACATTACACAACATGCAAGCAACCCTCTATAACCTCATATTAACAAGATATGAACATTCACATTGTTACATATACTCTGAATTATCTCTCCCACACAGAGACTCATTAAGCAAACATCAAAGTAAAATGAGAATATCCACATTCTTCACATAATCTGAATGACCTCCCCTCCACAGGCCCACGTAAAATGCATATAATTGAACAAACAAAGCATCTGATCCATATCAATCAAAAAACAGAGCATCTCATCCATCATACAAATTAAAACATAAACTGAACATGTATTCATAACCAAAATGATACTAACCTTAATCATGCAATCCTACACTCATCCTGTAACTCGAAAACAACTAATTTAAACTAGTTACACTCTAGAAAATGTCACAACCGAACACCATCCAATCCGTCGTCTTCACTCTAAAATCACCAAACCATACCATAACAGCAACAATGAAACCCTAGCACATCAAAGCCTTGAAACGAGCATGAAAAGTAAAAACGTGTCCATCTGAATTAGAATGATGATCAAAAGCGTGAAGATAGAAACTACCAAAACAGAATAAACGAAAAAAAAAATGCAACATGGTTTGTGTATCAACACAATATATATATATATATATATATATATATAAGGGCATAATAGTCTATTTGAAAAAATAAAATTAGTAAAATGGACCTGATGGAATAAAAAGAAAAGTACATGAAACTAATTAGGTTATAATAATCCTTTGTGGACCTAATGGGTTACAACAACTCTAAAATGAATTTATCAATAAAAACCCTATTTTTTAATTATTTTTTTTCAAAATTATGTCAAAAAAATTTTATTTTTCAATTGTCTTGTGTAAATAAATTTAAAAAAAGGCATAATATTGAACCCTTAATATTTAAGGAGAATTTACCTGTAAATCTCATATGATGGAATATTTGATCCATTGAATCTTGAAAAGTTTTGGGCGAATTACACTAGTAGTTTTTATAGTTTGGGGCTCGCGTTACTTTGATCCCTGACTTTTCAATTGAACACATTTGACCCTGAATTTTGAATTTTGTTTCAAATAAGGACAATTAAAGATACTATTGCTCAATTTTAAGGACAAAGTTGTCAATTTGATAAAATATAAACTAATTTGTCAAAAATAAATGCCAAAAAAATATTTTTGAATTTTTTAAAAATTTTTCTATGCACCAAAGATAAAATTATGTAAAATTGATAAATCTTTTACACATTTAATTATTTATTTATTTTATCAAATTAATTTTTATTAGATATTTGGATTATGACCATATAATAGGTGGTTATTAGGTTTTTCTAATATGTACTCGATACATTCAATATATGAAATGTTTTTAGCTTTAGATTTATTTATTTATTTAATTGATTGGTTTAATAATGATATCAAAGTTGTCACCATATTTAACTTTTGAAAAAAATAGAAACTAATTTAATAAAAATAAAAATAACTATTACATGATCATCATCTAAACACATAATAAAAATTAATTTGGTAAATAAATAAATAAATTTGTAAAAGATTTATCAATTTTACATAATTTTATCTTTGGTAGGTAGAAATAATTTATAAAAATTAAAAAATATTTTTTTGACATTTATTTTTGTCAAATTAGTTTATATTTTATCAAATTAATGACTTTGCTCTTGAATTGAGTAATGGTATCTTCAATTGTCCTTATTTGGAACAACATTCAAAATTAGGATCAAATGTGTCACAATTGAAAAGTCAAGGACCAAACTGATACAAATCCCAAACTATAAGGACTATCAGTGTAATTTGTCCAAAGTTTTTCTTATGAACTAATTAGTCATTTTTCTTTTGAAAAGTCATATTTATCTGATTTGGTGCTATTTGAGTTTACACGAATACCTTTTGTGATTCATCTTTTCAATTTTCTAATTTATTTTTGGAATGAGAATGAAAAAGTGAGATGCGAAATATTCTTGGTGGGAGGATTGGTGAAGTATTGGCTGTTAAGCGTAAAAATTTACATTTCTGTTATGTGATTTTCTGGTGTTACATTAGAGTGTCATGTTAGAGTATTACGTTTAGAAAAATACATTAAGAAGTTTTTGTGTTATATTGATTGGAGTGTTGTGTTTAGAAAAAGTACACTAAAAATTTTTTTTAGAATGTTACATTGTTACGTTTGAGAAAAGTACACTAAATAATTTTTTAGTATGTTATATTGGAATGTTACGTTTGCGAAAAATACACTAAGTAAATTTTTTTAAATATTATGTTGTTACGTTTAAAAAAATATACTAAAATTTTTTTTAGTATGTTATATTGGAGTGTTACGTTTTTTGAGTCTTACATTGTAGTATTACGTTTGAAAAAAATATATTAAGGAATTTTTTTGAAATGTCATATTTTGTAATTTCAACATTATGAAATAAACCCACATTTGTCCCTCAAGACATAATACACGTGTATATGCTCGCCCCTTCATGTAATTCATATTAGAATAGGATCTTTGAGTCTTAAAAAAAAAAAAATACTAAACAATTTATAAGATCATTATTTAAGATTTATTGGTGTTTCACTCATATTTTAAAGGGCCTTCATAGGGGTGTTTTGGGAAGATGGTTAAAAGTTAATTTTTTAACTTTTTTTTTTAAAAAACTTTTTTCACTGTTTCATGTGAGAGGTAATGTGACCCAAAATAAATTAAAAGTTGACTTTTAACTTTTTTGATATGTTGCCAAAGCAACTCTATTTATTGTGGCAAATATCTCACTCAATTATATAAAATTTGAGTAATAATATACGCAGAAAAATTATACAAAATGATGTGACACAATTTTAAACTAATCATTAAAAAGCAAAGAGCTCCTAAAAATGCATTTAATTACAAAATTAATATTGATACATTATTCTTGTGTACAAGAATTATAGTGACAATAGCCTCTATTTTTCTTTTAAATAAAATTTTGAGTTAATATATTTGTGTGAAGTTAGAATAAAGTAGAGATTTGCAAAGCACTTAAATTATAGAAAGAAAATGGTTAGAAAGAATTTGATATTATTTAATGGAATAGAATGGACTGGAATAAATATATATGCACGGAGTTTGTTAGATCATCTTTAATTTTTTTATCAAATTTTCATCAAATTTAAATTTGATAAAAAAATTAATAAAAATGTGCTCCAACATTAATATCAAATCCATATCAAATTCAGAATATCTTAAATCTTTCATCAAATTGAGAATGCCTGAGTCTTTCATCAAATTACTGTAAATAGCCGTTAGTTTTACAAGTATGCATGAGCACCAGATGATTGGCGGATTATCCCTCTGGTTGACTACCTTCTTGCAAAATTTGTTTCAGGATTTTGAAAAATTTACACTAACCGGTTGACTGGCCGGACATCCTCTTAGTCGACCGGTGGTTTGATAAAATTTCAGATTACTCTGTTGGAACGCGCGATATCAGATGAAGTTTTTATTTAAATTTTTACTCAAATTTGTTGAAAAAAAAAAAGAAAAAAGTGAGTAAATGTTGGGCGCTGATTGAGGGCCCGAGGCTTCGGGGCTCGAATGCCCCGAAATGCCATTTTAGGTAAAAAAAAAAAAAAAAAAAAAAGGAAAAAAGAAAGAAAAAAAAAAACAGTTTCCAAAAATGGAAATTAGGGGTATTAGGGCCAACTTTTTTAGGGCCACCAATCATTTTCCGTAAATGTTAGAGATGTTCTTGGTGAGGGAAGTGGGTATAGTTTATTTATAAAAATTATTTTAAAATTAAAAATTTGATAATATGTGTGGTAAAGTGTTACGTAGCTAGTGCTATTTATTTATTTATTTTTATAATGTTTTTAGTTTAGTGATGTGTTAGGATGGTCAGCTCTTTTCTATTAGAGGAATTTGTAATTAGGCGTTTACGAAAAAAAATGATACAAGGATTGTTTAACAATGATCAAAATTTTAATTTTTGGACTGTTTCTTATTTTAAATTGATCAAAATATTATATTAAAATATTTTATATTTTAATTATTTTAGTATTGGAAGGTAATTGATAATATAATACACTTTTTCTAGCAAAAATTAAGGTGAAGGCATTTAAATAGCAACCCTCATACCTTTTTTTCATTTATTCTGAAGGTAAAATTCCATCACTTTGTTTGGTTTGGATTTTTTAAAAATATTTTTTAGAAAATTGTATTTTTTTATTTTCTGTATATTTTTATTTTTACTAATTTTTTTTAATATTTTAAGCAATTTTTTTTTTTTAATTTTTAGACACACCTAACATAAATACACTTAAAAAATATAATATTTATCTTTAAAAAATTCACTAAATACCAAAAAATATAAAAAAATAAAAATTCAGCATATTTTTCTTATTTTTGTGTATTTATTAATTTTTAATTTTTTTTTTTGTAAATATTTTACTTTTTAGATACATCTAAATAAGATAGATATAAAAAAAGTAAAAAATACTTAAAATTTTAAAAATATTCACTAAAAACAAACAAAAAAAAAAAAAAACGAAAAACAAAAATTTCAATTTTCTAAAAACTTAATACAAAAAACTCAAACCAAATATTCTGATAAGTTTTTGTAAAATCATTTAAAATTTCACGTGAATTCTCTTTTTCACCAAATCGACAAAATTGAACCGCAGAATATAATTTTTGTGGATTCCTCAACTATCAAAACTAAAAGATTTTTTTCAATACTAAAACAACAATAAGATCAAACTGTTTACATCTCTATGGGGGTGTTTGTTTGGGGGATTAGAGTGTGGGATAAGATTTCATGTCCACTGCATATGATAGTATGATATTTGGTTCAAAAAATATAAGTTGGATTAATAGTCCAACCGGACTATCAACCTCTTATTTGTGGGATTATTGTGTCCCATGGAGAGTGTGGGATAAAAATGGTAGGATAACTCCTTCTCCAGATTGGAAGGTTAAAATGACATTTTTGGCCTTCAATTTTTTATTTATACTATTTTTAATTATACTTAGTAAAGTAAAATAAAATTTAAAAATCTCAACTAAAAATTAAATTAAATTAACAGTTCAATGGATTATGATCACCCTTTAAAAGTTCAATTTATTCAATTTATTTAATTAAAAATAAAAATAAAATTTCAATTTATTAAAAGTTTAATTTATTTAAAAGTTCAAATTAAAAAATTTCCACTAAAATTAAAATAAATTTATATAATTTTTATTGATATTCTATTTATTTAATTTTTTAAAATTTTTAGTAAAAAAATTAAATAAAATAGGATACATATAAGATTTAATAGAATAATCGAATCCAAACATCTAATCTCATAACTAAACAAACATATGATACAAATCTAATCTAATCAAATAGTCCGGAAACAATATATCACAAAACAAGATTAACAGTCTGATAAATTACAATTTCTTTATCCAATCCGTCCAAAGACACACGCCGTGCCTGCATTGTTACAAATCAATTTTAACTAGTTGGAATATTTGCAACTCACTGTAAGATGAATGATTCAAATAATGCCTGGTACAAATTAGACTAAGGTTTTCGATGTAAAAAAATATAAAATAAAAGAACTTGAAATGTAACAACTAATCAAGAAGGCATTTTGCTACCAATGAAGATAAAAGCATCACCATCTTGATTCCTTTTGCTAAACCAAAAAAAATATATTTTTTTCATTAATTTTTTAATTTTTAAGCAATGCATACATAGCATTTCTTTTATATTTATATGGAATTACATGTTGCATATATCCAGGGACGGAGGCAATTAAGGATTAGGGGGACACGTGTTGTCAAATTGTGTGATTAAATAAAATAAATAAATAGGTTTATACAAAATTAAATTAATTTACAGAATAAGAAAGCATGAGATTATATCATACAACTTAATGAATAGAAATACATGTGATAAAAATTTAAGGAAAAGAAAGCAAACCGAAATCTTTATAACATCATAGTCTCCTTAAAACAGATTCGTCTCCTCACCGTAGGTGCTGGAGGTATATCGGTGTTTGTCTTACAGGATACGATGGTCTAAATCCGCTAACACAGAAGCACATTCTGTTTAGTTCCGATGAACGGACAATAACAATACTCTCTCACACTGGAAGAAGAATATAGGAGCAGAAATTCTGTATAGTATAGAAGTCGAAAAATTCTATATTGAAAGAAAGGAAGATGGCGTCCTTTTATACACAATGAGGGAGAAATGAGAAGTCTTCCAGCCATGAAAGCTGGTAACAAATGCAGCCTGTAGGGGCATATTTTTGTGAATAGCAACACGTGGCCAAGGTGGCACCAAAGTGCCAGCCAAGGTGCCATGTGTCCTGGTTATGGCGCCGAGGTAATCTCGGTTAGGCTGAGGTTATCTGCGGAGATACTAGAATCTGAGATGAACGGATAAGCTATAAGAGTCTTAGAGTGAGGAAGGACCTCAGCCTGGATAAGGATAAAGCTCCTAGGAAGTTTATCTTTATCTATTGGAGAGTCCAGGACGAGTATTGAGCCAGAGTCCAAGAGAAGCTAGGCTTCTACAGGGATCAGGTTAATATTGGCTATAAAAGTAAGGTACCATCGTGGGTCTTAGGTATGCTTTTTGTTTCCTGGCTAGTGAGTTAAGCACTGTTTGCTATCTTTGAGAGATAATTGAGTACGGACTTGATCGTTGGAGTGCCCCGGGGTAGATGAACCACTGTCGGAGTCTTATTTTTCTGTGACAGGTTGTTCGAGCGCCATCTATTCTGCCGGTGTTCTCCAGTTGAGTACCTGTTTGGCAGTGTGGTCAGAAATCAGCACCCACAATTTGGCGCCGTCTGTGGAAAAGAAAAGAGAATAGATGGTCAACGACGGACAGAAAGAGAAGATTGGGGACGACATCCCTACTAGAAGTGGTAAACACATTGACTCTAACGAAGAGGAGGATAAATGCAACGAAGAAACCAGGGATAAGAATCCTGGAGATAAAGACGTCGGCCAAGAGGGAGACGTAGCAAAGAAGGCAGACCGAGGCAGGTATTATAACGAGAACGACCTCTAGGTATGGAAAGATAGAGACCTGAGGAGGGACGGAGAGATGAAGGAAATGGCGAACAAATTAGCGGACCTACAATCGATCGTCAATTTCATGATGCAGAACAATGTTATGCAGCCACCGTTTCCGTTACAAGACAGGCTAATTCCAGCGACGAAGAACGATGCCCAAAAAAAGGGGGCAGAAAACAGTTCCTATAGTCTTTCAGTACGACAGGACCAAGCAACACTCTAACCGGCCTTCACGGGAGGTTGGGCGAGGAGAGTCGATGAAAGGAGAGTCTCGGAAGACACACCGTACCAAAGAAGACTACACTAAAGAACATTGGCATGTTCAAGGGAAGGAGCTTTGTTTCGACACGACCAATGAAGGGAGGTCCAAGAGGACTCATAACGACACTAGGGGTAGCGCACCAAAAAGGCCGAAATCCTTTGATAGCCGAGCTCCTGGATGAACCAAGGAGGATTTTTGAGGGATTACCTCCAGAGAAAGCGACAAGATGCCGAGGTAACCTTTCAGTCAAGCCGAGAACGCCGTTTTCAGTGGAATTAGACAAATTCGAGGCCCCAAAAAAGTTCCGCATGCCGAGATTCCAAATATATGATGGTAAGTCCGACCCTAACTTTCACTTCGGCTTGTACCTGAACTCAATGGCATTATACACCGGGAACGAGTCGTTGCTCTGCAAGGTGTTTCCTTCATTCTTTGGGGAAATCGCATCAGACTGGTTTCACAAGTTGCAGAAAGGAACTGTGAAAAGCTGGGAAGGCCTAGCCGAGATGTTCATGGCCAGGTTTGTGACAAGCAAACTATAGCCGTTGAGGGTGGACTCCTTGATGGCTCTAAGAATTAGCGAGGATGAAAGCCTCAGTGTTTATGCCAAAAGATATTATAAGGTGTTTAACCGAATACTGGGGTGCAACCAAGAGGTGGCGGTCGTATCTTTTAAGAACGGTCTGAACGATGACTGTCTGCTTCGAAAATAACTGGCAAAGACACTAACAAAAAGTATGGAGGAACTCATGGCCAGGATCGAGAAGTTTGCGAGAGCAGAGGAAGACACGCCGAGGATAAAGGCGTCAAAGCAAGAGAAGAAAAACGGCTCTCCGAAGCGAGGCCGAGGTAATACAAACTTTAATAGACAAGAGACAGGACTGAAGGCTGCACAGGCAATCACTACCATACTCCGAATTCCAGTTTACAAAGTCTTGAAAAAATCTAGAATCAGCCCTATTATAGAGCATCAGAGAAGATTCTTGGCGAATTTATGGGAAGAAGTCTGGGGAAGCGTTGTGCCTAACACAATGAGGATGGACATCTGACTCAAGGGTGCAGAGCCCTAAAGGCACATCTGGAAGACTTGGTAAGACAAGGTCATTTAAGGGACCTAGTAGATGAGGCCAGGAAAAGAGAAGAACAAGCGAGATTGCCTCAGGCACCAGTAACACTATCTCCACCATCACCACAACCGCAAGTAGGCGGACCTTGAGTGATCAATGTGATTCACTCGAAGGTCAATGAGAATGAGATACGTGGGGAAACTCAGAAGGTGAAACATTTACAGCATGTGTATCAAGTCCGGCAGAAGAGACCTAGGCAGACAAGTGCCAAGGACCAATGGTGTCCTTTATTGAGAACGGCCTAGAGATGCTGCGGCATCCACACAATGATGCCTTGGTAATATCCCTCAAGATTGGAGAGTGCCAGGTAAAGTGCATTCTAATCGACTAGATCTGCTTTTGTGACATCATGCATGTCAGATTTTACAAGGAGCTTGGCTTTCACCAAGATAATCTGGAATAATCCAATGGCCCAATGGTTGGGTTCAACGGAATGCCGACGTGGCCCCTGGGAGCAATAAGTTTAGAGGTGCAGGCTGGCACCAAGAAGGTAAATACGGAGTTCACAATAATTGACACCCTCTCCATTTACAATGTTATCCTTGGAAGGCCATGGCTGCATGCAACGGGGGTTGTTCTATCAACACTACACCAGCTGTTGCGGTTCCCAATAGAACATGGAATTGAGGATGTCAGAGGGGATCAGGTGCATGCAAAGAATTGCTCCATGGCAGCAATGAAATCCACCTGCAACATATAAGAAACAGAAACAGTAGAGATTGAGGATGAGGACATGGAGGTCATTGAGGACGTCGGCAAAGAACCAGCCGATAAAAGTAAGGAAGCCCTGAAAAAGATCCTAGTCTAGCAAGGGGATGAAGAGAGCTTCTTCCTTCTTGGCTTAGGCTTGGCCGAGGAAGAGGAAAATGAATTAAAGGTGTTCTTGAGAGCAAACATTGAGTTGTTTGCCTGGACACCATACAAGATGCCCTGAGGTCACTTGCCATAGACTGAATGTGGACAGGTTGGACAAACCTATCATCCAACGAGCAAAGAGGCCTACGTTGATGCATGTTGAGGTAGTAAAAGGGGAAGTGGATAAACTTCTGGAGGCCAGAGTTATTCGAGAGGTAAACTACCCAACATGATTATCAAACATAGTTGTTGTGAAGAAAAAGAATGGAAAGTGGAGGGTCTGTGTGGACTTCACCATCCTCAACAAGGCTTGTCCCAAAGACAGTTTTCCACACCCTAAGATTGACCAATTGGTGGATGCCACCTCAGGACATGGAAGGATGAGATTTCTGGACGCTTATAGGGGGTACTATTAGATAGCCATGTACCCCCCCCCCCCCCCCCCCGCGCGCCCCCGGCGCCCGATGAGGAGAAGACTACATTTATCACCCTAAAAAGGCTGTATTGCTATAGAGTGATGCTTTTCGGGTTGAAAAATGTAGGAGCAAGTTACCAGAGATTGGTGACTAAGATGTTCAGACATCTAATAGGCAAAATAGTGGAGGCATACATCGATGATATGGTTGTGAAGACCAAAGAACCTGAGAATCATCTGGCCGACCTGAAAGCAGTTTTTGATATCTTGAGGGCATTTCGGCTCTGACTCAATACGTCAAAGTGCGCATTTGGAGTTGGGTCAGGAAAGTTCTTGGGATACCTGGTTACCAGAAAGGGCATTGTAGACGTCCCCAAACGCCCCGGGAGGGTGAGCTCTCGTTCTGTTCATTTGGGGTCACTACAGCTCAGGACTCTTAAATTGTCACGGTTCTTAATCTGAACCAAAGAGTCCAAATTCGACAAATCGTTTTGAGAAAACTGATTTTAAGAAAAGAAGTGCCAAATATGGACTGCTTTGCCAGATACAGAGTCGCCACCTAAATATTTTATTTTGAGAAAAATTTAGGAAACCCTGACTCGTTTGCCTAAGGCCACGTGTCCGTCATCACCAAAGTTGCCTCGGCTCGGGAACTTGGGTACGATTGGGGAAGGTCACTTCGTGAGCACCCCCGCTCGCCCGATCAAAGATCGGCCTTTACTAACCATGATATCTAGTTTTGAAAACATTGTGTGTTCTTATCCCGGTTATTAGCCTAAATTTACTATGTGATGCGCACAGCATACAAGTATAGACTGGGTCACCTGAATTGGAACAAAACATTTCATTGTTTGTTTTCGAAAGATGGTTTGCTACTCGCAAGTAGGCTTAGATGCAGATTTTGCCACCCGCAGGTGGGCTTGAAATGCACATTTGATGAATTGTTCCAATCCAGATAACCCAACCTTCACCCACAGGCATTCAGGCAGTTATATCACATAAGCAAATAGCCTCATGGTAAGCATGCTATTCATGGTAGCACTCACACGCATGGAAGGATGCTAAAGCATAAAACTTACCGAGTACTCCAAGCCAAAACAGAAGCTAGGTTAGAAATCATGCATGATCCTAAATATACAGAAATGCCTAATGCAACACATGCAAAATGCAACTATAGCAGGCTCGGCTATTTTAAACATGGCATATGAGATGCAACAGCTAATAAGTATTCAACTTTGAAATTGAAACACAATGCAGTTAGTATGATGCGCCGAGCCCGGTGCATGCAAAACAGATGAATGATGCAAACATGCTGTCATACTGTATGCTAATTTAAACATGCCCTAATCTAACCATCATAAGCAGGTAAATAAAAGGCAAGAAAGACGTGGGGTTGGAAGACATACATCACACACACGCACACTTATTACAATTATGCCCTCGCACAGAGGGTCCGAATAAATATACAGTCCCGAATAAAAGAATAGTACAGTCCAAATAAATATTACAGTCCAAATAATGTACAAATTCCTAATTAATTAACAAATTAACTAAGAAAGCTATAAAAATTGGCATGCAAGCCAGGGACTGCCTTGATTCCGCTCCGGGTGATGAATGATGCATGTTCGGGTTGCCTTTGTGCGGAAATCCATGACGATGCCCCAATTAGCCTCTGTTTGCACCTATTCTTGAAATGCGTGCCAAGCTCCGAAAAGTTGTTGATTCTTCATTTTGCTGCAACAGAGAGTAGGAAAGGGGCATGGCAATGTATTTTCACAAATGTATGCATGTCTCGATCCTCGTGCCACCAATCACGCATATCGATGCATGATGGCCGAGGAGTCGAATTGCACAACTCAATATGAAATGAATGCACATGAAAACAAAACAAAAACCTAACTCCATCATGGATACTCCAGAATGTTGGTGACTGGGGAATTGAGACATGTTCCGTCACTCGGAGTACGAAACGTACCTCGTTTCCCGTGCCCGGGCTAACTCTCATCCCGAACACGATGCAATATGCATGACATGCATGAAATGCAACTAAGATACAATCTTAACATACACAATGTTATGGAATGGCATACACGCTGCACGAGGTAATACACAACCGAGCATACACAATGCTATGGATGAAATGGCATACGCAATGCAATAATGGGCTTACACCAACATGAGAGAGCCTCATCCATACTCACATAGGAGGCCATCAGATGAAAACAAGACAACTCGAAATGCGTGCACGCGTGCACGCAAACCGATGACCGACCCTCAGGCACCGAAATGCCACTCTAATGAGACATGGCAAAGACATGGAATATGACATGCAAACATGCAAAAATCAGTAGCAAGATGAGGGGGAAAACAGCCCCGAAACAAGGCGAAATGACACCCGATGCATGGAATTTCTCCCGAAATGCAAAACTAGCTACATGAAATGGCTTACAGCTATACAAAGCATGCATAATTGGTACATGGAATGAAAAGACAGAAGCAAGGCAGCCCCAAAATAAGAATTTTTACAGTTCAAAGCATGGCCAAACAGTAAGCACAAGTGGGACTAAATTATCATACAAAAATGGCTTCGCAAGGGAGGCAATGAAGCAAGTGGTAGATGAAAAGCCCAAACAGAAAAAGACTCTTCTACAAAACTGAAGAGGGACCAAAAATATGACTACTTATAGTTTATGGAAACCCCCAAAACAGTATACAAGTATGCTCAAAATGCCATGCAAGGTAGGGGCCAAAAGAGGTCAAAACACAAAGTATACAAAACATTCATCAAAAAGCCAAAGACCCTTAATGAAACATGACAAGGGGGTCAAAATATAGCCATTTTCAGTTCGGACCAAGGTCAAAAAACAGAAGAAAAATAGGCTAAAAAAAACATGCAAAATGAGGCAAAAACATGGATTTCAAAGCAAGTAGCACATGGGGTATCTAAACAGTGATGAGCCCTTCTTCAATGTTGAATAAGGGCTCAAAATAAGCTCACTTACAGTTTATGACATGCCCCAAAACAGATTACACATAGGCCAAAAATAACATGCAAGATTAGGGCCTAAAGAAGAGATAAAGAAGGAAATGCAAGATGGGGACCTCAAATGACAAAATTCCCTTAATGAATCATGAAATAGAGCTCAAATAAAGGGTACTTTCAGTTTTGGTCGGAGCTCAAAACAGCAAACAAAATAGCTAGAAAAATGTTGCAAAATTAAGCTTAAAAAGAGGGAATTGACATTTACCCTTGAAGACCAACCCTTGGTTGCTTCTTGGCTTGAGAAGTGATGCCTCCTAGCTGCTGGAAAGCTCCCCAAGCTTCTGGAAATGGAGTAGTGGTGGTGATGCTAGGTAGTGATGAAGGAATGTTGCAAGGAACTTGGATGCTTGAGCTTGAAAGAGAGAGATGGAGGGAGATGATGCAAAAGGCTTGAGGGGATTTTTTTGTAACCCTAAAATCTGAAGGGGAGGGGCTGTATATATAAGCAAAAGGGGTGGAAAAGAGGGGGAAAAAAAAGGAGGGGAAAACAAATCAAGTTTCCCCCCAAAATGGCCAAACCCTCGGACATGGGTGTAGTGGAAAACAAAATTCACTTCTAGGACACACTTGGGGAGGGGGGCATGGCCGGCTAGTTTAAAAGGGCAAAAAATCCATTTCACCAAATAGGTGGCCGGCCAGCTAGATTTTCTGGCCGGCCAGCTACTTTCAGGATAAAAAAAAAGGCTACCGGGAAGAAAAGTGGCCGGTGGGTGATTGGGAAGTCCAATGGTGGCCATTCAAGTATCCAAATTGAAGCCCCGGAAGTTAGCTTTCCAATGGCGTAAACCTTACATTAAAATTCCTCCTATGGAAAAAGTTATGCCAGTTTCCGTAAATCCGCGCAGATTTCGGTCTAACCAGAGTGATGCCCTACTTCAATCAACCATATCTCCCCCGTCCAGAATTGAATTTAGGAGATTCTTGAGTGAAAAATGAATCCCCGGGAGTAAGATTTCCAACGGTGGTGGCCTCATAGTTTGATTCCAAGTATCCAAATGAATAGGCTCGATTCGGCGAGGGCTGCTCGACTTTCTTTTAACGGTTCATGCCCATTTTCTCCCCCGACTGGATTTCTTCCCTCTTCTCTTCTTTTCTTCAACTTCAAACCCCTAAGTAAGGTGTTTTGAAAGATTTTTCAAAGATTTCATCTCTCTTTCATTCATTTCCACTTTGTCCTTGCTCGGTTTACCGAAAAGCGCAATTTTTGACAAAATGCGAGCCTCGGAACATCGCAGAAACTTTATTTCAAAAATGTTTTTGAAAGAGAGGGTTTTAAGTCTAAAATATTTTGATCGAGATCGTTCGGGTCCAGAACAGGGGTATGAAGTTGAGATTTGACTCTTTCTTTGCCGAAGAAATTGAACCTTTGCCCTGTACACCTTTCTCCACCATGTAAATCATCAGTCGCGTCGAAGTCTTATGGACGGTCAAAAATGGGGTGTCTACAGGCATTGAGGCGAACCCAGATCAAATCAAGGCCATCTTGGACTTGAAGAGCCCAACATCGGCAAAACAAGTACAGATGTTAACTAGAAGGGCTGCAGCCATGAATAGGTTCATAAGTAAAAATTCTGACAAATGCAAACCTTTCTTTAGTTTAGTGAAGAAAGCCACAGACTTCTTATGGACAGAAGAGTGCGAAGTCGCCTTGGCCGACTTAAAAAAATACTTGACCACAGCTCCAGTTCTCGCAAATCCAGTACCTGGAGAGGAACTGTTTTATACTTGGCGGTTTCAGAGCATGCAGTGAGTTCAGTGGTAATCAGAGAAGAAAAGGGAGAACAGAGGGCAGTTTACTATGTGATTAAAACCCTAGCAGATGCAGAGACCAGATACTTACCCTTGGAGAAACTGACACTGGCCTTGGTAATGGCTTCAAAGAAGCTGAATCATCACTTTTAAGCCCACAAGATTGTGGTATTAACTGGGCATCCTTTGAAGTCCCTGTTGCAGCAAGGAGATCTAACAAGTAGGATAGCCAGATGGGCAGTGGTGTTGGGCCAATACGACTTGGAATTCAGACCCAGAACAACAATCAAAGGTCATGTTTTAGCCGACTTCGTGGCCGAGTTCACACCCGGCGCCATCCCACATCGGGCTCCGTTGAGTCGCGGTTTAGAATGGCTAGGTGAACAAGAAGAAGCCCAGCTGAGGATAGCAGAACAGAAAAAAGAAGAGAAACTTAGGCACTGCGATATTTACATCAGCGACTCCTTCTGCCTGTTTGTTGATGGGAGTTCAAATCGTCAGGGAGTAGGGGCAGGAGTAGTGCTAGTAACGCCAGATGGGCGGATACTGGAACAATCTATTGGTTTGGGGTTTATAGCCTCAAACAACGAAGCAGAATATGAAGCACTGATCGTAGGATTGAAGTTGGCAACAGCAATGGAAACCGACGAAGTGGTGGTCTTCAGTGACTCCTAGCTTATCGTCAACCAGGCAACAGGAGAATACGCAGCCCGCGATGAAAGAATGATGGCCTATGTAAAAGAGGTTGTCATATTGGTAGCCTTATTCTAGGATTGCTGACTACATCAAGTTATCCGAGATGACAACGGCCATGTCGATGCGTTGGCAAACCTGGCCAGTGCAATGAAATAAGGAGAGGCAAGGACAATAATGGTTGATTATTTGTCAGGCCTAAGCATAGAACCACTGAACACAGAGTATAAAGCAATGTGTGTGGTGATGGGACCAAGTTGGATGGATGCGATAGTAGTGTTCCTTAGAGATGGGAAGTTGCCAGATGATCACAAAGAAGCACACAAAACCAGACTGAAGTCAGTAAGGTTCAGTCTGACAGCAGAATGACATCTCTACAGAAGGTCTTTTACTGGTCCCCTTTTGAGATGTGTGCATCCTTCACAAGTTGAAGACTTCCTGTATAAAATACACAAAGGAGTATGCGGAAGCTACGCAGGGGGCAGGTCACTTGCTCATAGGGCCATTACTCAGGGGTACTGGTGGCTATATATGCAGAAAGATGCTGAAGCTTATGTCAGAAAGTGTGAGAAGTGTCAGAGGTTTGCACCTTTGATACATCAACTAGCAGCAAATTTAAACCCAGTGTCCAGCCCTTAGCCATTTGCCTAGTGGGACACGGATCTTGTTGGACAACTACCTCAAGCAACTGGACAAAGGAAGTTCCTGCTGGTAGCAACAGATTACTTTATCAAGTGGGCAGAAGCTGAACCCCCTGCAAAGATTCGGGACATTGATGTAAAGAACTTCATATGGAAGAATATTATCATCAGGTTTGGGATCCCAAGGGTAATAAAAGCAGACAATGGTACGCAGTTTGACAGTAAGCTAATCAAAAGCTTCTGTGCAAAGTACAAGATCAATAACTACTACTTCACTCAAAGCTTCCCTCAAAGCAATGGTTAAGCAGAAACATCCAACAAAACTATCTTGGATGGAATTAAGAAGAGGCTGGAAGTAGCAAAGGGGAAGTGGGTGGAAGAGTTGCCCAATGTACTTTAGGTATATCGGACTACGCCGAGAAGATCAATTGGGAAATTCCCATTTGCCATGGCTTATGGCACAGAGGCAGTAATCCCATTAGAAGTCGGCATTCCAGGAATCAGAACCCATGGAGTAGAGAATGGGACTAATGAGGCATTTTTGGCCTGAGATCTGGACCTATTGGAAGAAAGAAGGGAGAAAGCAGCCATTCGGCTGGGGGCATACCAGTAGCAGCTTGCTAGGGCTTACAATAAGAAGGTAAACCCACGAGAGTTCCAAGTTGGGGACCTCGTCCTGAGAAAGGTCGTCAGCAACAAAAAGGATCCCAGAGAGGGAAAGCTTGGCCCAAATTGAGAGGGACCTTATAGAATCATCTCGGTCGCCGGCAATAGGGCATACAGGCTTGAAGACAGTGAAGGCAAAAAGTTTTCTAGACCCTGGAATACTTGCAACTTGAAATTTTTTTATCATTACATTTTTAGTTTTTTAATTAAAGTTTTTTGTTATTAGCCGAAGTAATAATAAAATTTCACCTCGATTTTTAATTTCAAACTTGTGTAATACGACTAATCAGTCCCTTAGCGATGCTTCTAAGTGAAACATGACGAATAACTTAGATTTATTATATGGCAGAGTTGAACTATACTTGCATATAATAGAGTTGAACTAAGTTGATGATGTTTCTGATTGAAACATGACGAGTAACTTAGACTTATTATATGGCAGAGTTGAATTATACTTACATATAATAGAGTTGAACTAAGTTGGCGATGTTTTTAAGTGAAACATAACGAGTAGACTTATTATATGGCAGAGTTGAATTATACTTGCATATAATAGAGTTAAACTAAATTGGCGATGTTTCTAAGTGAAACATGACAAATAACTTAGACTTATTATATGACAGAGTTGAATTATACTTGCATATAATAGAGTTGAACTAAGTTGGCGATATTTTTAAGTGAAACATGACAAGTAACTTAGACTCATTATATGACAGAGTTGAATTATACTTGCATATAATGGAGTTGAACTAAGTTGAATTAACTTGGACTTGTCATATCAGTAGAGTCAAACTCAAATTGGAACTAAATGCATTTGAGTAAGATTAACAGAGGAACCAAGGTTGAGAACCTTGGCTAGTCTCTACTTAAATCTAACTTCGGTAACAAGGTCATAGCCACATGCTTAATAAGAACCTAAGTGAAACTTAAGTTCACATTAGGGGGCAGAGAACTGGAGAATGATGAGTAAAAGTTCAAAGTGCTTAGGGACTTGTTGTGAAATTTTATAGAAAAATTTACAAGCTAAAGTTGGCTTAGTACTTGTTGAAATTTTTAAAAAAATTTACAAGTTAAAGTCAAATCGAGGTAAATTTGAAAGAAGTACATACGTACTTGCCGAGATGACCAAGGTTGTCTAGCTCTGGGTGTATAGAAGACACAACTCTTGACACGTGAGGGTGAAGTAGCAAGCTTAAACCAACACTTGTGAAAATATTTTCACAATGTTTTCAAGTGTTAAGCCAAGGCCGAGATAAACAATTACGAAGTTAAGTCCGAGGTATTATACTCTGAAGAGGTTATATATATAAAGATAGCTTTTGAAGACATGCAAAATATTCTAAGTATAGAAGCAGTGAAGCATACAAACACAAACACTTGAAAGAAGAAAATATAAAGACTTACATTCAGAAAAGAAAATTGATCAGATACAAAAAAGGCACATCGGCCTGCAGAAGGATTGCTTGTTCATTTACAAAAAAGGGAGGGCATATCGGCCAAACAAAAGTAAACATCGTTCATAAAGCAAAAAGTACAAGGCACAGAAATAAAAACTCCTAGTTAAGACTACTCGGCGTCGGTGGCAGGATATGTCCCAGAAGACAACTGTGACATCTTTTCGGCAGCCTTCTCAGCCTCGAGCTCAGCGTCGATTTCTTGCAAAGTTTGATCGAGGCCTTTCTCGGCGATAGGCACCTTGGATGTAGTCTTCTTGGGGGAGGCACCTTTTGAGACCTTGTCCTCCTCATCCTGAGTCAAGTCTAGGACTTGCTCATTCAGAGTTAGGGACTTGGCCCCAGCAGGAACTTCAGCATCAACTGCCACCTCAGCCTCTTCATCTTCGTCTTCCTCTCCATCTTCTTCTTCTCCTTCTTTCCCCCGAGCCTTAGCCTCAGATTGACTTGAAGCAAGAGGAAATAACAGTGCAAGTTGGCCTTCATCTTTGAGAGGAGAGTCCTCGGGGACAACCAATTCCTTCAAAGTAACCATCCAACCAAGGGTGTAACCCTTGTTGCATGTTTGTCTGACTTGTTTCTTGTACTCCTCGTGGATGTCCGCTGCCCCTTTGGTATAGGCCTTCTTGTCCGCCGCTTTAATCTCGGCATCTTTTGTGGCCAAGGCACTTCGGAGCTCTGCTTAGGCTTCGGCAGTTTTTGCTTCAGCCTCTTTTTTCTCGGCTTTGAGAACCTCAGCAACAACTTCTGCAGCACCTGCCTTTTCCTCGGCCTCGTCTTGAGCTTGTTTGGCTGCCTTGGCCTGATCTATCAGCACTCTTATCTTAGCCTCGGCGTTGTTTAAATATTTGAGCAAGCCAGCAGCTTCCTTGGTCTTGTGGACCAATTCCTTCTTCATGTCCTCGGCCTGCATCGCAAAGGAGTGGGCGTGCTGGATCGCTTAGAAAAAACGGAATGAACAAAGTTAGCAAACTTAAGTTTAAAAGCAAAGAATGAAGAGTACTAAGTGTTAGGGATTTACCAGTACAGAGTGCTGCACTATTAAAGCGAAATCTTCATATTCGTTGACCTCGGCCATACGGTTGAGGTTATTGGGAAGGAGCAACACAGTGGAGAGGACAACGCCGACCTCAATATCAGAAGCGCTATCGCCGGCTCTGACTGGCTTGTCCTCAATCATGATAGAGGGGGCCCATGGGTCATCAGATTTAAGAGAACCCGAGGTGGCTGTAGAGTCCGACCTCGGCTTCTTTGACTTAGTTGATTCGGAGGGGTCAGCTTCGCCAGGCCTCTTCTCGGCAGCGGAGGTGCTTTTCTCAACCTCGGCCAACTTGGATATAGGCAAAGTGTTCTCAGAGTCGATTTGAGTCACTGTTGCCTTGGTTTTGGCTTTCTTTACCCTTTTTGGCTTAGCCTTTGGTTAGGATTGTAATGGTGAAGATTGGACTGTGACAACATTGGAGATGTCGACTAAAAGGTCTTCGACAGCGACCTTTTTACGCCCTATCTCGTCGGCGGCGACGACGACAGTGACTTTAGTACCGAAGTGGATCGCTGGAAGTGCAGTCGGTGGGTTGGCTGGATCGTAAGCCGACGCCTCAGAATTTCAGCATTTTCAGCTACGAATTCTGCCTGCGGGAGCGAACAGCGGAGCTCGACGTCGGTGTTGACGCTGGTCTAGAAGAATTAGTTACGGAGCAGATGTCGATGACTGCTCTGCTGGGTCAGAGGTTGAGGCCTGATCAGGCCTTGGCGATGAAGTAGTTGGGGGAGTTGTCGCAGAAGGTGAAGACTTGCTCTTCTTAGGGACGTCGGGCAATGTGGATTTATAGGTCGGGATGTAGTTGAGCAGCAAAGGGGCCTTGCGCTGATTGACAGGCAAGCCCAGTAGCTTTTTGAAGTCTTTGTTGGGATAGAAGGTTTTACGGAAGTCCTTTGAAGGTTGAGGAAGAGTTGCAAAGTAAAAAACAGACATTAGAACATATAAAAGGGAACAAAGTAATAAAGACTTGAAAACGAGTAAAGTGACACTTGGTTCTTACCATTATCCTCTTTAAAGACCGATCGGCTCAAGGGGTAAAGGTAGAGGTCATCATCTGGTGGGAACTCCCAGTTGCTCGAGACGATGAAATAATCATCTCCAGCACCTTTGTTGGAGTCTGGGAGGTCGGTGATGAGTTTGTATTCTGTGGATCTTGGCTTAAGGTAATAGATGTAGCCTTTTTTTGATTTTAGGCCACACATGATGTAACAGTATTGGATATCGGCTAGGGTTATCCTAGCATTTTCTTAACTAGCTAAAGCAATGATACCATTAATAACTCTATAGGAGTTAATGGCCAATTGCATCGGATTGAGCTTATAGTAGTGAAGGACTTCTCGAAAAAGGATGTTTAGAGGGAACGTAAGCCTGCACTCTATAAAAACAACTACTGGAAAGGGCATGGAGTTATCATCAGGCATGATGGAGTCTTCCTCCCTTGCCAACCTAAGATGGATGTCGGCAGGGATGAAGAACTCTTGCCTAAAGTATTCAAGCTTTTCTGGGGTGTCCACCCTCCACCTAAACATACCCATGACGTCGGCTAGTGGGACAAGGTGTGAGAATTCAGAAGAAAGAGGTTTGTGTGGGTTTCAGGGACCTCGACTAAACCCCAAAACAAAAACTGGGATAAGGGTTTTTCAAGATCAAGGGGAGTTTGTTTCAGTTTTCCTAAGAACGTGATTTCTCTACCAAAACCCAAGCCTAAATCTATGTAGAAGCAAAGAAATAAAGGCAAGAATATAGAAAATGCAAACAAGGAAAACAAAAAAAAGAGTATGATTCAGACTCAAGAAAGAAATACGAAATCAAGAGACACTGTAACGAAGTGTGTACAGGAGTGCAAAGCCAAGAACGGTGGCAAGATAGCAAGTGTGTGAGCAAAATGTGTATAAAAATGCCCAAAAACGAATTGGACAGAAGCAAAATCATAAACAAACATGATGGAATTTAACACACAAGCAAATATTTAAGAACACAAACATGTTCACAATGGCAGCAATTAGATACAATGAAATTTTGAAATAAATTGAAGACTGAAAAGGGGGAAGAACAGAGACTCACCGAAGAAGATGACGCCGATATGAAACTCGTTGGAGTTAGATGCTGTGAATAGTCAAAGCCAGATGACGAAATGCTTGCCGGAGGAGATGATCGGAGCAAGTTGTAGAAGCTTCAAAGTACGAAAATGGTAGTTTTTTGGGAGAAAAGCATTAGAGAGAGAAAAACTAGAGAATGGAAGGAAAACGAGGATGCAAAAGTAAAGAGACGAGGAGAGAGTGAAATGTTTTGTTGAAACAAGAAAAGGTGGCAAAGCTTAAATGTATGCCTTGGACGACGTGTCTGTCAGACGGTGCGCACAGAAACAACGCGACCTGATGGTGCGTGTCAGGTACAGATCAATAAGGAGAATGCGTGTGGCAAAAACGGTTGAGAAGCCGTGCGTGACAGCTCATGCGCATGTGGAACTCTTGAAGTTCTTGATTTAAATGAAGCAGAGACCTCGGTTAGGGAGACGATCTCGGTTAAAGAACTTAAAAAATTTTTTGTTTTTGGTTTTTGGGCATTGGTAAAACAGATTGCAGTCTTGGTCATATGGGAGCCGACGAGTTATGACCTCGGTAATGAAGGGTATGACAAGTTTTAGCCGACGTGCTGTATGGACGAATGATGTAGGTTCCATCACCTCAAGATACCGAGGTAACAGAACCTAGGGGCAGTTGTAGGGGCATATTTTTGTGAATAACAATACGTGGCCAAGGTGGCACCGAAGTGCCAGTCGAGGTGCCACGTGTCCTGATCATGGCACCGAGGTAATCTCGGCTAGGCCGAAGTTATCTGAGGAGATACCAGAATCCGAGATGAACGGATAAGCTATAAGTGTCCTAGAATGGGGAAGGGCCTCAGCCTGGACAAGGATAAAGCTTCTAGGAAGTTTATCTTTATCTATTGGAGAGTCCAAGATGAGCATTGAGCCAGAGTCCAAGAGAAGATAGGCTTCTATAGGGATCAGGTTAGTGCTGGCTATAAAAGTAAGGCACCCTCGTGGGTCTAAGGTACGCTTTTGTTTCCTGGCTAGTGAGTTAAACACTGTTTGTTATTTTTGAGAGATAATTGAGTATTGACTTGATCGTCAGAGTGCCCTCAGGTGGACGAACCACCGCCGGAGTCTTATCTTTCTGTGACAGGTTGTTCGGGCGCCATCTATTCTGCCGGTGTTCTCTAGCTAAGTACCTGTTTGGCAGTGTGATCAGAAATCAGCACCTACACAGCCTATTACTCCTACAAAACTGATGGAATAATGCACAAAACTGATGGAGAATTTACATATGTGTGTATATCACTAAACAAACTTGGTCCCAAAAAAATTAGGTTGGTGGACCACCAATCCAGCCCATTCCCTTAAGCTTAAGATCCATGGATCCCAGACTCGAACCGAGCGTCGTGCGCGCGCGCATGTCAATTTTTGCATAACCAACTTGCACCATAGTGTTGGCCCAAACCCATCCTTGAAACATTCATAACTCCCTTCCTTCGGAAAATTTGAATGCCTCTGTCAAAATCTTGAGATTTAAATTCCTATCAAAACTTTCCTCTATAATCAATGTGGGATTGATAGTTATACACAATTCTCAATACCTCATTCATGAAACCATCTTTATAAGATAATTTTTCATTCAATTCTTAATAATTTTTTGTCATTTTTTTTGTGGTGTAAAGATCTTGTTACAAATAATTTAAACCCATTTGATTCCATATCAATCAATGGTTGGGATCTACTTTAATTTCACATTAAAGTCACCATAAAACCATTTTTTCCAATAACATGTCCTCCTCAACTTTTAAAAAATTACACTTTTGCCTCTAGTAAAAAAAAATTTCAATTTAATCCATTGAAACATGATATTAAATTTTTGAATCACTATTTTCTGTACATTTTCTCTTCAAAAAAAACTTGTTTAATTTATTATTATGTGCCACCAATTTTTATACTAGAGAAATATTATGTCACTGAGTTTTTTGTTATATCACCTTTTATATGAATATTTATAATTAGTTCATTTGTTTAGAGATATTTAGTACACAATTAACAACAATTAATAATATGTTACTATGTAATTCAATGATTTAAAATTGTGAAAAAAATAAGTGATATAATGCAGTATCTATGTATTATTTATTCACCTTTTGTCTCATTTCGTTTTTTATTTTTTATTATTCCTATCTAAATTGTGTGTGCAACTCAATATAAGTTTTCATATTTTATAAGGCATGTGATTATTTTTCAAATCATGTGATCATCATATATAAAATCAAATTAAAAGCAAAAAATGATTAAGATCGGTAAACTTAAGTTTATATTTAAATATAACATTTGTATTACGATGCTTTTTATTCCTACCATCAAATAAAAATTAGGTTAAATTTGATTGTAATTTTTGTTAAGATTTCAACTCAATAATTCTTGCTTCTTTTGAGCTAAAATTTTGAGTCGGCCACTGCATATATCTCAACTAAGCCATTGACTTGATATTATTCGACTTATCAAAACCATAATAATTATCGGGCCTCTCACATGAGATTTTTATTTTTACATTCATTAATATAATCTCTGTGTAGTAGTATTAATTTATTATAGGATAATTTTTATCTGATCCTTATGTTCTTATTTCATTACAACAACCGTCATTTAAGTGCCCCATTTTTTGCTGTTTTTCTTTTCTTTTAATACAATGATGTCCCTCCAAATTTTTCAAAGGTTCTACTCAATTTATGAAACAATACATCAAATTTTAATTTGATTAATCAAATCTTAATTTGAACCAACTACGTCATTAGCCATTTTTGTAAACTCCTATCTATGAGGTTAGGAGGTCAATCTTTGTCAAAGATAAAAAGACGATCATTTCTTCCCACTACATGAGTTTTTGATTGTATTAGTTTATAATCTCTTTCTGGTAGTTATTGGACTTCTAGCTATGTTTTGTAAGATTACAATTGTCGAGTTTGAATTCATTCTTTTCATATTTGTAACTAATTTTTTATGAAGTGGTACAATTTTTTTTTTTTTTTTTTGAACACGAAAAGTCTAGCAAAGCCCAGCAAAAACAGAAGCACTATAGCAGCAAAAAACCAAAAACTAAAACTCTTAGAGCGAACTAGCAAGAGCTGGAGGAGGGTAAGGGACCCAGTCAAGAGGAAGGAGGCCTCAGAGGGACGCTTGGGCAACCCAATGAGCTGCACAGTTAGCTGTTCAGAAAAAAAAAAAAAAAAGTAAAAAGGTTACCATCTCAACTTGAGAAAGCATTTGGGTTTTGTGTGCCTATTTTGGAGTTGATTTTGGTGATTCAAATCGTTCATTTTTTAGAATTCATTAAATAAAATATTCATGCAGACAATAAAAATGATTAGACATCGATAACTATATATTTAAATCACATTTGTATTATATATATAAAAAAAATTATTCTTGAAATTATAATTATTTTTCTAAACAAATGTAATGTAAACATATAATTATCGATATCCGATCATTTTGAGTTTTTGCATGAATATTTTACTCAACAAATTCTAAAAAGTGAACAATTTAGATAATTGAGGTCATTTTCAAATTAAGTCCAAATACTCTCTCAAGTTGGATGACTAACCTAAAGAATTCAAATCCATAAAAAAATGGGACACTTCCGGATTGGTCCTATTGAAGAGACTTATTTAGATAAATCCTACTCATTTTTTCACATATCAATATACCTAAGATACCCTTACTTCACCTTCTTCATCCCTATTATTAACACCATTATGGCTCTCTCCTCCTCCACCAGCAACTACCTCCGACAAACACCTCTACCAATAGTTTCCGACAACATTTTTTTGTATTACTTCAACAAAAATAACATTTATCACTACTACATTACTACTCCTGCCACTTAGTCACTCATTTGTATTTACATAAACACACTTTCACACAGAAATACAACCATGTAGACATATATAAGACAGACTAATTGTCACGACCCAAACCCGGCCCTATGGGTTTAGCACCGTAACCGGCCAGTAATCCGAGATTACCGAAGGCCTGCAGAACGGTAATACAGTAAAACAGAGTACAGGGCCTGGCGGAAGCCAATACAGTAAATAAATAGTGTCCATTGAGCTGTGACAGTCTGTATGCAAAAAGGCTTTTCATACATTCACACATAAACAGTACAGAACAGTATGTACAATATTCACATCCATACGACTAGGGACTCAACCCTACAGAACAGTACAGAAAACATTCCGTCTGTACAAAACAGTACGGTCTATACCAAACAGTAAAACAGTACAGAAGGGGGAAAAAGCAGACAAAACACCCCCAAGCCATAGCATGGCAACTCGGAACCTCACAGTGAGGCACAAAGGCTGGCTTGACAAAACTGGAGTAACCCTGACGCCTCTAGCTGCGGTCTGGTGCCTGTACACCTACATATATATATGAGCAGTGAGCTAAAGCCCAGTGAATAACATAAAGCGTAAAGGGGTTTAGAATGAATGTCCTTACAGTATGAAAACAGTTCATTTCAATCAGTCATTCAGTTGTTCAGTACAGTAAACAGTCATATGTGGTACATCCATTAGCATAACAGTAACAGTAGGTCTTAAAAGACCGAACAGTAATGATGGCCATCAGTCAGTAAACAGTAGTGGTTCCACGAGGGAACCGACAGAGATCTCTGTGACAGTAACAGTAACAGTAAACCGTAGATACTAAGGATGCCACAGTACAGTTCAGAAATAAAGGACATGCATTCATTCAGTAAATAATACCAGTTCAGTAAACAGTTCAGTTCAGTATTCAAAAGATATCAGTTGAACATATCTTTACACAATTGTTACTCACAGAGTTCTGGGCTACAGTATGCTAGAGCGTGTCTCCCCAGTTGCCAACCCTACACAGTTCACAGGTTGAACACACACTAAGCTACACAGTTGGGAAATATCATAACTTAATCCCTAATTTGCCTTGGTGTGTTCTACAACGATATCCTCATCTAAATGCCTTAAACTAGGCCTAAGAATACCTAGGATGGGACGAGGATGCAAAAACGCACATTTAAAAGCATTTTCAGGAAAACAGAGTCCCGCTCGAGCGCAGGTTTCCCCCCGCTCGAGCGTACAGGAAAACAAAGGTACTCGCTCGAGCGCAAACTTTCCCGCTCGAGCGTACTGTAAAGGTACTGGATGGGTGAAATCCCCGCTCGACGCCCGCTCGAGCTTGAGACATGACTCCGCTCGAGCGCCCAATCCTCCGCTCGAGCGGACTGTAAAACAGTGCAGAGAGATGCTGGATGCTCGGATTCCACGCTCGAGCGGCATTTCCCCCGCTCGAGCGGAAGTGCGAAATCTGGAAAACCCAGATTGCACCTCCAAGCTCAAACTCAAGTTTAAATGCATCAAAACCCGACCTCTTGGGCTAAATTTCCAGAAAACACATGTAAACTCATAGTTAAACATGATTCAAAACTCACTTTGAGAAATCAAAGCCCAAGGGTGTTTTTATTCAAACCCAATTTCAAACCAATTTCAAGAACACTATGAACATGCAACATGCATGAATTCAAACCAATTTCAAAGCTTCAATTTGATGCTCTAAGGAGCTAATTGTTTCCAAAACATGATGAAATCATGGACCTTTACAAAATTATGGACATGCATGTGAGGAAACATGAACTTACAACCTCAAAACTCAAGAATGGCAACATGCATGCAACAATCAAGCTTCAATTCAACATCTAACCCATGATTGGCTCTAAACTCCATCAATATGACATGAACCATGCAAGAATCCACTCAAAACATGAATAAGAAGACAATGGAGCTACCTTTAGTCTTGTATTTCAAGAAGGGAGCTCAAATATGCAATCACTTCAACAATTCTTCAATTACCAAGCAATTTACCAGCAAAATCAACAAGAACAATTCTCTCTCTCTCTAACTCTCCTCTCTTGGTCGGCAAAAGCAAGAAATGAGCTGGGAAAAATGTTTGATTCAAGCATACCAAGGCTCTAACATGTTATAATAAGGGCCCACTAACAATGGCAAAACGGTAATTAAGTCCAACTCTTCAAGTAGCATATTTTAATCTAATTTAATCATACCTAATCAGTTTTCAGGTAAATACACCACAAAATCACATAAATTATGATGATCATTAAACATCAATCAGTTTCTAATTCGGCCGCCGATAAGGCCTTCAATTAGCAGTTTAAACATATAGGTATGAACAGATAATCATACAATCAAACAGATAGAATGCAATTTAACTAACATATACTCAATCAATTCGGTTTCCAGTTTCAGTCAGTCAGTTCAGTACTTTTAATCAGTTCAATTATCAGTCATTATCAGTCTCGTTTAACAGTAATCGGTGATCAATCGGTCATTAATCAGTAAACAGTATGAGGGTTGTTACAGTCTCCCCTCCTTATAAAGAGTTTAGTCCTCTAAACTCGAGTTACCTTTATTCTGGAAGAAAACAGGATTCAGTGGAAACAGTTCAGGATATCTTTTGGCCATGTCATCTTCCCTTTCCCAAGTGGCATACACACCACCATGGTTCTGCCAGTCAACTTTCACTAGCGGGATCTCTTTGTTTCTCAGTTTCTTGATCCGTCTGTTAACAATCTGTATAGGCCGTTCCTCGTAAGTGTAGTCATCACTCAGCACTACACGAGTAGGCTCTATTACATGGAAAGGATCCCGAAGATAGTCTCTCAACATAGAGATGTGGAAGACGTTGTGCATATGCTCCATTTCAGGAGGAAGCGCAACTTGATACGCCACCGGATTGATTTTCTCAATGATCTCATATGGTCCGACGTATCTCGGTGCTAACTTGCCTTTGACTCCAAAACGAGTCTGGCCTTTCATTGGTGTCACTTTCACAAAAACGTGATCACCCACTTCATACTCTCTGTCCCGTCTTCTGACATCTGCATAACTTTTCTGTCTACTCTGCGTAGTTTTCAGTCTTTGCTGTATCAGTTTCACTTTTTCAGTTGTTTCATACACAATCTCGGGCCCAAGCAAAGGCCCATCTCCAACTTCTGCCCAGCAAATTGGAGATCTACATTTTCTGCCATACAATGCCTCAAAAGGCGCCATACCAATACTCGAATGGTAGCTGTTGTTGTAGGCGAATTCAGCTAAGGGCAAATGACTTTCCCAGTCTCCCTGAAAATCAAGGACACACATTCTCAGTAAATCCTCCAGAGTTTGGATGGTCCTTTCTGACTGGCCATCTGTCTGAGGATGATAGGCACTACTCAGCCTCAATTCAGTACCCAATGCAGTCTGTAGACTTTGCCAAAACCTCGATGTAAACTTCGAATCCCTGTCAGAAACAATAGACACGGGCACTCCGTGCAGTCTCACAATTTCATCAATATAGATAACAGCCAATTTATCCGCATTATAGATTGTCTTGACAGGTAAGAAGTGAGCAGATTTGGTTAGTCTATCAACAATAACCCAAATTGAATCCATACCTTTTCTGGAGCGAGGTAATCCAACGATAAAATCCATCGTGATATGCTCCCATTTCCACTCTGGTATGGGTAGAGGTTGCAATAGTCCGGCAGGTCGTTGATGTTCAGCTTTGACCTGTTGGCAATGAAGACATTTGGATACAAAATCAGCAATTTCTTTCTTCATTCCCGGCCACCAGAAATTCTGTTTCAGATCTTGGTACATTTTCGTATTCCCCGGGTGGATAGAAAATCTTGAGTTGTGGCCCTCTTGCAGAACTCTTCTTTTCAGTTCAGTATCATTTGGTACACACAGTCTTTCTTGAAATTTCAGTACATTATTCTCAAATTTGAATCCCGGTCTCTGTTTGGATTCTCTTTCCTCGATGATCTTCTTTAAGAAATCATCCAGTTGTTGTTTTTCTTTAACCTCTTCAATCAGTGCCGGTTGAGCAGAAATAGCAGCTAAGGTTCCACCTTGTTCTCTCAAAACAATTTCAATTTCAGATTTTTCAAGGTCACAAAGCAACTCTTTCTGTCCTGTAAGCAAACAGGCTAAGTTTCCAATCGATTTCCGGCTCAATGCATCGGCAACGGTATTGGCTTTTCCCGGATGGTACAGTATCTGTAGGTCATAATCCTTAATCAGTTCCAGCCATCTCCGCTGTCTCATGTTCAGTTCTTTCTGTGTGAAGAAATACTTTAAACTCTTGTGGTCGGTGTATACTTCACATGTCACCCCGTACAGATAGTGACGCCAGATTTTCAGTGCAAATACTACTGCAGCAAGTTCCAGATCATGGGTCGGGTAGTTCTTTTCATGTGGTCTCAACTGTCGGGAAGCATAAGCAATAACTCTCCCATTCTGCATTAAAACACACCCCAGACCCTTATGAGAAGCATCACTAAATACAGTATAACCATCCGTACCTGAAGGTAAGGTAAGAACTGGTGCAGTCACTAATCGAGTTTTCAACTCCTGAAAAGCAGATTCTCTTTGGTCAGTCTAGTCAAATGATGTCCCCTTCTGAGTTAACTGAGTCAATGGTAGGGCAATTTTGGAGAAATCCTTGACAAATCTTCTGTAATATCCAGCCAGTCCCAAAAAGCTTCGGACTTCAGTCACATCGGTCGGTCTAGGCCAGTTCACTACAGCTTCAATTTTCTGCGGATCAACAGAAATTCCATTTTTGCTAACAACATGCCCCAGAAACATAACATGGTCAAGCCAAAATTCACATTTAGACAGTTTAGCATACAGTTTCTGTTCTCTTAAGGTTTGTAGGGCAAGTCTCAGATGATGTTCATGCTGTTCTATACTTTTGGAGTAAATCAATATGTCATCGATAAATACAACAATAAAGTCATCAAGGTTTGGTTTAAAAATTCTGTTCATGAGGTCCATAAAAGCAGCTGGTGCATTCGTGACTCCAAAAGGCATAACTAAAAATTCGTAATGTCCATACCTCGTTCTAAAAGCAGTTTTATCAATGTCTTCCGGTTTAACCTTCAGTTGATGATATCCGGATCTAAGATCAATCTTGGAAAATACTTTCGCACCCTGTAACTGATCAAACAGGTCATCAATACGCGGTAATGGGTATTTATTCTTTACAGTTACCTTGTTCAATTCACGGTAGTCAATGCACAGTCTCAGTGAGCCATCTTTCTTCTTTACAAACAAAACAGGCGCACCCCATGGCGAAGTGCTAGGTCTGATAAACTTCTTATCCAGTAGTTCCTGTAGTTGCACTTTCAACTCCTTCAGTTCAGTTGGGGCCATTCGGTACGGAGCTTTAGAAACTGGTTGTGTTCCGGGAATCACATCAACGGTAAATTCAATCTCCCTATCAGTCAAATCTCCTGGAAGATTATCTGGAAAAACATCTGGAAATTCTCTGACTATAGGAATACAATTCACATCAGTTTTAATACTATCATCAGTCGACACAGTCAGTACAGAACACAGATATCCTTTACACCCCTTTCTAATTAATTTAACAGCTTTCACTGACGAAATCAAATACGGAGGAGATACTACTCCACTCCCATTAAACACAAATTCAGGCAGACCAGGTGGACGGAAAACAACTTGCTTGGTCACACAGTCAATAGTGGCATGATATTTTGTTAACCAGTCCATTCCCAATATGACATCAAAATGATCAATGTTCAATGGTAGTAAATCAATAAACAGATGCATATCCCCAACAATAATTTCACATGCGGGGTACATATAAGCACATGTCATGGATCCCCCTACGGGTGATGATACGACTAGCAGATAGTTCATAGGTTCTAAGGGTCTATTCAATTTCCGTGAGAAAGCATGCAATACATAAGAATGTGTAGACCCCGAATCAATTAATACATATGCATTTTGTGCACAAATAGAAAGAATACCTGACACAACGGTCTCGGTATTCTGCACATCTCCCGGTACTAGTGCGAACACTCGGCCTTGCCTCACAGGCTCTTTCCCGGTAGCTTTAGGGTTAGGCTTTGGTGGAGCATTTGATGCTGCGCCGCTGGCTGCAGCTTTGCTATTGCCTTGAGGAGCAGAAGGGCAATCTTTAACCATGTGGCCCACCTTGCCACACCTGTAACAGGCTCCAGATAATTTGTGACAAACCTCTTTATGCTTGTTACCACATACAGAGCAGGGTGGAATGAACCCACTCCCTTGGCTGGGGCTAGTCATTGATCCCGTGTTCTGTTTCTTATTGGCTGGGTTGTGTTTGCCTTTCTTGAATTTGAAACCCTGCCTTTTACCATGCCATTCAGTTGTTGGTGTTTCAGATTGTTTCACTGCTGCAATGTTCGACTCGGCCATCAATGCCCGGTCGAGAACACCTACAAAAGTCGGTAATTTCAAAACATTTATCCGGTCAAGTATTGCCACATTAAGGCCACCTTCAAATTTTCTGGCCTTCTTATATTCAGTATCCACCATGTGCGGTGCATAACGGGCAAGTTCAGTAAATTTCGTTTCATATTCGGCAACCGACGTGGTGCCCTGTTTCAGTTGCTCAAATTCAGTCACTTTCCTATCCCTGACACACTGAGGGAAGTACTTTTCAAAGAAGGACTCCTTGAACTGAGCCCAAGTCATAACAGTATTTGTATCACGGATCAACATCCACCACCTTCTAGCTTCTTCTTGGAGGGTGAAGGTAGCTAACAATACCTTATTCGCTTCCGAGCACGGAAACACTTCAAATAATTTTTCTGTTTCAAGCACCCAAGCTTCAGCCTTTAACGGTTCGAGGCCTCCCTGAAAGGATGGCGGTTTCATCTTGCTGAATTTATGGGTGAGAGCAATAATATCCCCATCATTCACATTAGGCTCCGGCTGTACCTGAGGAGGTGGGGGCGGTTGGTTCTGTTGTTGTTCAAGTCTAGCAGTTATCAGTTCCATCATTCTTTCCATTCTTTCCATTCTTGCCTCAGTAGATGAGGACTCAGGTTCATTTGCATTGTCCATTTCACTATAAGCAGTTATAACAGTTTTTAAACATAAGCAGTCATTTGTTTAACAGTTTAACACATTAGCAAATATTCAGTCATAACGTAATCACACACTTAACATGCTCATGAGATGCCCTAATCACTTTCTAGGACACCCTATGGCTCATTTGGACACGTGTGTACGGTATAACTCGTGGTAAGTATCGCTCTGATACCACTCTGTCACGACCCAAACCCGGCCCTATGGGTTTAGCACCGTAACCGGCCAGTAATCCGAGATTACCGAAGGCCTGCAGAACGGTAATACAGTAAAACAGAGTACAGGGCCTGGCGGAAGCCAATACAGTAAATAAATAGTGTCCATTGAGCTGTGACAGTCTGTATGCAAAAAGGCTTTTCATACATTCACACATAAACAGTACAGAACAGTATGTACAATATTCACATCCATACGACTAGGGACTCAACCCTACAGAACAGTACAGAAAACATTCCGTCTGTACAAAACAGTACGGTCTATACCAAACAGTAAAACAGTACAGAAGGGGGAAAAAGCAGACAAAACACCCCCAAGCCATAGCATGGCAACTCGGAACCTCACAGTGAGGCACAAAGGCTGGCTTGACAAAACTGGAGTAACCCTGACGCCTCTAGCTGCGGTCTGGTGCCTGTACACCTACATATATATATGAGCAGTGAGCTAAAGCCCAGTGAATAACATAAAGCGTAAAGGGGTTTAGAATGAATGTCCTTACAGTATGAAAACAGTTCATTTCAATCAGTCATTCAGTTGTTCAGTACAGTAAACAGTCATATGTGGTACATCCATTAGCATAACAGTAACAGTAGGTCTTAAAAGACCGAACAGTAATGATGGCCATCAGTCAGTAAACAGTAGTGGTTCCACGAGGGAATCGACAGAGATCTCTGTGACAGTAACAGTAACAGTAAACCGTAGATACTAAGGATGCCACAGTACAGTTCAGAAATAAAGGACATGCATTCATTCAGTAAATAATACCAGTTCAGTAAACAGTTCAGTTCAGTATTCAAAAGATATCAGTTGAACATATCTTTACACAATTGTTACTCACAGAGTTCTGGGCTACAGTATGCTAGAGCGTGTCTCCCCAGTTGCCAACCCTACACAGTTCACAGGTTGAACACACACTAAGCTACACAGTTGGGAAATATCATAACTTAATCCCTAATTTGCCTTGGTGTGTTCTACAACGATATCCTCATCTAAATGCCTTAAACTAGGCCTAAGAATACCTAGGATGGGACGAGGATGCAAAAACGCACATTTAAAAGCATTTTCAGGAAAACAGAGTCCCGCTCGAGCGCAGGTTTCCCCCCGCTCGAGCGTACAGGAAAACAAAGGTACTCGCTCGAGCGCAAACTTTCCCGCTCGAGCGTACTGTAAAGGTACTGGATGGGTGAAATCCCCGCTCGACGCCCGCTCGAGCTTGAGACATGACTCCGCTCGAGCGCCCAATCCTCCGCTCGAGCGGACTGTAAAACAGTGCAGAGAGATGCTGGATGCTCGGATTCCACGCTCGAGCGGCATTTCCCCCGCTCGAGCGGAAGTGCGAAATCTGGAAAACCCAGATTGCACCTCCAAGCTCAAACTCAAGTTTAAATGCATCAAAACCCGACCTCTTGGGCTAAATTTCCAGAAAACACATGTAAACTCATAGTTAAACATGATTCAAAACTCACTTTGAGAAATCAAAGCCCAAGGGTGTTTTTATTCAAACCCAATTTCAAACCAATTTCAAGAACAATATGAACATGCAACATGCATGAATTCAAACCAATTTCAAAGCTTCAATTTGATGCTCTAAGGAGCTAATTGTTTCCAAAACATGATGAAATCATGGACCTTTACAAAATTATGGACATGCATGTGAGGAAACATGAACTTACAACCTCAAAACTCAAGAATGGCAACATGCATGCAACAATCAAGCTTCAATTCAACATCTAACCCATGATTGGCTCTAAACTCCATCAATATGACATGAACCATGCAAGAATCCACTCAAAACATGAATAAGAAGACAATGGAGCTACCTTTAGTCTTGTATTTCAAGAAGGGAGCTCAAATATGCAATCACTTCAACAATTCTTCAATTACCAAGCAATTTACCAGCAAAATCAACAAGAACAATTCTCTCTCTCTCTAACTCTCCTCTCTTGGTCGGCAAAAGCAAGAAATGAGCTGGGAAAAATGTTTGATTCAAGCATACCAAGGCTCTAACATGTTATAATAAGGGCCCACTAACAATGGCAAAACGGTAATTAAGTCCAACTCTTCAAGTAGCATATTTTAATCTAATTTAATCATACCTAATCAGTTTTCAGGTAAATACACCACAAAATCACATAAATTATGATGATCATTAAACATCAATTAGTTTCTAATTCGGCCGCCGATAAGGCCTTCAATTAGCAGTTTAAACATATAGGTATGAACAGATAATCATACAATCAAACAGATAGAATGCAATTTAACTAACATATACTCAATCAATTCGGTTTCCAGTTTCAGTCAGTCAGTTCAGTACTTTTAATCAGTTCAATTATCAGTCATTATCAGTCTCGTTTAACAGTAATCGGTGATCAATCGGTCATTAATCAGTAAACAGTATGAGGGTTGTTACACTAATCTAATAAATTTATTAGAAAAAAATATTCAGTGATAAATTTATTACTGATCGATTTCTACAAAAATTATAAATAAATTTGATTTACTCACTCTCACTCATGTTCACTGTTTAATTTATCACTGATAAAAAAAATCTGATAAATACAAAATTCACCCTCATCTCACACACATATAAGGAATAATAGAGACTGATAAATTTATTACTGAAAAAAAAAATCTGAACCCATCATAGATCAATACAAAATCAACAATATCAGTAATAAAATTATCACTGAGTGATTTGTAAAAAAAAAAAAAAAATGCCATTCACTCATTCACATTTATACTTCTACTCACTTACATGACACTCTTATCTTACATACATATACACAGCAAGAGATTAATAAATTTATTATTGAAAAATAAAATTACAGTAGATCTATTTTTAAGTTGGTTGAGAGAGAGAGAGAGAGAGAGAGGAGGAGGCGGAGGAGGAGGAGGAGGAGGAAAAGTAGGGGTAAGATATAAAAAAAAAACTGTTGGTTGGAGTCATTTGGAGCCGATTTTGCTAGTGAAACAACTAGATCGATGTAGTTCTATAACTAGATTAGTGGATCGGCCATCGTAGAATGGAGATCAGAGATGTATAGTGTAAATCGACTATGATGGAGTGTAGATCGGTCATAGTAGAGGTAGTTGGTGAATGGTGATATTAGATTGGAGACGGTGGAATGTAGATCAATAGTGGTAGTGAATGGACGGTGACGGTGGCGATGGAAGATGATGATGGTGGTGGGTGGTGGACGGCGATGGTGGCGATGACCGGTGGTTGGTAATGGTGGTGGTAGTTGGCAATGTTAGTAATGGTGATGGCAGGGCGAGTTCATTGGAGAAATGTTGGAGAGAGAAAAGATAAGAGGATTAGAGCAAAACAAGAATATTAGGGTTTATTAATGCATACAAAATATGTGTAGAACGTATAGTATTTGAATTCAATTAATGGGACTGGATAGTATAATTCTTTAAAAAAAACAATAAAAAAAATTCTTAAGTTAAAAAAAAGACACGGCAAGCCTCGAATTAATTTTGCAATAAAAGTTCTTTAATAATTCCATCCATCAGACCTTGCATTTATAACACTGATGTGGGACAATTTTTTTTTCTCATTAATTGTTGTTGGTTATGCTTATCAACCTCTTTGATTCTTTTATTTCTAAGAAATTTGCAAATTAATGGTAATAGCATTGCATGAGTAAATTCGTGATAGCGAACGGAGTAAATGCCTGACAGGTTGGGGCTTTATATTCTCACATGATATCTAAAATGAAAAATGTTTGGTGCATCAAAATAGAGGTAGTTCAATTCCGCTGAATGATGTGGTCAGATGATTAGCCGGACGATTGGTATAATTCTTGTCAATCGTAATTATTATCCTTGTTATTTGGTGTGTCAACTAGCAGTCATTCAGATGACCAGTATGTACAAATTTAAACAATTCAAACAAATTAAAATTTAATAGATATAACATTGTTGATATAAAATACAATACAAGATTATGGTGGGACGGTGATAACTTTATGCACATTGTGAAGGAAAATGGTTTCCCTTTTTGTTTTCCTTTATTTTCTGGTCAATCAAACGGAGCCAAATAGAGTGGGAATGAGTTTATTCCATAGGAATCATGATTCTAAGCTTTTGGGATTTAATGTAGAAGATGATTAATAATATATTTTTACTTTATCAAATTGTCAAAATGATTTTGAAATTTGGTTCAACTTGGTATAGTTAGATTGGAGACTCATATCACTTAATTTTCTCATTAGATGTAAGGTCGCTTTGACATTTAAATTCATTACTCACAATTAAATGATATAATTTTTTAAATTAAAATTTAATAAAAATTAAATCATGTGATAATAAGTGCATGGAATAGGAGATAGACACCAATTGGCTTGCTTTGGCAACTCGGCTAAAAGTTTTTTTTTTTTTTTTTTTTGACTTTTTTAAGTCATATCATCTTTCTATTTTTTTAAATATTTTTTTATAAAAAAATCAAATTTTTTTTTTAATCTACTTTTCAAAATAATTTTTTCTTTTGACAGAAAATTCAGTGTCATTAATGGAGAATAATTTAATAATCTTGACATATATGGGGTTATTGTTGTGTGATGCGCAACCTTACGATGCGGTATTGATGGAAAATGTTAGAGGTCTTAAATTTTTTACCAAATAAATGACCAAATGTCTCACATGGGTGTGGGGTCTACAAAATTGCGGATCCCACACCCATGTGAGACATTTGGTCATTTGTTTGGTAGAAAATTTAGTGTCCCTAACATTACCCGGTATTGATTGTTGTTATGGAGAGTATCTCCCTTTGTTACGTATTATTGATTGAATTCTTTATTGGTTGGCTGTATTTGAGAAAGAACTTACTATTTTGTTTGACTGTTTTATACGAGAGGTAATGTGATTCAAAATAAATTAAAAGTTAACTTTTGATTTTTTTTATATGTTCCCAAATGCCCATGTATTCTCTTTTTAAATGTTATTTTCATTCCAAAGTGTGAAAAAATGTGCCGATCAAAAAAAAAAAAAAGTGTGAAGAAATATTTAAATATCTTGAATAACTACATTTAGTTGAATAAAAAAATAAGTAAAATAAAATTTTAGGTTCAACGAAGTATTTTTGTTTTTCATTTGAGATAATCTAATTTTTATGTTTACTATTTTAGAGTCAATTTAACAATCATTATGAATGAAAGTATTCATAAAATATTTCATTTCACCTCAATTCTACTTTCCAATTATAAAAAATTAAAACTGAAAAATTAGACCTTTTTTTAATATTATATTTACAACAATACTACATATCTAGAAATTATAGTTAAAATTTTACCCTGAAAGTCTCAATATATAGTTTAGATTTATACTACAGGAAGTCTCGATATATAGTTCAAATTTATTCTACACATGGATCTCATAATACACCCATCAATTTTCACCCCACACTTAAATTATATTTATTTGAAAATAGTAAACAAAAATATCAAATGATAATGAGAAACAAAAAGATTATATTGAGCCAAAACTGTAATTTACATATTTTTTTATTCAAATGAATGAATTACATAAAATATTTAAATATATTATAAAAAAATTAAAAAAGTAAAAGAATATATTTTTAATGTGGATATATGTATAAAAAATATATTAAAATATATAAAATATGTGGTCACTAGTAAAAGCATTTTTAAAATACCAATAAAAAAATTATTAATGCATTGGTCAAAGTATTTTTTTTTTAAACTATAAATGCAGCCAATACAAAAATTAATAATGCTTCGGCCAAATGGATAGTTTTAAACAAACATGCCACACCCATTTTCAAAAAATAAAAAGAAGAACCAAAGAATCAAAATGGTATAACAACAATCAATACCACATTGTACATAATCGGTTCAGTTCGGTTCGATCGGTATTTAAATAAAAATTTATACCGAATCAAAAATATTCATTTTATTATTTTGAATATCAATATAAACTATTTCTTCCATCAAACCGCACCAATTGAAACAGTTCGGTTTGATGTGATTTAATCCATCTAGGACCTTTTAAACTTAAGTCACTTTTTAATATAGTCACTAATTTATATAAAAATATTGAATTAGCTATGTGTCCACTACTTAAGAAATATCCAATCCATTTATTTAATAAATACTTTTTAGTTCCTAGACAAACAAAAATAAATAAATAAATAAATACTAGGGTTTCAAGAATATTGAATTAGAATTAAAATTAAATATATTTAGGGTTTAGTAACTTAGGTTATTGTAACAACCTCACTTTGTGCGGTTACAATCCTAAACTTATAGAGACGAGTTTGGATCGTGACAATTATAGATATATTAAGATTAATTAATTAAAGTTAATAATTTATTATATTTATTAATATCATTATATTATTAGATTATATGTATTATAAATATAATATATGTTGAAGTGGTCGGTTTTGGTTTAGTTCGGTACATAAGATACTTGAACTAGTGCTGAATTGAAAAAAAAAAAATCAAATTAAAAAACTACACAGGTCAATTTAGGTTAAAAAAAACTAAATAAAGCCGATTCAATCTAATTCAATAGATTTGATTGATTTTTTCAATTTCTCTTTTATTCCTAATGGTTAGATTATGCCACAGATGCTGCTATGCTTTTTGCATGGCAGTACCTATTGTGTATATGTTACTCTTTTTTGAGAATATATTAATAAAACAACAAGTGTACATAAATAATATCCCAAAGAGTCATCCCAACTAAACAACAAAAGAAAAAAAAAAAAACAACAACAACAAAAAATAAATTTGCCAAAAAAATAGCTACGAGTTAGGGAAAATCACCGATTTGCTCAAAGATGTGGTCTGGGAAACAAGATTTGCTTGAAAGCCCGCCATCCCTGTCGATAGCGTCCCCGTCGCTGCTGTCCAAAGCCGCCGCTACTTTCGCTAGAGAAGGAAGAACACCCACAATGGTATGAGAGAAGGGTTTAGAGAGGAGGTAACCATTATGAGTGTCGAAAAATAAAAAATTTATACTGAAATCGGAGGAGAAAACTCTCAAAACTCCTATTTCGGACATAAAAAGTCCAGATCTACACTCGAAAACGGTAGATCTATATTCTTGGAGTGTAGATCTACATTTTGGAAGTAGCAAAAGGATCATCAGAAAGTCGCCGGAACTTGGCCGGAGTTTCGTCAAGAATCACCATTTTTTGTCTCATTTTTTTATTATTTTTTGATAATTAAGTATTCGGACCAACTTATAATAGCCCTGTTTGGTAGAGCTGTGGGAAAGTGCTTATAGCTTATGCCTAAACAGCTTATAGCTTATAACTTTCAGCTTAAGCTGATTTCCAGCTTATTCTTAAAGCATCTCCTGCCCCACTCAAAGAATAAGCTGTTTTCTGACTTCCACAAAGCTATAAGTTATAAGCTATAAGCTAAACCAAACACATCAAAATAGCTTAAATTAAGCTGAAAGCTGAAATAAGCTGAAATTAAGCTGTACCAAACAGGGCCAATATCACTTTTGATGATATGAACAATCACATGAATTAATAAAATTGTATGGGTACAAAGAATAGAGCCGACTCATATTTGTTTGAATCTTTCTCTAGATATTAAAAGTTTGTTTGGGAAGTATTTTTTTAAATTTTTTTTTTTTAACTAAAATATGAGGGTGGAAAACTTTAAAGGGTTTGAAAATGATTTTTTTTTAATTTTTTACAAAAAAAAATAGAGAAAATAGAAAAGAATTTGACTTTCTTTTATAATTTTTAATTTTTTTTATTGATTTTTTAACTTTTGATTATATTTAAGATTTAAGAGATCTAACTGTTAGTCAGGCATCAAAGAATAAAAACGTTAGAGATCTCAAAAGTTTTATTAAAATTTTTATCAAATATCCCATATAGATATAAAATCTGCATGATATACATCTCACACTCATATAAGACATTTGATAAAAATTTTAATAAAACTTTTAAAATTTCTAATACCACTCCGTCAAAGAATGAAGTCTTTTTGGAAGATAGGTGACAAGTGTCAATTTGAGCATGTCTTTTCTGTATTTATTTCTCACCAACACACAAAAAAAAGTCCACAAGGGCTCCTTCATGTTCATATGAAGTCGTTTCATATGAAGACTTTTTAGTATTGAAAATATCAAAAACAAAAAAAAAAACAACAACAACAACTACCACTACTAATTAAATGACTTTTTTGAGTCTATTTTTTTGAGTCGGTAAATTTTATCGTCGTAAAAATTAATATTTTTGTGACGGTACAGAGTTACCGAAGTAAATACTAAACTTTAGCATTGGCATCGTTGGTTGACACAAAAAATTAATATTTTATAGCATTACTTGAATCAGTTGAATTTACTGACCTTTTGCGTCGGTAAACCCGTGCCGACGCAAAAAGTTAGACATTTTTGTGTCAACAACTAATGCCGTGGCAACAAAAATATTTTTACATTCAAGATATATATATTTACTTGATTATATTTAATAAATATATTTGTTTATACATATATTTTTATATTAATATTGAGTGTATATATTATAAATAATATATATCTCATTTAAAATTAGAAAGAGGTATTGTGATGCAATAGGTTAAGTGTGATATGTTGGGGTTGGGTTCAACTTAACTGGATGAAGTAGGTTTGAATCTTAGGAGCCTAAATGTGGGAATCATGGATTTTATTTTTTAAAATATTTAATCACTTTTTGTGTCGATAACTTATCGTTTCAAAAAATTAAAACTTTTTGAGTCGACAACGTGCTGACTCAAAACCTTTTGCGACCCGACCACTTTCGTTCCTCGAGTTGCCTTTGCAGCGCCGTCACAAAAACTTTTTGCGTCGATAAATATACTATTTGCGACGACGCGCAGCTGGCTCGAAAACCCTTTTTTTTAGTAGTGAACAATATTGAAAGATTGGGGATTCATTATTTTCTTTTTTATTTATATCATTAAATAATTTCATCAAGAAAGTTAGTTTAAAAATAGAAGTATTTAGAAGCAACTACAAGCAATAACATTACAAACTCAGATTTATGAGCTTAGAATTTACTTGGAAAAAAGAATCAGTGGTTCAAATTCGTTTTACTCATGAATTTCACATTTCATCAATTTAATCTTGATCACAAAAACAAATTTGGGGTAAATTATGGTTTGAGACAAGTGGGTTAATCTCACACTTTATCAATTTAATTTTTACTACACAAATACATTTGAAGTAAATTATAAATTAATAGAAGTGGATTCATAGCATTTTTAAACTACAATAATTATTTGATTATACGTACAATTTGGGGCAGCATGCAACCTTTTTAGTTCCCAAACAAACAAACAAACAAACAAAGCCTACAACTCCAGAATTCTCCTGACAACGTGGAAAAATCATTTGATTTTAATTTTTTGAATTTAATTTTTTTAAAATTCATTTTTTTATTTTTTATATATTTTTTATTTTTATTAAATTTTTTTAATATTTTAAGTAATTTTTTTATTTTTTAAATATGCTTAATATAAATATAATTAAAAAAATATAATATTTGTGAATTTTTATATAAAAATAATATGACAATTTAGTACATTTTCATATTCTTGTGTATTTATTAATTTTTTAAAATATTTTACTTTTTAAGTGCATTTAAAAAGTGAGAAATTTTCTTCAAATATTATTAAAAAATCACTAAAAACAAAAAAAAACAAAAAATTCAATTTTCAAAAAATTGGAACCAAAACAAATTTTCTTCTTCTTCTTCTTTTTATTTTAATAATAATTTTTATCTTTCTTTTTTGTGGGATCATAAATAGTTTCCAATACTATCTTGACAACACAACATTATCCTTCGGCTACAACATATAAGTTATAAAAAAAAAAAAATTGGGCTTAATTTTGTAACTTTTTTCATTGTTAAGTTAATTTTTTTTTATTTACCTTTTAGGTCTGTCTCCCAAAAATTAAAAAGATAAAGAAAACTTTTGAAAAAATTCCACCCAAGAGAAAATAAGTAATTTTTTTTAGTTTTTTTTGTTGACATTAATAAAAAAAAATTTCAAATCTTTCTAATTTTTAAGGTCGTATAATCTAAAATGGACAAACCCAAAAAAATAAAACCAGCTAATCCTCAATTTTTGTTGATTTTATCCAATCCCAAGGACAAATATTTGTACACTATAATTAGTATACTAATTGGTGTATGGAACACCACCGTAAAAACCCATCCAACCTTTCTTGGGATCAAACATATGACCTTTTGAATTTTCTTGATTTTTTTCCCATCGCCTATTTTATTCACCCTCTCCTCCATGATAATTAAACGCCTCTGATTCATCTTTCCACCAATGAAGAACCACCCAAAACCACCTCTCCTTCTCTCTCTACTTCCCATTATCCTCTGTCCAGTCCATACTTTCACTTGAATTTCTCTTCAATGGCATTGCCAAACTTGAGTCTAAAATTCTAATTCTCACCAATCACACAACTTTCTCAATCGGTCGCGCTCTATACCCATCAAAGATCCCCACAAAATATCCAAATTCATTGTTACCGTTTCCATTTTTTACTTCATTTATTTTCTCCATGGCTCCGTGCAAAGAGGCACGATATAGTTTTCATGTTTGTACCGTACAGAAGCATTCAAGTCGCAACAATTTCTAATAACTTAGCTTGCTCAAGTGTATCAACGATGGGAATCCCAATAACCTTGTTTTTGGCGTCGAATTTGATCTTTTCAAGAACAAGGAATTCAGGTACATAAATGACATTCATGTTAGAATCGATGTGAATTTGCTGACATCATCAAGTGCCTTCGAGGCAAGCTATTATAGTAGTGGCGGTAGTGGTAATAACAATGATAAGTCATTTTTTAAAGAGCTTTTGTTTTTGGGTTTCCCACGGGGTGGCTGGGCCAACTTAACACGCACCTCGACTAAATTTGGCTCGCAATGGGAGCCTGTCGCTGGCCACGAGGTGTTGCAGCTGCTGGGATTCGAACTGGGGAGCAAACTCAGTCTAACCCCAGGGCCTTGCCCAGCAGTGGACAAGCCACTGGGCTACAAGCTCATGTTTTAAAGAGTTGAAATTAAACAATGGGAAATTCTACCAAGTTTGGATTGATTATGCTGATTTTGAGATCAATGTTACTATGGCATTGGCAGGCATGGAAAAGGCCTGGTAGGCTATTAATGAATTCTTTTCTCAATCTTTTTTAAGGTTTTAAGGATGAAATGTTTGTCAGTTCACTGCAGTGACCGGGCAATTAGTCCAAACTCACCGGATTTTATCTTGGAGCTTTAGTAATTCGAACTTTTCGCTTGGTGAAGCGTTGGTCACAATTGGTTTGCCATCATTTGAGCTGCCCAAAAGTTCTTTTTTTGGATCAAAAGCATTAATCGCAGGTATGACAATGGGACTTTTCTTTGATGCTGTGACTAGTTCTGGCTTTTCTCTGCTTTTGATTAATAGAAAGAAAAGGAGAGAGAGGAAATGGAAGAATTGGTTTTGGAGTACTGGCCTCATAGAATTACTTGCCAAGAAATTGATGCAGCGACAAAGGGGTTTTTTCCGATGAGGATGTGATTGGAATTGGAGGGAATGGCAAGTTTTATAAAGGGGTTTTGGCAGGAGGGGTAGAGGTTGCGGTGAAGCGAATTTTGCACGAAAACATTGAAAGAACGAGGGAATTGTTGGCTGAGATTTCAAGCCTTCGGAGGTTGAAACGCCAGAATTTGGTAGGTTTGAGAGGTTGGTGCAAGAAAGAGAAAGTTAGCCTAATTTTGGTGTATGACTACATGGAAAATGGGAGTCTGGACAAGAGGGTATTTGAATGTGATGATGAGACAAAAATTTTAGAGTTGGGATGAGAGAATCAGAATTTTGAATGACGCGGCTTTAGGAGTGTTGTACATGCATGAGGAGTGGGAGGCCAAGCAATGTACTACTTGACAAAGAAATAAATGGAAGGTCGGGTGACTTTGGGCCAGCCCGAATGCTTGGCCATGGGCAAGCCACCAACACGACACAAGTGATGGGGACTGTAGGGTACTTGGCGCCAGACGTGATCAGGGGCAGCCAGGCGTCAACACAGACCGACATGTTTTGTTTCAGGGTATTGATTTTAGAGGTCATGTGTGGGAGGAGACCAATTGAGGAAGGTAGATTGGTTATGGGAATTGAGGGCTAGAGAGGAATTAGTACTTGCCCTTGATGAGAGATTGACAAATAGAGGAGGGTACAATGAGGAGGAAGTGGAGAGAGTGCTTCATTTGGGGTTGTTGTGTGCATACCAAGACTCATAAGCTAGGCCAACAATGAGACAAGTGATTGGGGTTCTAGTGGGGAAAAACCAGGTTGAGGAGAGTGAAAGTGAGGCCACGAAATTCAAGGAAATGTGGGCTAAAAATGCACATTTGGGCAACGGGTCACACCCAGCATTTGATGCTATTGTGGAAGGCAGGTGATGATTATGCATTAATTGGGTGGTGCTTGGTTTTTATATATTTTGATGAACTCATTTTTGGCCCAAACTACATTATGAAGCATGCTCGAAAATGGAAGTTCAGATATTGGTGAAGTGAGATCCAAAACAGAAAAAAAAAAATTTTAAAATTTAAAACAATTTGGTTTTGAAATTTGTAATTTTCATTTGTGATAGGATAGATGAGAGCATATTGATGTAAATACGAATTACGCACAACGTTATGTAATTGACAAGAAAGTGAGTTTTGGAGTGTAATTTGTTTAAATTATTTGATTGCGTGCCTCTAATTTTTTATTGAGTAAAAAAAAAAGATTAATTATAAAAAAAATCTTAATGTTTCACTCGTTTTTCACTTTAAATTCTAAATTCTATTGTTTTAATTTTGACAAATTAAACTCTTTTATCCGTATTTTGATGTACCCTTTTTTTTTTATATACAGATGAAGGTGGATGGGAGCACATTAAAACACAGATGACATTTTAGGGTTTAATTTGTCAAAAATAAAATATTACGATTCATTCGCGCGTTGTTTTTATAATTAACCCCAACCCCCCCCCCCAAAAAAAAAGAAGAAAAAAAGAAAAAAAAGAAGCCATTATAACCTTAATTTGAACCTAATTCTGTTGCCCTTGTCTAAATGATGGTCTTGGCATTATATTGCAAATACGATGTAATTTTTTTTATTTTTTTACGCTGATTCATATAATAAATGTTGTGTTCATACAATAGAACCCACACAAATAGTATAGTGAAAGGCGATGAAATTCATTTGGTGACATGTATTGTTTTTCATTGCAAATTCATCTGAAGAAAAAAAAAATAAAAATTGATGCTCTAATATAAGGATATGCGTTAGGTGAGGGGCTTGGCAAGAACTAGGGGTGCACGCGGTACGGTTCGGATGGTTTGAGAGTAAAATTATAAATTAAATGACAGATTAATGAATTAGCGGATTGACAAATTGCGGTTTAGGCAATTTTTAGAGGATTGACGGATTGAAAAATATTCTAACTAATTATCATACATTTGCATAATATATAACACTAATTTGTATAATATTTTTTAGTTATATAACATAAAGTAATTTTACATAATATGTTTCACATATGTAATAACTAATTTGTAATAAATTTCATATAATAACTAATTTTACATAGTAACAACATAATATGTTTATTTTTAGATGTAGAATGGAGAGAATTGTTAGTGAGAGGACAATTAGTGAGGGGATTACTAGTGAGGGGACTGTTAGTGAGAAGATTAAGAAAAATTTGTGTTTGTTTGATAACCAATAGATTATTGTTCATGCTTGTTTTGAGAGATAGGAGTGAGATTAACCATGTAAAATTACATAAATACCCTTATTGTATTAGTATCAAATTTGAATTTATACCAACTAATAAATATATTACCCAATTAAACTATTCAAAAACTAAAATTAAAATTACATAATTGAAAATAATAAAAAAATTAACTATTAATCTATTTATTATTATTATTATTATTATTATTATTATTAAAACCAATGGTGTCTCCAAAACCAGCCCATGGTTTTGAAAAGATTTATCCTCACATGTCTCTCTCTTCTTTCTATCTTGCTCACAAGTCTCTCTCGTCTCTCTCTTTTTCTACCTCACATGTCTCTCTCTTGCTCAAACTTTGCCATTGATGACCACAAGTTGAAACTGATTGGAGTTCTATCAGCGACGATCTCACTCTTCATATTCGTCAACAGCGATGTTGACCTTTAAATTCAAGGTGATGCGAACTCGATGAAGACTAGAGTGCTGGATCAATTTTCTCTCTTGGTGATCTTGTTGTGATTTTGTTGATTTTTTGATTATTATTTTGTTGATTTTGAGAACTTGTTAGATGATATTTGTAATATATTTGTGAATTTATTGATCTTTTTTGTTATTATTTTTTGATATTTGCGATTTTTGAAATTTGTTTAAAATTTTAAAAGCTGTTGAATTTTTTTTTTTTTTTTTTTGAAAATTATTGATTGTTTATGAGTGTGGTTAAAAATTTGGAGGAGGGATCTGTTTTTCCTTTTGATGATGTAGTGGATAGTATGGTCATTTACATTATATTCCTCACGGCTTCTTTTTTCAATACAAGTCTCATGAGGGATTGTTAATCCTTTCGTCTGAGGGAATTCATAGTCCGTTCGAGCTGTGACTCCGGTGCAACGGAAAATGTTTGAGGGTCACAATTTTTGTGGTCACAATTGCTCAAAACTGTCAAAACGACGTTGTTTTGAGTGCAAAACATGCCAAAACGACGTCGTTTTGACAGTTTTGAGCTATTGTGACCACAAAAATTGTGGCCCTCTAGCATTGTTGCCGGTGCAACATTGTCAAAACAAACCGAAGGTATGTTCACTGTTCATTATTCACAATCCACTCCGAATTGTGAAAGAGGAAAACAAACGGAGCTTTAAATCTCTCTTACACTAATTTTTACATTGATATTTCATGGGAAGTTAAATATATATATATATATATATATATTAACTATAGCGGACGGAGTGGTTCGGTTGGCAAATTATAAATTTTAAAGTTTAAACTGTAATTAACGGTTAAAGCGGTACGAATTGATATGAATTGATACAATTTTAACGGATTTGATGTATTTTACACGCCCTGACCGGAACATTATTTATCTTGCACAGTATAACAACTCATTACTTATTTTTGAAAGAAAAAAAAAATTGAACTTTTTAAGAAAGAAATGAAAAGCTGGTTTCCCATTCCTTTCGCAGCTTGATGAGCTTGGAATTAGCTTTAAAATGTCACATTCTTTTTTGAATTTTTTTTGTGTTTAGTGATTTATTTTCTCAAATTGTGTCAAATTTTTTACTTTTGAAGTCCATCTAATGTAGAAAATCTAAAAGGAAAAAAATTAAAAAAATCCAAAAAACATTTACTAAAGATAAAAATAAAATAAAAAAGGCAAAAAAACAAACTTTTTTTGGAGCTTTTTTCTAATCTTCAGTGTATTTTTACTAAATTTTTAAATTTTTTAGTCCGCCTAGTAGAATAGAGAACCTAAAACTGTTGAAAAAAGAAAACACTTAAAACAAAACAAAACAAAAAAGAAATTAACAAAAAAACTCACTAAAATAGTCAATCCCTAGATACAAGTGGAGTTTCATATAAGGGGGAATAAGAGTCCAATCCAAGTTTTAAAAATAAATTTCAAATTAATGGATAACTTTATGAACATTAATAATGAAAATCTTAAATTTTTCTATATATTTATAATATATATTTTTATATTCCTAATTCCCTCTTCTTACATCTGCAATGATATAAATATATAAATATAAGATAAAGTTATCGAATGCGGGGATAGCTCAGTTGGGAGAGCGTCAGACTGAAGATCTGAAGGTCACGTGTTCGATCCACGTTCACCGCATTTCTTTTATGTTGTTTTGTTTATTTTGTGATTTAATTTTAAAATTATAATTTGAGTGGCGTTATGAGTTAAGTTTTGAAATAAAATAAAATTTATTTGATTATGAATTTTAAAAAAAATTTTGAGTTTTATTTTCAAATTTTTTTAGATTTATTTTTTTAAAAAAATTTAAAATTGTTTAAGAAATTTTTATTTATTTATTTTAAATATATAATTTTTTGTTTTAAATATTTTATTTTTTTTAATATTTTAAACTCAAAGCATAACTCTACACTCAAATTATTAAAAACTATTTTTAAAACTCATAACCAAACATATAACTTAAAACTCAGGTTTCGTTTGAGAAGTGAGTTGATTTTTTATTTTTTAGCCTGAGGTTAAAAAGTTGATTTCATTTATTTTTTTGAATTTTTGACTTTAGTGAGAGAAAAAAGTGAAATAATTATGCTTTGAATGTGACATTTTGTCTTATTGATTTTTTAATTATTTTATCTGTTGATAACTAGCTAAAAAAAATTTAAAAATCCACTTGTCAAACGAGGGGCTCAATTCAGTTTTTTTTTTTAAACTCATAATCAAACCATTTTAAAATGAGAGCTTTTTTAGTAAATCCATTATCTAAGAGTGTTGTTCCAGGAAACCCATACTGTTTTATAATATTCCATTAGGTCCATTTTATACAAAAAGACCAAAAAAGCCCTAAAAAACACGCGCCCCTCTCTCTCTCTCTTTGAATCTAATAACCGTTTCTCTTCCCCTCTCTATTCTTGCGCAAGAAATCACGCACAGTACCTTTACAGTCCAGAAATCCAAACCATATTCCACATCGCCTCGACGCCCCGAAGACTGTATTCCTTCCATCGTTGCATCGTCGCATCGTCTCATCATCTTCTCCCCATCCCTACGCCGAGAAGCCTGTCTTCGTTCGATCGTCACATCGTCTCATCATCTTCTTCGCCGTTCGTACGCCCAGAAAACTGTATACGTTTCTTCGTCGAATCGTCCCTTCGTCTCAACATCTTTGTCGTCGAAATGGGCAAAAAACGTAAGCATTCATTTATTCTGAACCCCTCAATCGTAATCCCTAAATTCTTTCATTTTTGCACTCAAAAACATTACACTTGCCATTACATTGTGTTCACAACTGTCAACAATCGAAAATGTTCTAGTTGTAGTTGTTATTGAAAAATGTGAACATTGACATTGATTGGAAATGGTTTGATGATCGAATTATTCCAGATGTTACCCCGTTGTTGTTCAATGCTGTGCCCATTGACATGGTTTCAAAAATTTTTTGGCCAGTTCTTTTTCTGTTGCTGTTGGTAAAAGATATGAACATTCACATTGAGTTAAAATGTTTGCGTAATCAGGTACTAATGGTGTTGTTGTTGTATGCTGTGAAAATTCACAGGCATTGACACACTTTCGCCAATTCTGTTATTGTTCTTGTTGTTGGAAGCTGTGAACATTCACATTGCCTGAACATTGTAGGACAATCAGATATTATTGGTTTATCTTGTCATAGGCTGTGAACATTCGCATTGCCTGCCAATTTTTGGACAGTCAGATATTTTTGTGCTTTTGTTCTACTGTGAACATTCACATTGTTTGTAAAATTTGCCTGAAAATTTAAACAATACAGATATTATTGGTGTTGTTGTTCTATGCTATCAACATTCACATTTGCTGGAAATTTTAGGAGAGTCAGATGTCGGCGGTGTTAATGTTCTACCATGCGAACATTCACATTGCCTGAAAGTTTTAAATCAATAAGATATTATTGGTGCTTTTGGGCTAGGCTGTGAACATTGACATTGTCTGTAAAATTTGCCTGAAAATTTAGGACAGTCATATATTATTGGTGTTCTTGTTCTACGCTGTCAACATTGACATTTCCTGGAAATTTTAGGAGAGTCAGATGTTGGTGGTGTTAATGTTTTACTATGTGAACATTCACATTGCATGAAATTGTTACTTCGATCAGATATTATTGGTGCTTTTGCTGTAGGATGTGAACATTGACATTGTCTGAAAAATTTTACTTGAGTCAGATATTATTGGTGCTGTTGTTCTATGCTGTGAACATTCAAATTGCTTGAAAATTTTAAGAGAGTCAGATTTTATTTGTGCTGTTGGTATATGCTGTGAACATTCACATCCCCTGACGATTTTAGGACAATCAGATATTATTGGTCCTGCTCTTATATGCTGTGAACATTCACATTGCCTCAAAATTTTATACATGCTCTTCAACGATGTTCATGGTTGTATAAAAATGCATTGTTTACCACACACTGACACGATATGTTCATTGTGTTTGTCGTGACACAATCGAAATACACATTCATGTACGTATGTGAATGTTCACAACCACACACAAACTCTGGTGATTCACACCCACGCACACAACTGTGAACATGCACACCAGTGGAAATGCTGTGAATGTTCACATCTGTTCCACTATGCTAATCACATGAGCCTTCACTTAATTTTTTTTAAATGCTCCATTTTGTAGACGTCGCACACAAGAAAATCGGAAAGAGAAAAAGAGATGAGTCCCATGCAAAGGAAGAAACCCCAAAAACAAATACTTGCACCAATGTCGACAAGCGCCATGTGAACTACAGATCTAATATGACAGGACTAGTCAAATTAATGAAAACCACCAAGTTCACAGACGCACAGCTTCGCTGCCTTCGACAAACCCCTTTTTGGAATTTGTTTGATGCATTGAGAAACAATCAAATCGACCTGGATAAATGCAAGTATGATGATGTTGTTGTGCATGTACTACAAATGTACCAAGCTTCAGAAGATGCCTTCTACATTGGGCAGAAGAAGATGAAAATACACAGCAGCGACATCAAGCTGATTTTCGGTGTGGACTGTGGCAGCAAGCCAATGGACATAACGTACGGTGCGAAACCAAAGACTGGCATTGTGAACAGAAGATGCAAAAACGTAAGCCGGTTGACTTCAAAATGGATACAAACCCTTTTAACCGAGGCATTGAAAGGAAAAAAGAAAGATGACAACGAAGAAGTTGCCCGACTAGTGTGCATGTATGCTTGCCAGAAGCTTTTTTTCTCAACAAGCGGAGAGACAATAGGATGGGGCTACTACGCACATATGGTCCCACTGGAAAGCATGCAAGAATATGATTGGGCCAAGCAAATTAGGACAATGTTGACATCGTCTATTTCCCAAAATGACAAAAATCCAGCAAAAGTCACCGGCTGTGTCATGTTATTGATGGTAAGTACCCATGTTTTCCAATAATAACATTGAAATGTCCTCCAGTGTTTTTCATCTAAGCCAACTGTCAACATTGGCATCTGCACCTCTGATGTGAATGTCCATAGGCAATTATATTTCACATATGTGAATGTTCACATCTGAACCACTGATGTGACCGATCACATCCACTCATAACATACTACTGTGCATGTTCACAACAGTGCCACAGCACTTATGTTTCTGTCATCATTCACATCAGTGATTCAAATGTGAACAGTGTGAATGTTCACATTCAATGATAATGTACCACTCTGAATGTTTACCACACTGCTCTGTACGCAATTATGTTTTCACTACTGTGAATGTTCACATCTGAAGCAGTGAATGTGACTGATCACATTGACTCATAACATAACTCTGTGAATGTTCACAACAGTGCCACATCGTTCACGATTCGCAGATGTGAATGTTCACATTCAATTATAATGTACTACTGGGATGTTCACAACAATGCCACTGTGATTAATGTTCACATAGGTTGCCATTACTCTGCAAATGCTAAATAACAATATGCGTTTCTTGTGTTTATTGAAGTACTGGTTGTGTGAGCACACAACCATCCTCCAACCTCACAGACCCAATGCTTTTCCTCGCTGTGTGAAGTGGGATCTGACTGCTTTGCAGAAGAAGATGAAAACCATCTCCTTAGCAGATTTGAGTTTTAATGAGGTAGGGCCTTCAACTAGTGATCAAAACATTCACATTATAACACCACCCAAATATATGCGTTTATTAACATAATTTTTTCATTTTCAGGTTAATGGCGGTGAACTCTTTGCAATCCCAACAGAATTACAAAAGTTCAAGCGTAAGACATTGAAGGTGGAGCCTGAATTTTATGAAACACGCAGAAAATCTCCCAACATTTCTAACATCAAGGGAGAACAACACAGTGGCAGCAACTCCCACTTTTCTGGGGATGGGGTAGACCTGAAGGACAGTGATGAGGACATTCACATTCCATTTAGCAGCCAACATTATGACAGAGCTATTGTAATACCAGACACAAACCAACCTGATATCATTGATGTCCTTATCCAAGAAAATCGGAAGGCTTGGGGCGTCATAAGGCAATGGGAAGCAAAGTACAAACACCTTCAATTTTCATGGGAGTTGAGGGCAAGAGTCATAGCTGATCTTGAACATAGATTGTTTAACCAGTCCAGCCCGCCCAACGTGAACATCGAAATGAAGAAGTCCATGGAGCAGAAGGATCAAGAAATCAAACGCTTAACGCAGCTGGTCATCGACTTAGAATGCGATAAAACAATTCTGCAGGATCTTTACGATGACCAGTCAGTCCACATTGTCACACAAGCTATGTCAGAAAGGCAACCCCCTAGCCCAATGCAACACAATATCAGCCCACCTTCTAGGGTCAAGCGTATAAAGGAAAAAGATCGCAAAGAACATCGCATGCCTGACTTCCAATACCCAGACTTACCTGGCCAAAAGCAGCCCCATCCAGTTGAAATGGTTGAAGATGAGGAGGAACACCCACCAGCGAAGCAGCCAAAAAAATTATCCTTCACGAAGAAGTTCAAAGTCTGGGCCAAGATGTCCAAACATGACAAACAAAAGGTCCAAGCTTTACAAAAAAATGGAGGCGATGAGTAAGTGACTGTGGAAACATACAATGTTAACATTCACATTCCGTAATAGTCTATATTCCTAACTGTGTTCAGTTTTTTTGGGTTGTTGAGATATATGCAATGTGAATATTTACATTGGTTTGTTAATAATGCACAGGCTGCTGGTGTGGAAAGGAGATTCGAAGGCTACACATGTGTATTTTGATGACATTGTCAACCTTATCAAGGAGGAATCAATACACAGCAATGTATGCCATTACAAATATAATTCAGTCTTCATGCATATGCACACACAGACACACACACACTCACATCCACAAAATCTATATAATATGACCCCATGTTTGTGCAGCTCATAGATGCATATGCTGAACTGTTGCATGAACAACAAGAGGTGGTCAACCCAACTTCCGATGAAGCCTCATTGATCTTCACGAGCATGTGTTTGGTAAAATCTATCATTCCATTACTTGTAATGTGACTGTGAAACTTCACAGTCCATTAATTATTTGTCAAATGTGTACAGAAAGTGATACGAGAGTACCATCCTCGCAAAAGGAGTAAACACATTGACGCACATGTCAGAAACTACCAAGGAGAGAGATACCTACTATTCCCATTGCATCATGAGTACCACTGGACGATAGCTGTGTATGATGCTAAAGAAAATTTGTGGAAGCATTACAACTCGTTGCGCCCAAGACCAGGCATACATGACCCGCATATCGACCAAGCACAGGAAATTGTAAGTGGCTACTTTTCAACACAAACATGACTTGTTCTCGTGCATTAAATGACTGTACACACACATATGTTTGTTGGTCCCTAATGTGAAATTCCATACACAGAGGAACTACATTGAGCATGTTGTGACCGTTATTGGCGAGTCATCACCGCTACACACTAAGTTAGCAGGCCAAAATCCAGCACAACCAACCAAAAGTGTTGATGTCTGTCCTCAACAAGGCGATGACTCGTAAGCCTTACTAATTTTTTTTCCAAATCCTCCACAACCATTATGCAAACATTCCTGTCAACTGCTAATCAAAACCATTTCACATTTACAGAGTGGACTGCGGACCTGCAGTATGTTACATCATGCGGGCGCACGTATATCATGAAGAAATTGTGGGCAGCCTCACTAGTGCAGAATGGTGTGGACTACGAGATTTGTTAGTGCATAGTTTTTTGAATCATAAGAAATCAGAGCTTCCTTAAAACCTATAGGTGGGGGGTGTCCACCTACGAACTAACCAACAGTCGATTTGAATGTTAATATGGAATGCGTTGATATTTTGACACAGCAACTGATTGTAAAACAGTGATACAACATCTGTTAATAGGAAAAAGGCAGCTGCGAATTTTGAACTACTTTTGGTGTTGTTATGTTTTACATATGTGAATGTCCACAGTTGTTCCACTAATGTGAATGTTCACAGTTACGTACGATATGCAAAGTGTTGTGTTGTTGTGAGAAAAATTTCTGCGAATGTTTGAACCTGACTGTTGTTTAGTACACATACTTTGTGCAGGAGTGTACACTTGGTCTACGTGACATAATTACGGATCACATACACGTGTGAATATTCACATTTGCACTAATGTTTACAGCTATGACTGTTCACAGTTTCAACACTGATGTGAATGTTCATAATCACTTATGATATTCATAATAAGTGTTTTGATGAGCATATTTGATGCGATTTGTGGAACCAGTTTTCAATGTAACACACATACCTTGTGCAGGAATGTACACTTGGTCTACGTGACATAATTACGGATCACATACACATGTGTGAACATTCACATTTGTGGTTGCTCATAGCAATTGTAAACACTGATGTGAATGTTCACACTCACGTACGATATTCATAATGCCGTGTTGTGATGAGCATTCACTTATGATATTCAAATGCATATGCACTAATGTTTACATTCACTTACGATATTCATATGCACTAATGTTTACAGCTATGACTGTTCACAGTTTCAACACTGATGTGAATGTTCATAATCACTTATGATATTCATAATGCCGTGTTTTGATGAGCATATTTGATGCGATTTGTGGAACCAGTTTTCAATGTAACACACATATCTTGTGCAGGAATGTACACATTGTTTGCATGACATCATTACGGGTAACATGAACAGGTGTGAATATTCACATTTCTTTACATTCATAACAGCTGTACATGTTCACACCATGTCAATCTTAATGACTGTGAAAGTTCACATCACATCTTGTATTCATGTCAACATTGACAACAATAAGGTAAAAACGTCCAACCCATGTGCAAGTTTTCACATAATATGATTCATTTACGTAAGTGTGAATGTCCACATCATGTATTTATCATTACAACTTTAACAAAAAATCAGTTTCGTACAGAAAAAGAAAATGAAAAGGCACAAATGAAATACTAAGTTTGCCAAACCATTATTTCGCTTGCCAACACAACACAATCTTATTTGTGAAATGAATATAAGAATCCAATGTAAAACACAACGTTAAAATGAAAAATGTACATCCTATATCGGCTCCTTGCATGACTTCCGATTATGGCTCCCCAGCTTATCACATCTCCCGCACCTTATTTGCTTAAGTTTCTCACCCCTTGATGGGATCCTATTCTTTTTCGGCCTTCCGGGTGGTCTTTTCACAGTTGGCGGGTATATAGTGAAGTCCATGGGATCAAAAGGCGGCTTCTCCACCGATGGTATAGGGAATATGGCACCCGAATACGCTCCACGATATGTCTGTACATGAAAGTAATGTTCCACACAATCATTGAGATTGTGGCGGCTCTTCTGAATGGCAACAACAGCATGGTCGCATGGGAATTCGTTGATTTGCCATTTGAAGCACGAACATGTACGCCTCGCAACATCAACAGTGACAGATGGTATCGAATGAACTTCAAACACATTCTCATTGGCTTTGCTAACTTGCCAAGACCTGCTGTGATTGAACGAATCCATAAGCCTTGTTTCAAATGTAGGACAAATAAGCTCATTCCATTTGTTTGCTTGGTCACGCCGTGCAGACATTTGCCGCATCAACTGAGTACGAATTGTGTCCACCATTTGAGTGATAGGAAGATTACGCGCTTCTTTAATCCAGTTATTAAATGACTCCGCCGCATTGGAAGTCATCTCCCCATAACGCATGCCCCTGCACAATATCACAAACATTTTACACCCCGAAAGTTAACAGGTTTGAACACTCACGTTGACTGATGTGAATATTAACACCATTCGCAGTGGACATTAACATCAACTTACACGATGCACAGATGTGAACACTAACATCAACTTAAATGACAGAATGATGTGAATGTTAACAACAGCAAAATATGACAACTTGTTTGAACATTCACATCATTCAAATCAGTCATTGCTGTCAGATGTGAACATTCACATCACTGACATTGAACATGAAACCCAATTGGAAGATTTTTACACATCGTAACTGATAATTCACATCGCTACCATTCTGACTTGCCCAATGGAACACTTTATGAAGCTGTTATTACCTGAAGTATGAATTTGCCCAGTGCTCAGGTGCCAAGTCCTTGAAAAAATCATGTGCTCGTTGTTTACCCTCCTCTTTTAATTTTGCAAGCTTTTCATGGAACCCTACCACAGTTGGCTCATAAGCACAATCACCCAAACTACTTACTAGGTGATCCCTGAAGCCATTATCAATTCCTTTCATTCGGTCTCTTAAATTGCTCTTCAAGTGTTGTAAGCAATAACCGTGATGAGCCGATGGGAACACCTTCGGCATAGCTTCTAACAGGCCAAGATTACGATCCGAAATAAAGGTAATCTGCCGGTTACCATCAACAACCTTCCCAAGTTCATGCAAGAACCACGACCAATTCGCCGTGGTCTCCGAATCAACAACCGCAAATGCAACAGGAAACAGACCTACAACACAACACCAATACACAACTGTTCACTGTATTCCAAAATGAATATAAAACAATATAAATGAAACAGGTCATGTGAATGTTCAGCAATTGATAATGTGAACATTGACATTAACGCCCATCAATAATTCATTTTTGATTGTTCAGCAACTGATAATATGACCATTCACAGTACTGTTCATTAACGGATCAACTGACAGTAGTATACATTGATGTGAATGTGAATGTTCACATAACTATCATTAGCAGGCACAGATGTACAATACTGTGAATAGATCAGTGTAAAATAATGTGAATGTTCACATTACAGGCATCAGGACACACAGATGTGAACATTCACATCAGTGCATACTAATGTCAATGTTCACAGTACTTATAATTTCTCCATCACTCATTTGTCCATACTATGCATGTCAATGTGAATATTGACATGAATATAGAGGTAAAAAAATTACTAACCATTGTTTCCGTCTTTTGCCGTTGCCGCCAGTAGCTGACCTTTGTACTTTCCTTTAAGGAATGTTCCATCCAAGAATAATAAAGGCCGACAAGAATTGAACCCAGAAATACACGCAGCGAATGACACAAAGAAACGACGAAACTGTTGACTACTCGCATCATAGTCAATATTGACATAACTCCCCGGATTGTACCGCATCACCGCATCCGAATACCACCGCAGCTGGTCAAACGATAATGAGTGATCTCCATGAATACTAGCCTTTGCTTTCTCCACAGCCAACCATACGACATGGTAACTCACATCTAGCCCATAATCCCTCTTCAAAATAGTAACAACATCACACGGCCGAGTCAACGGCTTGTCCCTCACAATTTCAGATATGGTACTCGACACCAAATCCGAACTAACTCGCGGATTCTTCGATGTTCGGACATCCGTACCACACGTATGCACATCACTAAAACTCTTGATGTAGAAAAAATCATTTGCTCGTTGTGCTCTACAATGTATAGCCCACAAGCAGCCCCTCTCCTCCCGCATCGCACACACAGCAGTAACTCTTGTTGTCTCGTTCTTCACATATGTAAACTGAAACCCACATTGGATGGCGTACTTACATAAAACGTCACGAAATTCTTGTGCACCTCCAACAAACCGTTGTCCCACATGCGTAATACCATTTGCCCAAGAGGCTGACAACAACACCTTCTCGTTATGGTGGCAAAATCTTCGTAATGCATCAACTTTTTCCTCAACCCCCACACGCACCAATCCCAAACTAGTCGACTGAACAATACCACTTTTCAACTCAACCACAACTTCTACATGTTGTACCCCCATTGATTTAGCAAGCAGTAACATGTTCTGAAATTCTTCCTCATTGTCCAAATCACACTTCCTAATCCCAGGTAGTTTACAGAACAGTGAAATAGAACCAGCAGACAACTCATCCCATTTCTCACACAAACACTCCACCAAACGAGAATAACACATTGCGCGGGCAACATTTATTACAGTTGTACTGCAACCATATGTACACACCAACAGCATAAAGGTATCCATCTCCTATAAAAACACAAAAACCACAACAATGAACATTAATATAAATCAATATGAAAATTCACTTTGTGCAGAAAATGGATGAGAACGCGTACAGCTGAAGTGCTAAATACATACTTCAGAATACGAAGATGTGAACATTCACATTGTTGTTAACAACATGTCAACATTAAGGAAACATCAAAGTAAAATGACAAAATCAACAATTTTGACATCATATTTGCTCAATGTGAACATTTACATTGAAACAGACACTGTAAATTATATGACACACACAGAGCCTCATTCAGCAAACATCAATTTCAAATGAGAACATCCACATTCTTCACATAATCCACATTAACAAATTGTTAACATCCACATTGACATATATACTGATAATCAAATCATCTACAGAGATCCTCATTACGCATGCGTCCAAGTAAAATGAGAACTACACATTTAATCAAAATCGACATCAAAAATCACATTGTGCAAATAATCAAAAAATACTACGTGTACAGTTCAGGTGTTAAATCCATAATTCACAAACACAAAGATGTGAACATTCACATTTATATTAACAAGATGCCAAAATTGCAAACATCAAAGTAAAAATGAGAACACCAACAAACTTCACATAATATTAACAAAATCTGAACATTTACGTTGAAACATACACTCTGAATTATATCACACACACAGAGCCTCATTAAGTAAACATCAATTTAAAATGAGAACATCCACATTCTTCACATAATCCACATTAACAAAATGTCAACATTCACATTGCCATATATACTGATAATCAAATCATATACACAGATCCTCATGACGCATACAACTAACTAAAATGAGAACTAACACTGTTCTTCACATAATATGAATGTACTCCCCTCCACAGGACGACGTAAGAAGCATATAATTGAAAAGCCAGCGCATCCAATTCACATCAATCCAAAAACAGAGCATCTGCTTCATCATGCAAATGAACTGAACATTTATTCACAATCAAATTGATACTAACCTTAACCATGCAATCCTACAATCCTCCAGAAAGTCGAACACAACTGATTCGAACTACTTAAAGCTCGGAAAATGTGACAGCCGAACAGCTACCTCTTCGTCATCTTCACTCGCAAACCACAGAACCAGAACCAGACTAGAACACCAACAATGAAACCCTAGCACCACCAAACCTTCGAACGAGTATGCAAAACATAAACGTATCTCTTAGAATTGGATTGATGAAGAGAAACGTAAAATGGAAACTGCCAAACTGAATCACCGACGAAACAGCCACGTAAACAGGCACATAATATGTAAATGCGTATAACACTGTACACATACATATATATATGGGGGCAAAATAGTCCAGTAAAATATGTAAAATTAGGAAAATGGACCTTATGGAATAAAAAGAAAAGTTTATGGGACTAATCAGGTTATCATATTCTTCTGTGGACCTAATGGGTTATAACAACTCTAGAATGGATTTATCAATAAAAATCTCTTTTAAAATTCGATTAAAAAAATCAAAAAAATATTTTTATTTTGTTCTTTAATTTTTTTTTGAATTTTTTTTAAACTCATAATCAAATCATTTTAAAATTTGATTAAAAAAATCAAAAAAAATATTTTTATTTTGTTCTTTAATTTTTTTTTTAAAAAAAAAAGTTCAATTTTTTTTGTTTATTATTATTATTTTGAATTTCTTTTATTTTTTTAAAAAATAATTTTTTTTTATTTTTTTAATTATTGGTCTAATAATTTATTATGATTTAGATATATATGGCAATTCAATTTTTTTAAAAGGTCATTTTTTGATAAATTCTCCTTCTAAGTATTTTTGAGTATTGTATTAAGTCCTGTTTAATGTAATATGACCAAATCATCATTTTTAATTTTTTGCACATGTTTCTATTTTGAAATTAATACATTATAATAGTCCCTCATTTTATAAAGAAAATCTCTTCCTTATTGTAAATAGAAAATCTTTCCTTTATTTCATGGAGAAAATCTCTATCTTATTCCAAGGAGAAAATATCTCCCGCATTCCATGGAGAAAATCTCAAATTATGAACTTTGAATCTTTTTATAATTTGAAAATTTTTAAAATAACACAACAAAAAATTTAAATGAAAATTAAAATACAATGTGAATATTCACACTAAATAACAAAACATACAACTAACTTTTTAAAAAACAAAAAATTACAAAAGTACAATTTGAATGTTTACAATAAATAAAAAACATACAACTAACCTTCAAAAAAATAAAATTCATACCAAAAGACAATGTGAATGTTCACAATTTATAATTAACATACAACTAGCCTTAAAAAAAGGTAACTCATACCAATGTAAACATTTACATTGTAGTGTGAAAACATAAAATAAAATTAAAAAAAGTGAAAATCGACTATTTCAATTGTTCAATAGTAACAAAAATGATTGTTCAACTAACCAGCATAGTAACAAAAACAACAAACATACAATTAATTTTTGAAAAAACAAAACGTATACCAAAATACAATATGAATGTTCACAATTTATAATTAATATACAACTAGTTTATAAAAAAAAAAAAAAACTTATACCAATATGTAAACATTCACACTATAACGTGAAAATATAAAAAAAAAAAAAAAAAATTAAAAAAATGAAAAATTGATTATTTCGATTGTTCAATGGTAACAAAAATGATTGGTTATCTTTTATTAATTAGTTATAAATTTTATTTTTTTGTTAATTTTGTTAAATAAATTTTTTTGATAAAGGGATATTTGTAATTTTTAAAATTGCAGGGACAATTTATATTTTAAACAAATTTTGGAGATGTATTTGTAATTTATCTAAAAAAACCTTAAAAAAAAAAAATGTTCAATAAAGATAGAAAAAAAAACCAAGAAAATGTGTGTGTGTGTGTTTTTTTTTTAAATTTCTAGTAAACTTTTGTTTATTTATTTTATTTTTTTAGTTAGCTAATCGAATAGATTCTAAAAGTTTAAAAGATTTTTTTTTTTTTAAAAAAAAAATCAACAAAAAGTCAAACCAACTCCATCAGCCACCTGTGATAGTTCACCAAACATGTTTATTGGTTTTCGTTTTCAAAATTTTTTTGTGCACTAAATTTATTTTATTTTATTTTACAAAACACAAAATTAAGTTGTCGTTTGATAATATTTTTTGAAAAAAAAAAGAAGAAATGAATAAAAAAAATTGATTAGTATACACAGAAGTTTTGAAAATAAAAATAAAGAAATATTTTTAGTGGGCTAATGAGAGCTGGTGGCCGGATATAGAGGGTGGATGGAAACAATGGAAGTGATTGCTGGAGTTGGTGGTAGGAGGTCACGGGGGTTGATCGGTCCGTCGATTAACAAAGCTTTTATCAAATAAGATTTGGTTTTTACTTATAAAATAATAAATAAAAAAACAAAAGTAATACCAAACTTTTTTTTTAACAGAAGAAATCAAAGACCCCCATAATGGGCTATACGGATTTGAATACTTCTCTCAAATTTAAATTTTAGAAATTTTTTTAAATCAATGTATAAGTTGAAAAATAATTACACATTAGTGATAAACTTTATCAATATTAATAATTAAACTTATAAAATTTTTCTATATATATGTAATAATTTTACGCAATTACTCCCTGCAGGTAATTTCAGCTAAATTTAATTATAAATACCCTACCCTTACTGTTTTCCAATTTCAATATACTGTTTCAACAGTATTTGGTAGGTACTTTGCGGAGAATATTTTATTTAATTTAAAAAAAAGATAGATTTCTTCTGCTGAATAAGTATGACAAGTAATATACACATAATTAGGCTTATCTTGGATCCAACACAATCATCGCAAACACAATTGATTAATGGCATCTTAAGGTTAGTTAATCATTGTATCAAGAGTAGGGTCGCCGGGGGTTGATTGCGGCTATATAATCTCCAATTTGTCATTTATCCGTCAAATTAATGGATTAGAAAAAATCAATTCGCATCTGCCTGCCAATCGATTTGGGGGGATGGATGTGAATCGATTTGGCGGTTTAAAATTTTATAAATTTTCAATATAATCCTGTGGGGATATATTTTATGAGTCCCAACACGTGGCCAAGGTGACGCCGACGTGTCAGTCGAGGTGCTACATGTCCAGGTTATGACGCCGAGGTGATCTGCCGAGGTTATCTCCGAAGATATCGGAATCCGAGATAAGCGGATAAGAGACAAGAGTCCTAGAATGAGGAAGGACTTTAGTATGGATAAGGATAATACTCTTAGGAAGTTTATCTTTATCTATTGGAGAGTCCTGGATAAGCACTGAGCAGAAGTCCATTGAAGATAGGTTTTTATGGGGACTAGGAGTGAGATAACTATAAAAGAAAGGCACTCGTCTACGGTACGCATTTTATATTCTGAATAGTGAGTTTAGCACTATTGATTATTTTTGAGAGATATACTGACTTGATCGTCGAAGTGCTCCCGGGTGGACGAACCACCGCCGGAATCTTTTTTTCCTGTTGCAGGTCAAGCAGGTGCCATTTATTCTGCCAGTGTTCTCCAGCTGATTACTGAGCTGGCAGTGTGATCGGAAATTCACTCACACAATTTGGCGCCGTCTGTGGGAAAGAAAGGAGAATAGATGGCCAGTGACGGACAGAAGGATAAGGTTGGGGACAAAATCCCTACGGGGAGTGAAAAACACGTTGACCCAAATGTGGAAGAAGATGGTCGCAATGAGGAGACTCAGAACCAGAATCACGGCAAGAAAGACGTCGGCCAAGATGGAGACGTGCCAAAGAAACCAGATCGAAGCAGATACTACAACGAGGACGACCTCCAGGTATAGAAGGATAAATGCCTGCGGAGGGACGAAAAGGTGAAAGATATGGCAAACAAGTTGGCAGACTTGCAATTGGTCGTTAATTTTATGATGCAAAGTAACGTCATGCAGCCACCATACCCGCTGCAGGACACACCGGTGCCAGCTGCCAATGCCCAGAAGGGAGGACATAAGCCAATCCCAATAGCCCCCCAGCACACCAGAAGCGGAAAGCACTCTCACCGGCCTTCCAGGGAGGTCGGGCGAGGAGAGTCAAGGAAAGAAGAGTCACGAAGGACACATTGCACTAAAGAAGCAGACCCAAGAGAACATCGGCACGTTCAAAGGCAGGAGCTGTGCTTTAACACAACTCATGTAGAAAGGTCGAAAAGGGCCCACAACGAAGCTGAGAGTAGTATGTCGAGAATACTGAAGTCATGAGATAGCCGAGCTCCTGCGCGGAGCAAGGAAGACCTGAGAGATTACCTCAAGAGGAAACAACATAATGCCGATGCCGAAGTAACTTCACCTGTTAAGCCGAGAACACCCTTCTCGGTAGAATTGGACAAATTTGAGGTGCTGAAGAGATTCAGTATGCCGAGGTTCCAAATTTACGATGGTAAGTCAGACTCCAACTTCCACGTTGGATTATACTTGAACTCGATGGCATTATATAGTGGGAACGAGCCGTTGCTCTGCAAAGTGTTCCCCTCATCCTTCAGGGAGATTGCATCAGATTGGTTTCACAAACTACCGAAGGGAAGTGTGAAGACCTGGGAAGGCCTAGCCGAGATGTTTGTGGCCAGGTTCGTGACAAACAAGCTGCAGCCATTAAGGGTGGACGCATTGATGGCTCTAAAGATAAGTAAGGATGAAGGCCTTAGGGCCTATGTAAAAAGGTACTATGAGGTGTTCAACCGAATACCAGAGTGTAATCAAGAGGTGGCAGTAGTATCTTTTAAGAACGACTTAAAAGATGACTGTCCACTATGAAAATCTTTGGCAAAGACATTGCCAAAAAGTATGAAAGAGCTCATGACGAGAATCGAGAAGTATGCTAGAGCCGAAGAAGATACATCGGGAACCAAGGAGGCAGAGCAAGAGAAAGGAAACGGCTCGCCGAAGCGAGGCCGAGGTAACAATGGATCGAGCAAGCAAGAGACAGAACTGAGGGCTACACAGGCAGTAACAACTATGTTCCGAATCCCAATTCACAAAGTCCTAGACCAAATTCGGAATCAACCCTATTTCAGAACACCGGCAAGGGCACCGGGAGAGTTTATGGGAAGAAACCTTGGCAGACATTGTGCTTACCACAATGAAGATGGGCACATGACTCAAGATTGTAGAGCCCTGAAAACACATTTGGAAGACCTGGTGAGGCAAGGCCATCTGAGAGACCTTGTCGATGAGGCCAGAACAAGGGAAGAACAAACAAGACTGCCTCAGACGACAGCAGCTCCACCTTTCCCAGCACAACAACCTCAAGCAGGAGAACCTCGTGTAATTAATGTAATTCACTCGAAGGTTAACGAGAACGAAATTAGGGGGAGACCCAGAAGGTAAAGCACTTGCAGCATGTCTACCAAGTCAGGGAGAAAAGACATCGGGCAAAGGAGTGCCAAGGACCAGTAGTGTCCTTTTCTGAAACCGACCTTGAGATGGTGCAGCATCTGCATAATGATGCCTTGGTAGTATCCCTCCAGGTTGGGGAATGCCAAGTAAAACGCATCCTGATTGACCAAGGCAGCTATTGTGACATCATGTACGTCCGATGTTACAAGGAGCTTGGCCTTCACCCAGATGATATGGAGTAATCCAATAGCCCAATGGTCGGATTCAATGGAACGCCGACATGGCCACTAGGAACAACCAGCTTGGAGGTACAGGCAGGCACCAGGAAGATAACAACAGAGTTCACCGTAGTTGACACACCCTCCCCTTACAACATCATTTTGGGAAAGCCATAGTTGCATGCAATGGGGGCAGTTCCCTCAACATTGCATCAACTATTGCGATTCCTAACAGAGGATGGGATTGAAGAGGTCAGAGGAGATTAGCTGCAGGCAAAGAATTGCTCCATAGCAGCAATGAAATCCACCTGCAGCATTCAAAAACCAAAGAAGGTAGCGATCGAAGGCAAGGACGTGGAGGTCCTAGAGGATGTCGGCAAGGAATCAACCGAGAAGAATGAAGAAACACTGAAGAAAATCCTCAGGAATGGGATGAAGAACGCTTCTTTGTTCTCGGCTCGGGCTTAGCTGAAAAAGAGGGAAAAGAGTTGGAAGCTTTTTTAAGAGCAAATATTGGGATGTTTGCCGAAGTAAATAAATAAAATTTTGCTCTTTTGTCACTTGCCGAAATAAATAAATAAAGATTTAGCATGATTTATTCATACACTTGTGACTGATAAAGATACATAACGTTGTTTCTGGAATACATGCATAATGAGACCTCAAGTGGAACTTAGGTTCACATTAGGGGGTAGAGAGAAGAGATTATGTTTAACACTTGTTAAAACTTGAGAAAAGTTTACAAGTTGAAGTTAAACCGAGATGATGTTTAACACTTGTTGAAACTTGAGAAAAGTTTACAAGTTGAAGTTAAACCGAGATTATGTTTAACATTTGTTGAAACTTGAGAAAATTTTACAAGTTGAAGTTAAACCGATATGATGTTTAACACTTGTTGAAACTTAACAAAATTTTACAAGTTGAAGTTAAACCGAAATGATTTTTAACACTTGTTGAAACTTGAGAAAAGTTTACAAGTTCAAGTTAAACCGAGATTATGTTTAACACTTGTTGAAACTTGAGAAAAGTTTACAAGTTGAAGTTAAACCGATATGATATTTAACACTTGTTGAAACTTAAGAAAAGTTTACAAGTTGAAGTTAAACCGAAATGATGTTTAACACTTGTTAAAACTTGAGAAAAGTTTACAAGTTGAAGTTAAACCGAAATGATGTTTAATACTCGTTGAAACTTGAGAAAAGTTTACAAGATGAAGTTAAACCGAGATTATGTTTAACACTTGTTGAAATTTGAGAAAAGTTTACAAGTTGAAGTTAAATCGAGGCTAAGGTTAAACACTTGTTGAAATCTTTTGAAATTTTTTTACAAGTTGAAACCAAGGTTATGCTAAGAAAGGTACTTGGGTACTTGCCGAGGTAAATCATCGGTTTGTATTACCGAGGTGTTTCACCCCGAGAAGGTTGCAGAAGACTAAGGAGCATTTTTATTCTAAGTATGAAAGTCATGCAAGAAGCAATAAAGGAAAGACAAACATGCAAACATTCAAGAAAGAAGGAAGTTATATTCATTAAAAGGCACGTCGGCTATATGAAGAGCTTACATTGTCTTAAAAACAAAGAAGTACAAAGTGTAAAAAACAAAGGAAAAAGACATCAAAACTACGATTCCTCAGCATCATTAGCAGGCTGGGTCTAGATCTCGGAAGACTGCTGGGAGGACATCTCGGCCACCTTCTCGGTCGCAAGCTCAAACATTAATCTCTTGAAGGGTCTGATCAAGACTCTTGTCGGCGAGAGGCACGTCCAATGATGCCTGCTCAGGGGTAGCTTCCTTAGGGACCTCCTCAACCTCCTCATCTTGAGTCAAGTCTAGGACTTGCTCATTTTGAGGAAAAGACTTGGCCCCAGCAACGTCTTTTGACTTCCTCACCAAAACCTCATCCTCGGACTCAGAGTCGTTGTCGGCGGGTTGGTTTGGAGTTGGGGGGAATGGCAGAGGAAGGACATCAGCATTCCTGAGGAGGGAGTCCTTGGGGACATCAAGCCTTTTCAACAAAGTCATCCAGCTAAGGGTGAAGCCCCTGTTGTATGCCTGCTTCACCTGCTTTTCGTAGTTTACCGTAACATCGGCCACCCCCTCAGCATATGCTTTCTCGTCGGCGGCCTTGACTTCGGCCTCTTTGGTGGCCAGGGCGTCTTGAAGCTCCTTTTGGGCCTCGGCCATCTTGTCCTCGGCCTCTTTCAGCTGGGCTTGAAGGACTTTGTTTATCGTCTCAGCAGCACCAACCTTTTCTTTGGCATCGTCCTTTTCTTTGATAGCGACCTCGGCCTGATCTTCCAGGGTCTTCATCTTTGACTGCAAATTTTTATTAGTCTTCTATAGACTAGAAACTTCCCTCTTTTTATCAGCCAACGCCTGCCTTGTCTCAAAGGATTGCATTAAGAAGGAGTGAGTATGCTGGATTGCCTGAGAAAGAATACAACAAACCAAAAGTTATTACAAAATTTTCTAAAGTATAAAAAAGAGAAAGAAAGGAAAAATCACCAAATAAAAATATTTACTTGAACAGAGCGCTGGAGCATCAGAGCATAGTTTTCATATTCGCTTAACTCGGCGTTTCGATCGAGATCGCCGAAAAGAAGCAGAGCGATACTAAGGGCAACGCTGACGTTAATATCTTCAGCACTATCACTGGCTCTAACTGGTTTATCCTCCAGTGTGATTTTGGAGGCCCAGGGGTCATTATGCTTTTGAGACCCCGAGGTCGTTGCAGAAAATGACCTCGGCCTTTTTGATCTAATGGATTTGGATGGGTGTGTTTCAGCAGACCTCTTCTCGGGGACAGAGGCAGTCTTCTCACTCTCAGCCAATTTGGAAATTGGCAAGGTGTCCTCAGTATCAACCTGAGTCACATTTGCCTTTGGTTAAGCATTTTTTATTCTTTTTTGCTTTGGTGGAGGCTGGGTTTGCGTTGGTTGAACGTCAACATTAGAAGAGATGCTGCCTAAGAGGTCTTTTGCGACAGCTTTCTGGCGGCCCATCTCGGAAGAAAAACAATTCGTCGTCGACGTTGTCGCTGAGATGGTGGGATCAGGTATGGAGCCGAGGTTGACGGCTGTTCAGCTGGATCAGAGGTTGATCCTTGGTCTGTCCGAGATGTAGACGCGACTTGTGAAGTTGTGGCAGAAGAAGGAGAAAGGATTTTCTTCTTCTTTTTTGGGACATCGAGAAAAGCCGACTTATAAGTGGGGATGAAGTTGAGAAGCAGAGGGGCCTTCCGCTTATGGACTGACAAATTCAGTAGTCTCTTCAAGTCTTTACTGGGAAAGAAAGACTGACGGAAGCCCTTTGGTGGCTGAGGGAGAACTGCAAAAAATAAAAAAGCGTAGACATTAGAGCAGAATGTTGAAAACTTTATGCAAGAAAGCAAAAAAATTTGTGAAGGGTGGCCCTTACCAGCTCCTTCCCCGAAAACTGTTCGACTTAGGGGATAAAGATGGAGGTCATCGTTTGGCTGAAACTCCTAGTTACCCGAAACGATGAAGTAATCATCCCCCGCTCCCTTGTTGGAGTCAGGGAGGTCGACAACGATTTTGTATTCCATGGACCTCGGCTTGAGGTAATAGATGTGGCCTTTTTTCGATTTCAGGCGACATATGGTATAACAGTACTGGAAATCGGCAAGAGTAATCCTAGCATTCTCTTGTTTGGCTAAGGCTATGGTACCATTAATAACTCGGTAAGAATTAATGGCAAGCTGCATTGGGTTCAACCTATAGAAATGAAGGATTTCACAGAAAAAATGGTCAAGTGGAAACCTAAGTCCACACTCAATAAACGCTACTACTGGGAAAGGTATGAGGTTTACATCGGGCATGATAGAGTTATCCTCCCCAGCCAACCTCAGATGAACGTCGGCCGGGATTTCGAACTCCTGCCTAAAGTGCTCTAATTTGGCCGGGGTGTCTACCCTATGTTTCCACATACCCATGATATCGGCTTAAACTGAAGGGGTTGGATTTCAGGAGGGGTGTTTCTAAAGGGTTTTATGGACCTCGGCTACAGCTAGAAGATACACAAAATTTGTGGGGAATCGTTTTAATTTTCCCTAACAATTGTTTTGAGTTCTACAAACAAATCCCAAGCCTAGATCTATGGAAACGAAGATTGAAGGCACGAATCTGGAAAACAGAAAAGCAAGAACGCGCTTCAGAATCAAGAACAAAGATGGACTATCAAGAACATTGTAAATACGAAGGGTAACAGGCCAAGAATAGTGGCAGAAATTAACAGGAGTGTGAACAGTGTATATTCAAGAAGATGATTTGGGTAAAAACAGAATCATGAAGCAAACAAGTTCAAATATATGGTGGGATACAAAATGCAAGATGAAATATCAGAAATATGAATAAGATTGCAAAAATAGCAGGTAAAACAGTAAAAGTTCAGTAAGGTAATAAGAAACTGAAACCAAGAGAAATAATAACTTACCAGAAAGAGGGAAGCCGGAATGAGGGTTGCCGAAGTCTGACGACGGTTGCGAAGGCGGAAGATCGGTAAAAACCACGCCGGAAGAGGTGAACAACAGCGATGGCAGAGCTTGAAAGCTTGAAACAATGGAAGATTTGAAAAAGCTAGAGAGAGAGAAAGCTTCAGAGATGATGGAGAAAAGTGAGAAAATAAAGAAAGAAAAAGTTTTGTTAAAACTTGAAACGGCGGCAAAACGGAATTAATGCGCCTAAAACAAACGTGAGCATCACACGGCGCACGTATGCACGAGACGATTAAGAAGCACGTACCAAGTACGATCCAGTAAGAGAAAGACAAGTGGCTGAAACGGTTGAATTGTGATGCATGATAGTTCATACGCGTGAAGAAGCTCTTGGAATTCTTGATCTTTAAGAAGACATGTCTGCCTATAGTGATGAGCTTGGCTTAAGCCGATGTACTGGCATGAAGTACCGATATAGGTTCCATCACCTCAGAATGCCAAGGTAATAGAACCTAGGGGGCAGTTGTGGGGATATATTTTCTGAGTCCTAACACGTGGCCAAGGTGACGCCGACGTGTCAGCCGAGGTGCCACATGTCCCGGTTATGATGCCGAGGTGATCTCGGCAAGGCCGAAGTTATCTCCGAAGATATCGAAATCCGGGATAAGCGGATAAAGGACAAGAGTCCTAAAATGAGGAAGGACTTTAGTATGGATAAGGATAATACTTTTAGGAAGTTTATCTTTCTCTATTGGAGAGTCCTAGATAAGCACTGAGCAGAAGTCCATTGAAGCTAGACTTCTATGGGGACTAGGAGTGAGGTAACTATAAAAGAAAGGCACCCCCGATGGGTCTACGGTACGCAATTTATATTCTGAACAGTGAGTTTAGCACTATTGATTATTTTTGAGAGATATACTGACTTGATCGTCGGAGTGCCCCCGGGTGGACGAACCACCGCCGGAATCTTCTCTTTCTGTTGCAGGTCAAGCAGGTGCCATCTATTATGCCAGTGTTTTCCAACTGATTACTGAGTTGGCAGTGTGATCGGAAATTCACTCACACAAATCCAATTTGTGCATTTCCTCAAGAAAAAGAAAGAAAGAAAGTATTACGGTTAATGACTTAAAAAAATATTTCAATTACTGCATGTCTCTTCCAAAGAAAAAAAGTTTGAAACTTTAGATTATTACAATCATTGTATGCCTAATCCACATAAAGTATTACAATTTGTGATTCTTAAAATATAAAAACAATTCACACCACTAAAACCATGAATAGGGCAGTAGCAGAGATTGTATGCTTCTGCATTCACTACTACAAATATAGATAAAGATCACACTTTTTTGGTGTGATGTATGTTTTTTAATCACACCTTTTAAGTTTTATTAAAGTGTGGTCTTTAGGAGTGTGATTAAAAATGGTCATTTTTAATCACACTTTTTAAGTGTCATTAAAAAATGCTTTCATCACATCTTTTAAGTGTGATTAATAATATTTAGATCACACCTTTTAAATGTGGTTAAAAATATTTAGATCACACCTTTTAAGTGTGATTAAAAATTTTAGTTCCCACCTTTTAAGTGTGATTAAAGACTTTAGATCACACCTTTTAAGTGTGGTTAAAAACAACATTTAGATCACACCTTTTAAGTGTGATTAAAAACTTTAGTTCACACCTTTTAAGTGTGATTAAAGACTTTAGATCACACCTTTTAAGTGTGGTTAAAAACAACATTTAGATCACACCTTTTAAGTGTGATTAAAAACTTTAGTTCACACATTTTAAGTGTGATTAAAGACTTTAGATCACACCTTTTAAGTGTGATTAATAACTAATAAAACCTGTGATAAAAAAATTTTTTTGACATATTTAAAGAATAATCAATATTATTTTTGCACGGGCATTTGAATAATGTAATACACACTATATACTATATTTCGAATCACAACCATATATTAAATGAAATAATATCATATATTTCATAAATAAAAGTTAAATGTTTAAAAGTATATACAAAGAAATTAATAAAAAAAAAATTAACTGTGATTACATACATTAAAAAATAAAAAATAAAAAACTTGAAAAAAGTAAGTTCTTGAATTCTTTGACCATATTTTGCATCTCTCCAAGAAATTTCTGACCTGAAAAATAAAAAAACAAATTAATTTAAAAACCGGCAGAAGCATATGAATAAACTTACTAATTAATTTATAAACTTACATTTAGATCACACCAAAAATAATGTAATTTATCCAGTTGTTAAACTGCCCCCAATCCTTTCCCCACAGCCACCAAAAATGACATAATTATTTTGATTCTCCACATAAATATCAGTAAAACAGCACCACAAAAGAAGACAATATGCAACAATGCAGAAAGGATCACATAAATGATAAAATGGAGTATTATATGGACAATCAAAATCATATGATATCAACATATAACTCACTAAAAACTATAAAACAAATAAGGATCAATAAAGCTTATTGGTCTTAAAAGCAGAAACTACATAGCCTGAATAATTACAAATTGGTACACCCATCGATGGAAACATCACCGTGAAAGGTTTTCCTCAAGATCAATAGTACACCCATCAAATTTCCAAATATAACTGCATGCTTAAAAAATAATTCTATGTAGACAAGATATTTTAACAGAACTGGTAAAAATGCATACTTCTCTGTTAGTACCAAACTACCTATTCATATGGGTTCAACTCTGACACAAACTGAGATGCACATGAGATCCAGAACCAATATCATCTAATGCATACCTGGGGCAAACAAAAAAATGGAGATAACAGTTAAGAGACATAGCTTGAAGAAGAAAATTCTGCAGGTGAGGAAATGAGTGAAGTTTAACCAATATCAGATCCTTGTCAAGGATCTTCACCTCTCCCCCAAGATGTTCTAGCCAACACAGAACAGGGAACATATATGGTCTGGTTCCCTTAACAAACCTGAGTTAGATTAAAATTCACATCAAACGGATCAAGAAATACCTATAATTAAAATTCACATCAAAAGGATGAAGTAAACAAAAGTCAATTAAAATCCACATCAAACAGATCGAGAAATACCTATAATTAAAATTCACATCAAAAGGATGAAGTAAACAAAAGTCAAACAGAATCAGTTAAATTAATTTTATTAATTCAACATTAAAACTAATTTTTGGCTACAATCTGTATTAAAAACTCAATACTACTTGAAGGATAGAGAAATACCTTGATAGAGAGTGAATTAACCAATCGATGTCTTCAAAGTAGCAGAAATCTGCAAAAAATGAAGAAGAAGATGAAGAATCAACCTATAAAAAAACTGCATCCATGACAATGTGCAGGCCAATAGAACAAAAATGTGAACTACTTATTGTGTTATTTATAGATCTACAATATATATATATATATATATGTACATATTTTCAAAATAAAAAACAAACAGGTTCAAACAGAAAGAGTCATGCACATATTTTCATTCGAATTTTAGGTTGGTAGATAAGATTAGATATATGATGCGTAATTAGTACATCAAATAATTTAAATGAAGTGAACATAAGAATATGCCTCTATTTATTAATAGATTCCAAGTATCATTGTCAATAATAGCTCCATTGAATTGACTAATTGATAGATGAAACTTGTTTATTAAAAAGTCAAAGACGTCATCAAATATAAATCTGTGTAGGAATTTGTCAACCCAATTTTAATTGCACACCATAAGGTGGAAAAGATGGCTAAGAAAGTTAAAACAATTGGGAAAAGAAAATCATTACATGTAAATGTTAAAATGTAAAGAGAAGGGTTGATACCTGGTTGCCTTCTTTTACAAGAAGTCCCGACAAAAACACACCAATAAACTGAGTCCCTTCCATTATCAGGATTTTCATAAGATAATCATTAGATATTGAAATGCTAGAAACAACATATTCTGAATAATGATCATCATCCATCTAGAAAAATACAATAAAGTCAATTGAAAAATAAAAATTCTCAAACAAGATTAAGGTCTATACTCGATTATGTATTATGCATCTAGAAAAATACAATAAAGTTGTGACTGCTTCATAAGATTATGTATTATGCATCATCTAGATTTCGACACTTTGAAAACATTCAATGACCATTTTTTAAGACTTGATCTAATCCACATTGAGGTTATATGATCTCAATGTCATTCAGAAGTTATGGATTGCCTTAAACCTAACCCTCATTCATCAAAAAGTCAGTTTAATGGGGTTTTTATTTTTATTTTTATTTAAGTAGTCAATTAAATAAGAAAAGGCTTAAGACTTTTTGGGGGTGTAGCAGAGAGACATACCTCTCAAGGCATGAGCGTCTTGGGAATAACTCTGCAGAGAGACAATAACATGACAAAAAAATTAGTTGTAATAGAGAACAAAACCAATAGCAAACTACATACCCAACTCATTGATCTTAGCTACTTAACAATGCTTTCTTTATTGATCTTTAAAAGTCTTTTTTTGAGATTTTTTAGGCCAAAAATATTGAAGAAAGTCTCACCCAATGACATGCCGACCACCATCATGAACAGCTTGTGAAATCAAACCCATGAGGCCTATGCTACCTCCTCCATAGACCAGATCAATGTTCCTTGAGACCTTCAAGAGACCAAAGTCAAATCAGCCTACAAAGTGTTTGTAACAATGTCTATGCAAGAAAATAGATTAATCCATTTGAAACAGTAAATCTACAAAGAAGGAATATTCAAAACAATTAGCATCTCATAAATGAGAGAAAGCCTCAACAATTTGCTTAACTTTACAAGAACAAGTGAACAACAGAGTCAAACAGGCAAGAATCTCATTAGAAGAAGAAGAAGAAGCAAGAATCTAAAGAATTACACCTGTTTGGAATAGTTTTCAAAAATCATTTCTCTGCAACATGTCTTTATAGAAACTGAAAACAATTTGAAAAATGGAGTAAAGGAAACAACTTTTTCGTATTCCTTGAAAAACTGGTTCTAGTCAACTCAATTTTCTGAAAAAATTTCACTGTTTTCTATTTTCTGCATTTCAAAAAACAGAAAATTGCTGTTGAAAAATGGCACAAATTTCTAAAAATCACAACTATTTGGGTACATAAACACATATTTGTTCGTATCAAATGTGGACCATCATAGTAGTTTACAAAATAACACCATTATAACTGCTTATAGAGCTTAGCAAGACAATTCCACTGTTCTAAAAAATCACATATTTAGCAACAATAATATGCAATCAGCAAATAACCTGAAAAACACTATATATAACATAGTCATTAACTAAGAAGCTGTTGGATTCGATTCGAATGGTATTTTCACCAAGAGGAACTCAAATTTCGTTAGAACCCTAGACTAGCACCATATATAATGAATTGAAATTGAAATGAAGGTTAATTGCAGGTACTTACAAGAAAAAGAAAGAAAAAAGAAAAAAAAGGAACTCATAATTGAACTCATAATCGAAGAAGCTACTCCTCGCCACAGATCCACCACCACCTCCACCTCCACCTCCACCTCCCCCAACACAGCCCCGCCATCCCTTGACCACCAAAAACACCCTCCCCCATCACAGCCCCGCTAACCTCACCACTACCGAAATCCTCTTCACCAGCTAACCTGTCTACCACGAAAACCACCCTTACCCTCTTCCCCTACCAACAACCCATATCCATCCACCCCACCCTCCAATCCTGAAACCCGCTCCTCCTTCCCTACCACAGATCCGCTATCCTCCTCCCCACCACAACACTACCACATCCCCGCCACTGAAATCCCCCCCGCCCTTCACAAACATACAACCAGAAAAAGAAAGATAGAGCGGTAGAGAGAGAGTAGCCATAGAGACATACCTGTGAGGCAGAGAAACCGCTGCTTGGCGACAGATCTTGGAATGAGAACAATATGGGGGCACTAGGGTTTATTTTAACTCTATGCCAAAACCACGTAGTTTTGGACTTCATAAAAAATGTCTCTAGCTTATACAAACACTGGGAAGAGGGGTGAAGAGATTAGGGATTAGGGATAGAAACCGCTGCTTGGCGACAGATCGATCGATTGATCGAGAGAGAGAGAGAGAGAGAGGGGTGAAGAGATTAGGGATTTTTGGTTTGGGGGGAGTGTTTACAAAACGAGAATGGAAATAAAAGGGGGGGAATGAAAAAAAAAAGGAGGGAAACATAGCGAAAAAAAAAAAAAAAAAAAAAGAAGAAGAAGATTAAATCATGTTTTATTGTTTAAGGTTGCCGTTGGCAAAAAAATTTATTTCTTGTTAAAATAATTTTTTTTTTTGTAGTTAATGAATTTTTTTTTAAAAAAAATATTTTTCTTTTAGTTATTAAGATTTAAAATTTATTTGTTTTATTTTTATTTTAATGAAAAAAATTTATTATTATTTTTTATTTGGTAAAAGTAGAGGTAATATTTTGTGGTAAATGAGAGGGAGTGGCAGTAGTGGCGAACGTGGTGGATAAGAGATTATGGTAGTGGTGGTGATGGCGAAGGAAATTAGTGGTGAAATTTGTGGTAGTGGTAGAGTAGATGGAGTGGCAGGGGTGAAGGAGAGATAATGGTAGTAGTAATGGCAATAATGGTAGTGGTGGTAGTAGAGTGGTGGCGATGGTAGTCGTAATGGTAGTCATAGAGGTGAAGTGGCGACCGTGGTAGTAGTGGTGGTAGTGAAATGGCGTTTTGCAGTAGTGGTGAAGGTGGTAGAGGAGATAGGTGGTGAGAGAGAGAGATAAGTGAGAGACAGATAGAGGAGAGAGACAGAGACAGAGTGGTGAGCGAGAGATAGATGAGTGTGAGAGAGAGAGAGACAAATAGACAGACAGAGAGAGAAGAGTGATGAGTGAGAGAGAGAAAGAAAAGAGAGAGAGGAAGATGAAAAAATATGTGAAAAGATATATATATATATATATAGAGAGAGAGAGAGAAAGAGCGAAAAGAGATAAACGAGAGAGAGACAGAAAGAGATGAGTAAGAGATAAAAAAAAAGAGAGAGAAGAGAGACAGAGAGAGAAGATAGATGAAAGAGATAGAGAGAAAAGAGATGGACGAAAGACACAGAGAAAAAGAGAGAGACAGACAGAGAAGAGCGATGAGTGACAGAGAGAAAGAAAAGAGAGAGGGGTTGTCGTCGCAAAAAAAACTTTATTTTTTGTTAAAATAAAATTTTTTTTAAAAAATTATTTTATTTTGGTTACTAAGCTTGAAAATTTATTTGTTTCATTTTTTTTAATGAAAAAAAAAATTATTATTATTTTTTGTTTGGTAGAAGTAGGGGTAATATTTTAATGAAAAATATTGTAATGGTAGTCGTAGTGGTGAAGTGGCGACCGTGTTAGTAGTGGTGGTAGTGAAATGGCGTTTGCAGTAGTAGTGAAAGTGGTAGAGGAGATGGGTGGTGAGAGAGAGATAAGTGGGAGACAGATAGAGGAGAGAGAGAGAGACAGAGACAGAGAGACAGAGTAGTGAGCGAGAGAGAGACAAAGTGGTGCTCAAAGTGTATTTTCTTGTAGTGGATCGATAAATTGAGAGGGAGCTCAGTAAATAGAAAAGACGGAAGGGAAATAGTGAGCAACGCGAACACAAATGGGAGAGAGGGAGAGAGAGAGAGAGAGAGAGAAATAAACAGACAGGGAGAGAAGAGTGATGAGTGAGAGAGAGAAAGAAAAGAAAGAAAGGAAGATGAAAAATAGGTGAAAATATATATATAGAGAGAGAGAGAGAAAGAGCAAAAAGAGATAAACGAGAGAGAGACAGAAAGAGATGAGCGAGAGAGCGAGAGAGAAAAGAGACAAAGAGAGAAGATAGATGAAAGAGATAGAGAGAAGAGAGATGGACGAGAGATACAGAGAAAAACAGAGAGGCAGACAGACAAAGAAAAGTGATGAGTGAGAGAGAGAAAGAGAAGAGAGACAGAGACACAGAGAGAATGAGAGAGACGGACAGACAGAGAAGAGTGATGAGTGAGAGAGAGAAAAAGAAGAGAGACAGAGACACAGAGAGAATGAGAGAGACGGACAGACAGAGAAGAGTGATGAGTGAGAGAGAGAGAAGAGAGACAGAGACACATAGAGAAAGGGAGAGACAGACAGAGGAGATGGAGTGGCAGTGGTGGATGAGAGGTAATGGTAGTAGTAGTGGTAGTGGTGGTAAGGGAGTGGTGGCGATGATGGTAGTAATGGTAATCGTAGAGGTGGAGTGGCAACAGTGGTAGTAGTGGTGGTAGTGGAATGACATTTGCAATAGTGGTAAATGTGGTAGAGGAGATGGGTGGTGAGAGGGAGAGATGAGTGAGAGACAGATAGAGAAGAAAGATAGAGAAACAGAGACAAAGTGATGAGCGAGAAAGCGACAAAGTGGTCGTTAAAAGTGCATTTTCTTGTAGTGGATCGATAAGAAAAATGCCCTAGACCCCCAATGGGAGTGATCCCCACCACCCCCACTGTTTTCTGATTGGTTCAAAAAAAATTATTTATTTATTTATTTTCACTCTTGCTCTCACAGCCCCCCACGTGGAGGTGGGGGTGCTGGGGGTCACCGCCCACTGGGGGTCCCCAACATGGTTGGATCGATAAATCGAGAGGGAGCTCAATAAATAGAGAAGAGATGAGGGAGAGAGTGAGGAAGGCGAAAACAGTGAGAGAGAGAGAGACAGATAGACAGACAAACAGACAGGTAGACAGAGAAAGAGAAGAGTGATGAGTGAGAGACCGAGAGAGAAAGAGATAAAGATAGACAAAGAGAGAAAAAGATAGAGAGAGAGTGAGACAGAAAAAAACAGAGAAACAAGAGATGAACAAGAGATAAACAAAAAGAGAGAGAAAGAAAGCGAAAAGAGATTAATGAGAGAGAGGCATAGAAAAAAAAGAGAGAGAGAGAATAAAGAAAAACGAGAGAGACAGAGAGATAGAGAGAGAGAGACAAAAAAAAAGAGAGACAAAAGATGCTCGAGAGAGAGACAAAAAGAGAAAGAGAGAGAGAGAATAGCAAAAAGAGATAAACGAGAGAGAGACAGAGAAAGAAGAAAGATGAGTGAGAGATACAAGGAGAAAGAGAGACAGACAGACAGAGAAGAGTGATGAGTGAGAGACAGAAAGAGAAGAGAGATAGAGACAGAGACATAAAGAAAGAGAGACAGACAGAGAAGAGTGATGCGTGAGAGAGAGAAAGAGAAGAGAGACAGAGACACAGAGAGAAAGAGAGAGAGACAGACAGACAGAGAAGAGTGATGAGTGAGAGAGAGAAAGAGAAGAGAGACAGAGATAGAGACAGAGAGACAGGAAGATGAAAAGAGAAATGTTATATCAAAAGAGTAAGACGACGTCGTTTTTTTTAATTTTTTTTTATGATAGAAAAATACCATTGCATTTATTTAAACCATTTTGTAACTATATATATGAAGTCTCAAAAAGTCACATTTTTTTGCAACGACAAGTTGTGCAGTCTCAAAAAGGCATATTTTTCGCGACGGCAAGTTGTACCGTCTCAAAAAGTCACATTTTTTTTTTTGCGAGACGGCAAGTCGTGCCGTCTCAAAAAGTCATATTTTTTACGACGGCAAATTGTGTCGTCTCAAAAGGTCACATTTTTTGCGACGGCAAGTTGTGCCATCTCAAAAAGTCATATTTTTTGCGACGGCAAATTGTGCCGTCTCAAAAGGTCACATTTTTGCCGTCGCAAAAAGTTCCGTCTCATAAGCCCACTTTTCTTGTAGTGTTACTTAAAAAGTGTAATTAAAAAGTAGTAGTGTATATATAATCACACTTTAATTAAAAAAACGTGATTAAAAAATATATAAATAATTACACTTTAATTAGAATGTGTGATTAAAAAATATATATATAATCACACTTACTTAAAAAGTGTGATTAAAAAGTAGTAGTGTATATACAATCACACTTTAATTAAAAATGTGTGATTAAAAAATATATAAATAATCACACTTATTTAAAAAGTGTGATTAAAAAGTAGTAATGTATATATAATCACACTTTAATTAAAAGGTGTGATTAAAAAATATATAAATAATCACACTTTAATTAGAAAAATATATACATATAATCACACTTACTTAAAAAGTGTGATTAAAAAGTAGTAGTGTATATACAATCACACTTTAATTAAAAATGTGTGATTAAAAAATATATAAATAATCACACTTTAATTAGGATGTGTGATTAAAAAATATATATATAATCACACTTGTTTAAAAAGTGTGATTAAAAAGTAATTGTGTATATATAATCACACTTTAATTAAAAGGTGTGATTAAAAAATATGTAAACAATCACACTTTAATTAGAATGTGATTAAAAAATATATATATAATCACACTTTGTTTAAAAAGTGTGATTAAAAAGTAGTAGTGTATATATAATCACACTTTTAATTAGAAGGTGTGATTAAAAAATATATATATAATCACACTTAATTGAAAAGTGACATAAAAAATAAATATTATCACACTTAATCAAATTAAGTGTGATTAAAATATCAATATAATTTTTTTTATCACACTTCCAATAAAAGTGAGATCTTTTTTTTTGTCAAAGTGTGATCTTTAACTATTTTTGTAGTAGTGATTGTTACATCTATATCTATTTTTGAAAACAAAAACCAATAAACATATATCATTTTTTTTTAGAGTTAGATTTAAAAACGAAAAAATATAGATAAATAATACATTTATTTTTTTCAATTCAAAAAATATATTCAAGTTGAAAACTCTTTTTCAACAGAATATTTAAATTCTTTTTCAATTGAAACACAAATAGAATATCTAAACAAATTGAAAACACAAAGCCTTACAAATTACTAGGGGTGCTTGTGGTTTGGCGGTGCGGTCAAAGAAATCTAAAATCCGTTATCTGTTCAAAACTAGGTGGTTGAAAAAATTAATCCGCAACCGTTTACTCGTCATTACGCATCCGTCCAAAACGCAGTGAATCGGTTCGGTTCGATCAGTTTGGGCGGATCGGAATATCCGTTGCTCACTCCTAATAAAAGAGTAATACTAGAGATTCTAAAGGTTTTACTAAATGTTCTATCACATGTCTCACATGGGTGTGTGATCCACATGAGATCCACATAGTGTGAGTCTCATACCCATGTAAGATATTTGGTAAAATATTTGATAAAACATTTGAAATCTCTATCATTTCTCTTATATAAAAGGGTAAATTACATTGATATTCTCTAGAGTTTGATAAAATTACACTTAATTTCACAATTTTAATATAATTACAATGGCAACCCTCCACATCATTGCTACATTTCAATTGCATCCATTTTAGTCTTGTAGTTGGTAGACAATTACATCAACACGATTTATAGGATCTGCCTAATTTGCCTTTTGATGATATCAAAATTATATATAATCATATGTAACTCACAATTAGTGAAATTAATCTCTCAAAAAAACTTAATTAAAGTTCCAATAAAAAACTTAATTAAGGCAATTAGCAACCCCCACTACCATTTGTAATTAATGAATAAAAATTCAGTGCAATGGTGATACTATGTCATCAGTGACACACGATATTACCAATTAATAATAAACTTATATGGGAGGGATGAACCCTACTTTCAAGATGTAAACACATTACTACATATACATCGAAGAAAAAATAGGAAACTATTAGATGGTGATACCGTTTTATTAATTTTTTTTTTCTCATAATTAACAGGTCTCCCTTTCTCTCTCTATTTATTTTTTCCCCTTATTTTTGAGTAATTACTCACCACTCTTCGGAATTTTTCCTTATTTCTTCTTTCTCATTTTCAAACATCTTAAAACATCATTTTATGATGCCACATTAAAGAAAATTATGTTAGAGTAGGATTGGGTTGGGGTTGGGGTTGGGGTTGGGGTTGGGTAGCAATAGGATGAAGAAGGGCAAAAAAGTGATTTTATAATGATGATAAGAGTTAAAAAAAAGATAATTAGACATTGTCGTTAGTTTTGTTATATATTTGTCATTATTGGAGAAGAAATTAATATAATTATACTAAAATTATAAGACTAAGTATAATTTTACTATATCTCAAAAATGTTAATATAATTTACCTCGTATAAATCGATGTGACTTATCAACAAATACATGAAGAACACATGCATTTGCCAAAATTATTCAACTAATTGTCTAATAGCACAAGTTATCAAATGTGTCATTTTCTATATATCTCCTCTATGTTTCTTGTTCCTTATCCATCTTAGAGTAGGCCTTCATCTTAACCTCCCACATGTGCTATTAAATTGTAGGCATTGTCTCATTTTATTTTGTATACCAACCAAAAATATCACTAGTCCCATTCACTGGTGAGGATAAGTTTTGGACATTTCATCCATCTCATCATGATATTCACTAAAATTAGTTCTTTTTTCATTTCTCACATGGAGGATTTCACAATTCTATAATTTAGAAAAAGAAAAAAAAAATGCACATCCAAAAAAATTGGAAAATAAGTGTGGTGTACAATATCAACTTTTATTGACATAAAAAAACAATATCAAAAAATAAAATAAAATAAAATTAAAAATGTTTTCTTATATTCATGTTAAGTTTAAAAGAATGAAGATTTTTTTATATTAAAGGCACTTTTATAGTGATAGATTGTTATATTCTTACACTATGCGTATTGTTTAATTGAGAAATTTAAGGAATTATTGTCTTGATTGACCTAATTACCAAACGAATATCCAATGTTGTGAAAGTCTTTCTCTTTCTCGAAAAATATTAGAACAAGCTGATATAAAAAATTTCTTTTAAAAAAAAAAAGTTAATATAAAAATTATGAAGGCAAATGATCAGGTGTAGCATTGCATTGAAATTTTTCTCTAACTTTAGATGATTCAAAATTATGACCCCCCAAACTGCCCACTTTCCTCTTCTCAACCTATAGATTTTAGAAAAAATTATTAAGAGCTCTTCTTAGAGCAATACTCGACTCTATTTACTAATTGACATATTGAATAATTTTTTTAAAAATACTAACACAAAATTGATGAATACTATTATTTTGATTAATGACTATTAAACAGCATATTAGGGCTTAGCTCTAAGGAGGTCATGGGTTCAATTCTCCTTACGGGGGTTGAATGAAGGGAGTGCAAGCATTTAGGTGCTTTGCCTTGGATGGGGAAATTTTCTCCCATAGGTACTAATCTAACGACTAACAACTAACATTTGCCGATTAAAAAAAAAAAAAAAAAAGTTGTTCAAGAATTAGTAAATAACTTCTCATGCTCTTGTTTTTGTAATGAAAACATGTATTGTCACTTGAGAATCTTTTACCATTCCGCAATGCCCCCTACTCAAAAAAAAAATAAAATAAATAAATAAATAAAATAAAAATAAATATTTTGATCAAATTCATTATGAATTTAACTCATACACACTAATTTTAAATTGACACTATAAATTTAAATTCTAGACAATTTTTTAAATGCATGACATTATTCTTTTTATTGGACAATAGTGATGGAATCACTTATTGAGTTTTGAAATCATTGACACATTTGCATAATCTATTCAAATTTTATTTTACATCTAGATGCCCATAAAATAAAGTTAATCAAATGAAACTAATCGGTTGGTCAAGGGTTGTTGTACCTATTTGTTAAAAATAAAAAATAAAAAAAAGTTCTTGTACCTTGTAAATCATAAAGCATTATAAATTAACGCAGCGGATAAAAAATAATTCGGATCATACCTTAATGACACAACCTCGTGGGTAAATCACGTGCTTCCAAAATCTGATTAGTCAACGAACCCAGCAATGGAGTGATACTACAAAATGAGTATCACCCACACAAGTCACAATACAAAATGGCTTGATCGTTGTTTAATGGGAGAGAGTCAGAGAGAGTCTAGAAAAAAGGTTATGGGTAAAAACCCATATATCGTATATCTGATATACGTATCTGATTTTTAATATATTAGATTAACCATATAATCTGATATATAACCAATATCTATCTATCCATCTATCCATATCTATTGATATGATAGATATAGATATCCTGAATGGTTATCCAAATAAGTTTTGAATTCAAATTCAAACTTACATGGATAAGGTTCAAAAGGTTCAAAGGGTCATGCCACATGGGCGCCCAATTTCTAACATCTCCCACTCGGACATGAGTTGGCATGACACTGCCACATCTCTATCTCAATCTCTCCAAAAAATAAACAATCTCATACTAGCCACTGCACCGTGCGACTGCTAAGAACACCTGCATGTGGGAGCTCTATATTAGAAACTCAAAATGAGCCAGCATAGAGACATCAACCCAAAAAGAACAGAAATAATGTCTCATATACCCCAGACCCATCTAATTACACCGGTCCAAAAAAACATTTCTAATCCCTCAAAAAGAGCATGTTTGACCCTCTCAATTCTTGCAATATATTCACACTTAATTCGCATCTCATACAGAGCGATGTGAGTTGGTGGCAGTGAATATACAACAGTGGTGTAGTACTAGATGATCTTCCCTTTGCACTCGTGCCATTTAGTTTAGGATTGACCGCTTTCCCAGTGATGTCCCTTAAGGCCGAATCATACATGACCGCAGACAACATACCAAAGTAGCAGAACATCAACCCCTTACCTTATGACATAGTCAAAAGTCACAAAAGGGTACATAAATGAAAGTCATATCAATAATGACACGTAAGACTCACACAGTGAGGAAACAGGGATCCATTCTCTCACCTCATTACTCGGTCGCCAAGCACATATAGTATGAATACATGCTACGGTGGAGTAACTCTTCCAAAAGAGTGGCGTCATACTCGATACACCATACAGATATTAGTCTAGTCGCTTTCTAGCGCCTAACCCGAATTCTCTATTTGCTTGCCTTCCAGGAGCCAAATAAGATCTCGCATCTAGCTAATCATAATAGGCACAACATGGAAAGTGGGTACTAATATCCATGTTTGATCCTTAACACGACTTCATCTTGGTTGTAACCAAGGCAACATATATAGTGGATTATTTAAGCCTCTCTTAGCTCCCAAGCGCCAAGGGCGATTGCTCGTGTGAGTGAGCCAATCTTGCCTGCTGACATCATCATCTGCTAATTATTATGACACAAACTATAATAGTGTCAACATCCCATCATCTCAAAATAAGTGATCGATTTAAAAAAAAAATTGATCACAGCTTGTGCAATTATAGATTCCAAACATAAGCCTTATCAGCACCTCTTGCGATAAGTATATACAACGGAATCCACCATGTGCGCCCACATGAAGTGATTCAAGATCACAATTCTAGATTCTAAACATAAGCCTTATCAGCACCTCTTGCGATAAGTATATACAACGGAATCCACCATGTGCGCCTCACATGAAGTGATTTAAGATCACTACCTCTTGCGTAGTAACCTCTCTAAAGATATTTTTGGTGACCAATTTGCGTTCATTCTTAATGCGCCCAACTAGCGCAGATGCGCCTAACTAGCGCATTGAATCTTACAAGGAGCAAATTAATATGCTACTAGTAAAGCATTTTATCCACAGTCTAATAAGCAAGGTCAATGTCTAAACAACTCAGTTGACCATTTACCAAAGATAACACTTATCATGCCAAATACGCCTATATAGCGTACTTTAGGCTCCCACAACAAAGAAAAAATCAAGGAATATAGGTCATCTGTGTCTCCCAAAGACAATCTGAGGATTCACTCAATAGCTAAGGCTCTGGCTTTTACCGATAGGTAAGTCAATGGGTTTGTAATTTTGCATCTAGAATCATTCTAGGATATTCCTTATGTAAGTCATCGAAGACAAAATAGGAATTCTCCCAAAACAATCCCTAAGGATCGTACATCCGAGCATATAAATTATATCACCCATGTCTATCATGTTTAAAATAGAGGACTGCCCACCCTAGGTGGCGACAACCCTATAAATTCTTGGCTCATAATGACTAAGTAAGGAAAAAATTCTTTTAGACCATTGATCATGCCTCAGTGGTCTTCATCGATCATCGTTGGTCTATCATGGCTTGACGAAATCTAAGAACCACTATTTGGATAACTGTTTTAGGCTGTAAAATATTTATTAGAACTAGCAACCTTTTTGCGCTCCTAACTTTTCACCATAAAAGCAGAAGGTAAATCCCTACGGATCTACTTATCTAATTCTCTAACGAGAAAGTTGGGTTACAATGTCTACAAATCAATATTCCGAACTTATGTCAATCATAGCCTAAGTCAAAATAACCTCACTCCCCAGGAGGAAGTCTTCTCATGGTCTACACTTTCCTCAATAGTGCGACTTTTCGGTGTCTAGCGAGCCTTATGCCTCAATAATGACTATCCAAATTACGCATAACTTTAGAACAGTTTCGCTTCATAATGGAAAGTCAACCAAATTATAGAAATGATTAATCCTCAAAGACTTTGTCTTAAACTGCGCAACATTAATCCACTTTCTAAAAACAAAGGACTAGAGCCTTTGGCATTATCCTAGGCTCTTTATTATCTTACAGGGCAATCATAAATGTTTCCCTCTCAATCACCCAGTGATGACGTGAAAAATTTTCACATTCGCTACCACGCAACTAAGAATGTAGAGTATTCTTCTCTAATGGAGTAATCCATTAGTAGGCACATCGCTCCCACTGTCCCTAGGATATTGGAAATTTTTTTCCATTCTCAACTAGGCTACATAAAGCGTTATGCTTAGAATTCTCTATCTTATAGAGTTCCAAAACTCTATTCACGTCACCTTTACTAAGAAAACTTTATGTGACTTAGTTACACTAGGGCTGAGCAAAGAATCCGTGAAATCCGTAATCCGATCTAGTCCAGTCCAATCCGATAGGTTTGGATTGGTTTTTTGAATCCGTGGTTCGGTTCCGGATTGAATAATTAAAAATCCGTAGTTTACGGATTGGTTCCGGATTGAATCCCACGGTTCCGGATTGGAACCGATCCGGACCGTATACAAATAGTCTATATTTTTATTATACATCCTCCCCCATAGTATCTTTTCTTATTCTATGTAAAATCTAAACTCAAACCTAAAATCGTATAATATCTTCTTTTATTACTTTTGTTTGTTAGTTTTAAGTTTTAATTTGCAATGGTCTAAATACTTATGGTGAAACCAGTTTTCTTATGGTTGTTTAAATTCTAGAACAGTATGTCGTTATTATAGAAAAACATGTTGCTATTATGGAACTAATATAGCGCTATGTTTATATTTTTATGAAATTCAAGTGTTATATATATATTTTTGTTATTTAATTATGTGAATCCGTGGTCCTAAACCGATCCAATCCGTATTTAAATGGATTGGTTCGGATTGGTTCCATGATTTAAACGGATTGGATTGGTTCCAATTTTTTAGGAACCGTAAATAACGGATTGGTCCTGGTTTTATCCCAATCCGGTCCAATCCGGACCATGCTCACCCCTAAGTTACACTACCACAAAGCTGCTTACCTATATGCACATGACCCGGAGGGTTTGCATGACCTCATACAATAATGCGCCACACGACCCTATGTGTTTACGAGACAGTATACAATAATGCGCTATAGAACCCTAGGTCTTAACTTCGTAATCTTATGAGAAGTATAATAAAGATAAGCTGCTTAACGGTTACAGATTGCCCATAGATGGCTCTCTGCTAACCCATTATTCAAAATGGAGTGTAAAATCTAATATGGAGGGCACTTAGTTAGGGATATAAGCAACAAACTAGTGCAATTTCCAATTGGGAAACATTTTGCGCCATTATCCACCTAACATTAACAATACTTAATTCCTTATCTCTACTACACCATTGTGTTGTTGAGTACTAACAATAATCAATTTTCTAAGCATCCATTTCTCTTCACAGAGTTTTCTAAAAAAAAATAACTCAAATAGATACTCGTCACCTTGGTCAAAAACTAAAAGCACAAAAGCTCTTATCTAATTGATCTCGACCTCATATGTGCAATGTCAAAAATCATCTCAAAACTTTTGACTTATGGAAGATCAAATAGTCTTGACTCAGATGCGTATCATAATCTATAAATGTGTCGAGATTGAGGCTTAGCTATGATACCCTCACACATATCTAGTCACAAATATCATAGTGGACTAAATGCGCCAATACAAATGACCTTCTATGGCTTTCCTACTTACTTGTGCGCACCTATTGCGAACAAAGTTACACATTCACATGAGAGCAGGATGTCACAAGCGAGTGGGCCCGAGAAAGCCTACTCAAACCATCGTGTCATCATCTCATTAATGTGATTAAGTATAATAAGCCACTGGTTCACGACCAATATCATAAACTAATTCCAATCATCTTAATGTGTGAGTTCTCGAAGACAAGTTTAAAAGGTTTAGGCCCAACTAGGTAATGACTCACGACTAATTCATATTCACTAGATCATAAAAGGATGTTATGGAGATATCAAGTGCGCCTAAGTCGCAAATTTAACTAATAAATGCTAATCCCCTGCACTTTCAAGTCAATTTTATTCTCCATACACTTTACTGCATCTAGTTGAAAGATGACGATACTCCTTTTGCCATTTCTATTTCTCGCTTCATAGTTACTTGCAATTAATTCTACTATCCACAAGAAGGAGAGAATAAGCTATTAACTATGACAGCTCCTGAAGTAACTTAAGCGCGAATTAGGCTAAAGAGTCTAATTCAACACAATGCTCTCACGAGCCATGCGTCAAATTCTTAGAGTCATAACAACCTTGTCGGCCTTGACCTTTTCATTACTATGCTGCAACGTTTGCGCTTAGTGGTAAATGTTATTCAAAACGTTAGCCTAGTAAAAGAATCACACAAAGAAGCACCTCATCATGTCTCACACTCAGGTGTGGAAACAGAGTGTCCAGACTTAGACAAGTTTGCAATGCTGATAGATTTTGCAGCCACTTGGCACTAATCTTTTCACTTAGTGTTAATAGATTTTGCTGCTACTAAGCGCTAATCTTTTAATCTTCAAGTAATACTTCAACGCACACTATTATAGTGCATGAAATTTTGCTCCATCCACTCCCAATAATTGGGTAGAGAGCAAAACACTGCTCATACTGGCTACTTGTCTTACACTTAATGACTAATTTATTTAAGGTCACATTTCTTGGATGACGTGACTCTTGAATGTTACTTCATCTAATGATGTAACATTATTTACAAGTCAAATTACAAAGTCAATCCGCACAGCTCAATAGTCAAGATCATATACAGATCTATTGAGGGCTTACTAATTTCATAACTCCAAAACTCGCCAACCAAAACTACGTAGCGTGCCGCTAACCGTAGCGCACACATTAGTTTTTATTATGCCAAACAAGGCAACAAAACAACGACGACTTTGAGTCATGTTTCCTTACTTTGGCTCAATTAAGACTTGACCTAAAGTCTCCAAGACTTTTGCTCATCTAAAAAATGAGATTACATTGTTCATATTTGAACATCTTTACTAAGTCTAGGTCAACCAATTAACTTCCATAAGCTAAGTCAATTTAGAGAGAAATTCGAATTGGGATTAATTTGATTAGCATAATATAATTTTGCCGCAAAAATCTAAATTAAATAGTGACAATATTACACAAGTCGCAAGATCGAAAATCTGCTATGCTCGTAATCATCTCTTGCACCACAGGTGACAATTATCCAAAATTCAATTTAATTTATGCGAAAAATATTAGTTTTCGGGAGTAAATCTACAAAGATTTATCTCAACCGAACAACCTCCAACTAACTATGGCATGTTTAAAAGCATGATAAAAAATCATAATTCCATACAATAACATCATAATATAGATTCACAATCAATACATGCTATGTTACATTTAATAACGGAATTAAAATAAAAAATAATTAATCATGCTATTCTAATCACTACATATTACAAACCCTAAAAAAAATAATATGCTGTATTGAATATTCAAGTTATGCCATAACAGAAACTGTATCACTTCTAAAATTTTCTAGAATTTTTCTGAATTTTTCTGGAATTCTAAATAACTAATAAACACACATTAAATTAGAAATAAAAAATTTCAGAATCTGATAAACTGAAAAAATTATTCTAGTAAATAAAAAAAACATTTCAGAAGTCTACAATAAAAAATTCAACCCCAGAAAATAATTTATGCAATATCCGAAGCATTTTAAAACATAAATAATGAATTATAATCACAGGAAAAATACTTTTTATTTTCATAAAATTTTCAAAATTTTACAAAAAATAGAAAATATAATTCTGAGTCTAACAGTACTAACCACGCTTAAAACAAAGCTATAACGAATTAATTATGACAATTTAACGCGATTCAGAATTAAAAACAAAACAAACAGAGCCTTAGCTTCAGCAGCCAAGCCGGCGGAGAGAAACGGCGCGGCTCAGCGCCCGGCTCATCTGCGGCTCAGCGCAAGGCCCAGCAGGCGGCTCAAAAGTCGGCTCAGGACGCGGCTTAGAGAACGGCCCAGCGAGCGGCTTAGCGCACGGTGCGCGTGCGTGGCGCGGACAACGCGTAAGTGGATAGCGCGACTGACGTGCGTCTAAGCGCGTGTATTGTGCGCTTGGCGCGTGGGAGTGCGTGGAGGCGCGTGGAATCCTCCCACGGCGTCAGGTGGCGCGTGAGGCCCACGCTCCGCCTTCTAGGGTGTTTTCTGGTTCGATTTTTTTACTGTCAGATTCCATTTTTCACAACAAAAACATTTATGGCATTAAAAATAACATTTAATGAACATAAAAATGAAGATCTATCACATTCTCAATCTAATTTTCATGCATAAAATGTGTATGTATATTTGTATAAAATTATACACATATTTTATCGCATACAAATAAGCACGAAAATACCCATATTCGGCTCTGATACCAATGTAAATCATAAAGCATTATAAATTAACGCAGCGGATAAAAAATAATTCGGATCATACCTTAATGACACAATCTCGTGAATAAATCACGTGCTTCCAAAATCTGATCAGCCAACGAACCCAACAATGGAGTGATACTACAAAATGAGTATCACCCACACAAGTCACAGTGCAAAATGGCTTGATCGTTGTTTAATGGGAGAGAATCAGAGAGAGTCTAGAAAAAAGGTTATGGGTAAAACCCATATATCGTATATCTAATATACGTATCTGATTTTTAATATATTAGATTAACCATATAATCTGATATATAATCAATATCTATCTATCCATCTATCCATATCTATTGATATGATAGATATAGATATCTTGAATGGTTATCCAAATAAATTTTGAATTCAAATTCAAACTTACATGGATAAGGTTCAAAAGGTTCAGGTTCAAAAGATTCAAAGGATCATACCACATGGGCGCCCAATTTCTAACATACCTCACCTAGAAAATTAATGTTTGCATCTCTTTGACGCATATATTTGTTTATAAAGTTTAGGGAAAACATTAAAAAAATAAAAAGATGATAGAATAGTTTAAAATTTATGAAAGTATAAGTAGCTCATGCGGTAATTTATGCAAAATAATAATAATAATAATAATAATAATAATAATAATAAGGTTATATTTTTATATATTTGAAATTATTTTCTAATCTTTTTACTTTTTTTGATATTTTCTCTAAAGTTTCTTGTAAGTCAATGACACATAAATAAAGGACTTACGTGTATGTTTTAATAGGTGGACTTATTATCTAATAAGTCTTGTTAATATTTTTTCCATCAAACACTATTAAAAAAGTTACTAATTGTTAATTTTCAGCCACAGTTTGAAAATTTTGTCACAAAAAATGTCATTAATTATAAGTTTTGGCGATAGTTTAAAAAAATCATCCTACAAGAAGTCACTAAATTTTAACTTTCAGTAATAGTTTGAAAAATTCGTCACAAAAAATGTCACTAATTGTAAATTTTATGACAATTTATAAAAATCGTGGCAAAATAAAGTAATTAATTGTCAATTTTTAATGATCTATATAAAAAATCGTCACAAAAATATTAATTTTAATGACGATCTTATTAAAACTTATTTTTAATAAGATTTGATTAAAATTAAATTTAACAATTAAAACCTATTGATAATTTACTTAAATAAATAATAATTACAAAGAGCTGCAAGTAGATACTTATTATGTGCGGTGGTAACTAAAACCTGCCCACTATTTTGAATTTCTTCCTCCAAAATATTTTGCATACTTGGGTCAAATTTGACAATTGATTAAAATAGTTATTAAAAAAAAATAACAAGAAAAAACATTAAAAAGTTAATTCAAAATGAGCACTTAAAAGCCCAAAATGCCCATATTATCAGCTAGATATGTCAATTTGAGAAATCTCATTTTATCTTTTAAATTATCATTTAAAAATCAATTTAATCCATATTTTTTTAATAATATTTGGCTTGTTTGGTTTGTAAATTCTAAATTTACTTTTCAGAAAATTAAACCTTTTTATTTTACTGGTCTTTTTATTTTTACTTAATTTTTGTAATATTTTCAGTAATTTTTATTTTTAGATATACCTAACATAAATACACTTAAAAAATATAATTTTTTTGATAAAAATCACTAAATACAAAAAATATAAAAAAAAAAAGAGTACATTTTTCATATTTTTGTGTATTTATTGATGTTTTTACAGATATTTTACTTTTAAAATATATCTAAGTAAGGTACATCTAAAAAAGTAAAAAAAAAATTACTTAAAATTTTAAAAATATTCACTAAAAACAAAATAAACACTAAAAATAAAAGAAATCAATTTCTAGAAAATTAAATGTAGAAAATTGTAACCAAAGTGATTAATTTTATGCCTAACTATTTGATTTTGCATCAATTTTACTCTATCGTTAATTGCCGCCTATAATCAAATAGAAGTTGTTTATGTGACACCTAAATTTCATTTGAAATTTCATTTTATTTCTCAAATTATCTTCAAATTATCAATTAAATTCCTAAAAAAATAAAATTTGGGGTCTAATTGATATTTAAGAGATAGTTTGAGGGATAAAATAAAATTTTAATGTCACATCAACACTTTTAGTTTGATTATAAACGACAGTTAACCATGAGGATAAAATTAATCTAAAATTAAAAAAATAAATAAATATAAAATTGATATTATTAAAATAATAAAAATTAAAATAATTTTGAATGATAATTTAGAGAGCAAAATAATATATGTTTGGAAAGTAGATTTTTGGCTTTTTTTAGGTTAAAAAAATAAAAAATAAAAAATAAATTAGGTTAAAAAAGTCAATAAGATAAAATATCACATCATATTCATAATCATTTCACTTTTTCTCTCACAAATATCATATATAATTATAAAAAAAAATTAATTATCTTCTCTAACACAAAAATTTTAACTTATTAACTAGCCCATTGTGGGACAATTCCATACCCTCGCAACAAAAACAAAAACAAAAAAACAAAAACCGTCGGCAAGGGGCCGCGTATATGTGACATTCCATTAAACTCCTACCTCAACGGATAAATTCACAGCTAAGCAAACACGTAGCACCCCACACCTCATCGGATAACAACAACCATAAACGGCCACGATTTCTCCACGTTTAATCATGACCTGTCATCTCACGGTGGTGGTCCCTCCACCCGACTAGATTAGGATAAGATAGCAACATAAATAGATTATAACAAAAAAATTTAAAAGTAAAAACAATAAAAAATAATCAGAATATTCGAGTTCATCCAAAAAATTTAATGTAAATCAAACGACCCGAGACTTACGTGGATCCTCGCTGTATGGATCCCACCGTATTAGACTGTCCTCATAATTTATTGCCACGTGGATGACAGCTTCTCTGCATGTGAGCCACGTAGGACAATGTGGGTCCCACTAAAGGGTTTGAGGGATCACTACATAAAGGAACCACATGGTGATGATAAGTGGAGAAGTGAGCCAAATTTTGAAGCTCAGTGTATTTAGGCCATGGCCGGAGCAACGGGAAGAATTCCGATGAGTCGCCGGATTTTGATGTGTGATAATTATGAAATTAAGCATTCTGGTGAGTCTGCAATGAGTTTGTCTGATACAATTTTTGAGTTTCTTGATGAATGCTGTGATGGATCGACTGAAACTACTTATAGTCATTGCTATGGTGAGAATGAAGAAATAGATGAAGATGATGAGAAAGAAAACATTAAAAATGGTGAAGATAACAAGGCTTTCTGGGAAACCCAACACCAACTTCTACATGTAAGTTGCAACACTTAATTTTATTAATTTCTCAAAGAAAATCATGATATTTTTTAATAAATCAAGTACAAATGACAACAATTGACGGGACTTTCGTTAAAATAAAGTTGGGTAATGATAAGATGTATGTAATCTTACTGTTATTTTAAATAAATTATTTCTGTGTTTTTAACTCATGCTACTAAAAACGTTAATGACAAGTCTTACTGTTGGATCAACTCACCCTTTCAATCAACTTGAATTGATTTAAACTAGTGTCTTGAAAACAAGAGTTATAGTAAGGTGACAACAATGTTCGAATCCCATCGATTGAAAAAACGAAAAAAATTATCCTTGGACCAGTTGGCATATAGAACTTAGAGAAATTTTAGCATATTACAAAATAAGTCAGGTTTTACATAATCGTCCTCCCAAGTAAATTGGGCCAATAAGGGCAGTGTATGATAAAAGGGACAAAATTGGTTTACCAATTTGTTTATTTGTATATTAATACATGGCAATGTCATGAATTGACATTTTGGTTGCCACCATTTTTACAGGACACATTGTGTAGGAGTAGTTCGTTGGAATCAAGGATCAGAAATGCCACCAAGGAAGCTCTCAAAGAGGCACAAATGGGAGGAGGGTTTTGTGTTTGCCGGAGACCGGTGGCGGGTGGTTGCCGGAGTTGCCTGGTGAGGGAGATATGCGGCCGCCTTCGAAAGGTCGGTTTCAACAGTGCAATTTGCAAATCCAAGTGGAAGAGTTCTCCAGACATCCCCTCAGGTACTCTAAATGTATAAGTATTTTGACAAAATCAAGACAGAAAACATGAAAACATGATAAGGATATATCAATTAGGTTCTTAAATAAAAATTGAAGTCAAGAATAAGAGAATATATTTTTTATTTTTTTTAATTTGGCACATCGAATTCATGATTTAGATTTGAATAATCCATTTCTTTTGGTTACAAATTATCTTTTAGACTTATTTTTGTCTTTAAGAATTTTTTAAGTTTGAGTCACAATATTTTATTTTTTAAGTCTGTTTAGGGTAGACGATCTTAAAAATAAAAATATATATAAAGTGAGTAAATTTTTATATATATATATATATTTTTTCTAGGTGATCTAGTGTACACAACTTTAAAAAGTAAAAAAAATTGACATTTTTGTAAAAACTTCACTAAAAACGGAAACAAGTCCCCCCCCTCCCAAAAAAAAAAAAATCTATACTATGATGATGAACAGCTTTCCTTACATGTTAGCTGTCTGTTTCAGCTATTTTTGGAAGGGGAAAAAAAAATTTAAAAGCAACTTACTTTCTAGCAAGTAAAAAAAGTTATTTTCAAAATTTTGAAAATATCTATGCATTAAAAATGAAAATGATCTATAGTTTTGATCCTTTTATTATTTTTGTTTTCGAAAACACAAAAAAACCAGACATGCTATTATTCCTAGTTGAACTTAGTTAATCTAACCTGTGAAAATTTAATTTTTTTACATATATGCAGGTGAACACACATTTCTGGATGTTGTGGACAACTCAAATTCAAAGAAACAAGAGATCAGAGTGATAATTGAGCTAAATTTCCGAGCCGAGTTCGAGGTTGCAAGAGCAAGTGAAGAGTACAACAAGCTCATTAGAAAACTACCAGAGGTGTTTGTTGGGAAAGTTGAAAGACTACACAACTTAATCAAGGTCTTGTGTTGTGCAGCCAAGAAGTGCATGAAAGAGAACAAAATGCACATGGGTCCATGGAGGAAGTATAGGTATATGCAAGCAAAGTGGCTCGGCACGTGTGAAAGGACAACGTGGACACCGCCCTTGTCGACAGTGTGCCCTGGCAGTGCACCTAGGCCACGGAGGGCGTCCATGTTGACAGTAGATTTGTTGGAGAACTTGCCCAACTTGCACCGGACGGCTGTTCAAGTTTTGTGATTGGAGATCATGGTTTTAAATATCACTTGACGTATGACTGGTTCTGATTCGTAGCGGTTTAGAGTCGATTCAGAGCTGATAAAGGCTAGTTTAGTTGTTATACAATTAAAGCTTTTTTTGCTATTGATGGTTTTAAAAAATTTACAATGGTGAGGTTTTGCTTATTCTCTTGTTTGTGTACTACGGATAGGTACGTATATAGAGTTGTGAGTGTATCATCAGATGTGAACAGAAAATAATCATAACATTTTGCTGGTGGATTTGAACAAGATTTGTGTCAAGTTGCTTATATTTGAGTTTTTGGCTCATGAGATGAGACCTGTCAGATAGTCCACGTGACCAGCTTATGATCTCATCTGAGCCACGCCCGTTGGGTAGGCCTTGAGTTTAAAGTTTTGACTTGTAGCTTGGCTTGTTAAGAAAAAAGACTGTTGTGCATGCAAAATTATTTAATAATCTCAGAACACTACGTAATCATATTCCAAATCAATCACTAATTATTTAATTCTATATTGTTCTCCCATCCTAATATAAATCATGAGCACCTACACCTCTCTACCAATCAAAATCTTATGGAACACTACGTGTCTATATTTCGAAAATACTAAATAATCATCCGTTGTACATAGCCTGCTGATGGACCTTTTTTTTTATGACTAGATGTTTGGATCAACTTATATGCACCTCAATTAATTTTAGGACTCACGCAAAACATTCCCTCTACATGGGTCAGGTAAGTCTCCGGCAGAGTCAGCGAGCGTAACTTCAAGGAATTGATAATATCTAGAAGGAGTTGAATCTGAGGCTTGGAGAGAGTACACCCTCCGGCCAAGCTGCACCCACTAGGCCAACTGCTTAAGGTTTTCTGCAGACGGACTTGGTAACCATTTTGCAGGCCAACCTGGCCTGATGCCGACCATTTGGGGCAGGGGTGAGGGCTGGTTGGGTTGCCATCCTTATCTTTTTTTATTTTTTTATCAATCCATCAACAAAAATAAAGTACAACAATGATGAGAATTGGACACAAGATTACGCTCATTTGGTGCCTGGAAAGTGGCTCAATTTGTTGGTAGAAGTAAACTAAAGTTTTTCTTTTAACTGTAAAAAAGAATATTATTGATAAAGATTCGAGTACATAACAATAGATGTATATTAATAAATGAGGTGAGTGTAAAGAGTATCATAGTAATATTAAACAATCTCAATTAGATTGATACGACGAAACAAGTACAATCATATACTAGCACAACACTAAGTTTGTGAGAAACTAACCAAACAAACGACCAAAACAATATTTAATGAAAACAAAGTAACAGTAAGGGCAGAACTAAATTAAAGTTAATGGAAGGTATGTCATGCTCGCAATAAAATTAAAGTAAGATAATATTTGAATAATACCAATTATACATTCTAAAACTATATCGTTTTGTTTTAACTCTAAATTTTGACTGGTGAATTATCACAATAAGATTATTGCAAAGAGAACCACAACTGTGGATATTAATCCGTAAATGGGGTTGCAAGTTATTGAGGCTAGCCAATGATTAATTGAATTTAACAAAAATCGGGAGAAAATTTACACATCCAAAAAACATACTATAAAAATATTCAGAATTTACAATCTAAAATCAATATTCATTCATGAATTAGCCTCACAATAAGACGATTAAATCTAGGGTTACATTTAAAATTCTGAATAATTTTTTGATTTTTCTTTCCGGGTTCATAAATTTCCTGATGGTGACATCTTTGTGAATGTAAACAAAATTGTAATCTTGTACTTGGACTGGTCCAACATGTCAAAACACAACATTACTATGCTGCAATATATAGCTGCTGAGACAAGTGGCGGCCAGATTAAAGTGAATTTCGGTGGTTAATACAATGCTACTCACCTTGGTTTCTCCATTATAATTGTCCAATCTATGTAGTGATCAACTACAAAATGAAGTTCTCCAAACTTCATAGCACATCAACAGAACTTAAAAATAATTGAATTCAATCAAACATGGCAGAGAAGGAAGGAGGAATCGTCAAGAAGGGCCATGAAGAGGGCATGAAATTGGCAGTCTCTCTGCTTGAAGAGTTTGGACTTCCCTTGGGGCTTCTACCTCTGGCTGATGTGATCGAAGTAGGGTTTGTGAGGAGCACAGGGTACATGTGGATCGTGCAAAACAAGAAAGTCGAGCACAACTTCAAGATGGTCGGCAAGTTAGTGAGTTATAGCGATGAAATAACCGGTTATGTTGAGAAGAAGCGGATCAAGAAGCTCAAGGGAGTGAAGGCTAAGGAGCTCATGTTATGGCCTCCGGTGAGCGATATCATCGTGGATGATCCGGCTACCAGAAAAGTTCACTTCAAGAGCTTGGCTGGAATCACCAAAACTTTCCCAGTTGAGGCATTTGCTGCTGGCCAGTAAAGAGTAGTAATACGTATCGAGATTTTAAAATTTTGATACCAATAAATTAATCATCTGATATCTGGTGATATATGGCTGTATCGCCAATACTCATACATTTTTCATTTGTGTCATTTAAATTGCAGCTTCTTGATCAGTAGTCCATATGGTCTACCCAAAAAGTTCTATGTATTGGTATTTTTATATAATATATTAGTCTCCCTTATTTACTTGTTCTTCCATTTAAGTGCTTAATATTTTGAGTAATGTAAGTGAGAAAGCAGCATGTATTGTTGCTGGGGGGAAAGGACATCATACAATGCCACAAACTGGTTGGATTAAAATATGATAGAAAGGGAAAGGATGCTGGGACGTACTTGTATCTAGTTTTGAAAAAAAAAAAAAAAAAACACTTGCAATGTGTAGACATCCTATTTTGACCGCCCTTAAGACTTGGGTGTCTCTCTCTGAACACTCGATGATGAAATGTTACGTTGTACAATCGTTCAATTCTTCAGCAAAATGATTCTATTTCAAGCTTTAAAACCTAAACCTTGCGCATCTTTTGGACAAAAACCTTATTTTTTTTTTAGCCCAATCACTCAGAGAACTGCTGGCCAACAAATAGCCATCAGACCATTTTCATTTGGTTGGCCGTACCTCCTCATGGTCGGTCGGCCATGTTTAGCGTAGCAGATATTTTGACAGCTGCCACTTTCTCACATGCACATGCTTTGGACCAGTTGTCTTTGATACAGATATTTCCGACATGAGAACCTGTTTTTCTATAAATACAACACCCCCCTTATGGTTTAGGGTTAGAAAAATTCCCTAACAGCCCAAAGCCTTAACCAACCATCTTCTCTACCCTCTTGCAATATACATACACAATACATACACCTTATAAGCTTAAACTTGAAGCTTTTGCTAAGGTTCTTAAAGATAATTTCAGACTCTAGAGAGTGCTTAGCTTGTGGTTTGTGAACTAAGAAGAACATTCTCTCTTTCAAGAGGTGATATTTGAACTCTTCAACCATCTTTTCTCTCTTTTTCTTGTATTTTCATACTGATTTCAGGGTGTTTTTAAGGCTTGAAATATGTGATTTAAACCTCACAAAAAGAGAAGGGGTTAGTCACCATTTCTTAGGCCTTGTTCCATAGCTTGTTGCTTTGCCTTTTCTACTTTGTTTCTTTTGATTTTGGCCACTGTTTTTTTTTTTGAGTTTAGGGCCTGTTTAATGTGTCTATTTAATTTATACTTTGAATATCATACTTGTGTTGTTGTAAGTCTTCATGGGTTTGGTGTATAGGCCATTACCACCAATTCATTTGAGTTGATAGTTTTCCTTTCCATATCATTCATGCATATATTCATGTTATTGTAATCATCCACTTTTCATTCACACTCTACAACCTACCTCATTTCTCTGTTTATTTTGATTGAGGATTGTATCAACCAAAAGATTTTTGCTTATGGCATAAGAAAGGGGTTTCATGTGCTAAATGGTTTAACTTCTTCGGAGGTTCATTATCAGGGCATCACATCTTTCTACTACAAGAATTTTCACTTTTGGCGACTAAATTTTTAGTCACCAAAAGTCACTATTTAGTAGTCGAAGGCTTTTAGCGACAAAAATATTTGGTCACAGAATTAGTCAGGAAAGATCATTGGCGACTAAAATTATTTTAGACGCCAAGTGTACTACATTGCCGACCAAGTTTTTAGTCGCCAAAAGGTTTGAAGTAAAATTAAATATCATATTTTTGGAAACTAATTTTTTTGTCGCTAAAAGTTCAATTATTTTTAGCGACTAATCATTTAGTAGCGGAAAAGAGTTTTAGCTACTAAATATATTAGTGACCTAAAGTAAATAACAATGTTTTGGCTATTAAGATTTTAGTCGCCTAAAGTCAATTTTTTTTTTTCCCCTACTAAAGGTTTAGTCGCCTAAAGTATTATGTTTTTAGCTACTAAGATTTTAGTCGGCTAACATTTTGTGTTTTGGCTACTAAACATTTGGTCGCCTAAAGTCTCATAACTTTTTGCTACTAAAGTTTTAGTCACCAAAAGTTTTTTTTTTTATTTCTTCAGCTTATTTTTTTAGCTACGACATATTTTAGTCACCATATGTTTGATTTTTTTTGCTACAAAATATTTTAGTCGCCAAATGTTTGATTTTTTTTTTTTTTGGCTACTAATAGCTAAAACTATTTTCCGAATTTCTTTTTTTTAGCTACTAACAATTTAGTCGCCAAAAACATGCTCTTATGTTTCATCGCAAAATTATAATTTATTCACAACATGTCTGTATTCCATGCAACCTGTAATACGTATATAAACAAAACAATACATATATTATCCATCATTTCACAACGTAAAATTATCAATCATGCCACGGTCCATATTTCTTCCAACCATCCAAGAATGAATAACTTTAAATGTATATATTCCATACAAACCAACTATTGTCCAAACTAAAATTATATTTCCCTACAAAAATTCAACCCGCCATATACAAGAAATATATTTACTACCATGCGATATGGCCATTTGGCGTGGTACAACTTACCATCGTAATCTATACCACGACAAAAGGTGATCTATATGCTACGCCAGCAACTAACAGTTGGATTACAAAAGTTTTATGTATTAGTAATGCTAATATTCACAAAAGCAGAGGAAGACATAGTTAGCAGGATTATACAAAAGTGTCAAGTGTCCTCCATAAACAAAAATGTAGACTATCCACAAGTCTATGCCAAAAGCCATCTACAAAAAATAAAAAAAACAATTGTACCCATTACAAAATATCAATTCATTCAAACATAGAAAAAAGGTTGTAATAGCATGCATTTAAGGTAGAACAATCTATAAAAACCTTTTTTCGAAATATAATCATATGTATGTATCATGAAAGATTTATTCCAAACTTGATTTCAATTTTCAAATAATACAATTTTTAGGAGCATACCTCTTCATAAATTAAATTTTTATGAGTAGAACGTTTTGGTGGTAAATTTATTTTAAATCTTCTTCATTCTCATTTTTCTAGTCAAAGTAAAATGATTGAGTAATCTATGGGATTATCTCCATAACCATATCATGCTTTCTTAATACGTTTACCACCCAAATGACCACCGTGTACGATGAAACAACGGCATCATTTATAATGAAAATGGTGAACATTTATTGGATGTCAAACTCTTCCCTTTTCAAATAAGTTTAAGTTGTTTCCGGCTCTAACTCCTAAACTACGTATGCTAATGACATTCCTTTTGTTGTCCCAAGTCTTATAAGACACAAAGAAGCTGGCCGTGACATCCCTATGGTGGTTCCGGGGCTGTTTCGCTTTTTCACTCCCTTAACGCCATTTTTCGGTTAAGCTTAAGGTATTTTTGGCTCTAACTCCCAATCTACACGTGTTAATTACATTCCGTCTATTGTCATAGGTCCTATTTGTCACGGAGAAGGTGGCCGTGACATCCGTACGGTGGTTTAGGGGCTAATTCGCATTTTTGCCCCCTTAACGCTTTTTTTCGATTAAGTTTAAGGCGTTTTCGGCTCTAACTCCTAACCTAAATGTGATAATTGCATTCCGTCTAATGTCATAGGTCCTTCTTGTCACAGGGAAGGTGGTCATGGCATCTGTACGCTAGTTCGGAAGCTGTTTCGCATTTTCGCCCCCTTAACACCCTTTTTCGGTTAAGTTTAAGGCGTTTTTGGCTCTAACTCTCAGCCTACACGTACTAATTATATTCCGTCTATTGTCACAGGTCCTATTTTTCACAGGAAAAGTGACCATGGCATCCATATGGTGGTTTGTGGGCTGATTCGTATTTTCGCCCCCTTAACGCATTTTTTCGGTTAAGTTTAATGCATTTTAGGCTCTAACTCCCAAATTACGTGTGCTAATTACATTCCTTATGTGGTCACAAGTCCTATTTGTGATGGGAAAGATGGTTGTGACATCCGTATAGTGGTTTGGGGGCTGTTTCGTATTTTCGCCCCCTTAACGGCCCTTTTCGATTAAGTTTAAGGCGTTTTTGGCTCTAACTCCCAACCTACACTTGCTAATTACATTCCGTCTGTTGTCACAGATCCTATTTGTCACAGGAAAGATGGCCGTGACATCCGTACGGTGGTTCGTGCGCTGATTCAGATTTTTGCCCCCTTAACGCCTTTTTTCGGTTAAGTTTAATGCGTTTCGGCTCTAACTCCCAAACTACGTGTGCTAATTACATTCCGTCTATTGGCATAGGTCCTATTTGTGATAGAGAAGGTGTCCGTGACATACGTACGGTGGTTCGGGGGGTTGATTCGCATTTTCGCCCCCTTAACGCCCCTTTTCGGCTAAGTTTAATGCGTTTTCGGTTCTAACTCCCAAATTACGTGTGCTAATTACATTCCTTATGTTGTCACAGGTCCTATTTGTCATGGGAAAGGTTTCTGTGACATCCATACAGTGGTTTGGGGGCTGATTCGCATGTTCGCTCCTTTAACGCCCTTTTTCAGTTAAGTTTAATGCGTTTTCGGCTCTAACTCCTAAACTACGTGTGCTAATTACATTCCGTCTGTTATCATAGGTCCTATTTGTGATAGGGAAGGTGTCCGTAACATCCGTACGGTGGTTTGGGTCTGATTCGCATTTTCGCCTCCTTAACACCCTTTTTCAGTTAAGTTTAATGCGTTTTCGACTCTAACTCCCAAACTATGTGTGCTAATTACATTCCGTCTATTGTCACAGGTCCTATTTGTGACAGGGAAGGTGTCCGCGACATCTGTACGGTGATTCAGGGGCTGATTCGCATTTTCGCTCATTTAACACCATTTTTCAATTAAGTTTAATGCATTTTCGGCTCTAACTTCCAAATTACGTATGCTAATTACATTCCTTATGCTGTCACAGGTGTAATAACCCTCACCACTGCTTACCGTTAAACATTGATTACCGTTAAACTGAACTAATTGTGACTGATAATTGAACTGATTAAAGTACTGAACTGACTGACTGAAATTGGAAACCGAATTGGTTGAGTATATGTTAGTTAAATTGCATTCTATCTGTTTGACTGTATGATTATCTGTTCATGCTTATATGTTTAAACTGCTAATTGAAGGCCTTATCGGCGGCCGAATCCGGAATTGATTAATGTTTTATGATCGTCATAATTAATGTGATTTTATAGTGTATTTATCTGAAAGCTGATTAGGTATGATTAAATTAGATTAAAACGAGTTAATTGCAAAGTTTGCCGTAATTACCAAATTGCCACCCTTAGTGGCCCACTCAATATAACATGTGAGCCTTGTATACACTTGAAACAAACATTTCCTCAGCCCTTTCTTGAGCCTTGCCGACCTAGAGAGTAGAGAGGGAGAGAAATTGGTTTTTCACCTTGAATTGCTCGGAAACTTGAAGAATTGCTTGGTAATTGAAGTGTAGATTGCTAAATTGGACCTCTAGACTTGCATTCAAGGAACCTAGGTAAGGATTTCATCTTCTCATTCTTGTGTTTGAACTAATTCTTGCATGGTCCATGTTAAATTGTAGAGCTAAGTCATGTTTTAGTTCATACATGTTGATATAGAGCATAATTCATGCATGCATGTTTGAATTGTAGATGTTTGAGTTGTTTTCATGGCAAAAGGTTACATGCATGTTCATAATTATGTTTAAGTCCATGATTTCACCATGTTTTGAAAAGAATTGGCTCCTTAGAGCATCAAATTGGAGCTTCAAAATGATTTGAATTCATGCATGATTGCATGTCCTCCATGTTTATGTTATTGGTTTGAAATTGAGTGTGAATTAAACACCCTTGGGCTTTGATTTCTCAAATTGAGCTTTGAACCATGTTATTCTATGTGTTTATAAATGTTTTCCAGAAAATGGGCCCAAGAGGATTGGTTTTGATGCATTTAAACTTGGTTTTGGCTTGGAGGTGCAATCTGGGTTTTCCAGATTTTGCACTTCCGCTCGAGCGGGGAAAGTAACGCTCGAGCGTGAAATCTGAGCATCCAGCATCTCTCTGCACCGTTTTACAGTCCGCTCGAGCGGAGGATTGGGCGCTCGAGCGGAGTCATGTCTCAAGCTCGAGCGGGCGTCGAGCGGAGATTTCACCCATCCAGTACTTTTACAGTACGCTCGAGCGGGAAAGTTTACGCTCGAGCGTGTACCTTTGTTGCATGTCCGCTCGAGCGGGGAAACATGCGCTCGAGCAGGAATCTGTTTTTCTGAAATTCCGAGACTGTTTTCTGATCACATCTTTGCATCCTCATCCCATTCTAGGCATTCTTAGACCTAGTTTAAGGCATCTTATTGAGGATATAGATGTAGAACACACCGAGGCAAATTAGGGATTAAGTTGTTATCTTTCCCAACTGTGTAGCTTAGTGTGTGTTCAACCTGTGAACTGTGTAGGGTTGGCGACTGGGGTGACACGCTCTAGCATACTGTAGCCCAAACTCTGTGAGTAACGACTGTGTAAAGATATGTTCTAAATGATTATCTTCTGAACAACTGAACTGTACTGTTTTCTGAACTGACTACTGTTAACTGAATGAATGTATGTCCTATATTCTGAATTGTATTGTGGCATCCTTAGCACCTACTGTTTACTGTTACTGTTACAGAGATCTCTGTCGGTTCCCTCGTGGAACCACTACTGTTTACTGATTGATGGCCATCATTATTGTTCGGTCTTTAAGACCTACGGTTTACTGCTATGCTAATGGATGTACCACATATGACTGAATAACTGTTCTGACTGAAAGACTGAAGTATTGTTTAATGAACTGTTTTCATTACTGTAAGGACATTTCATTCATAACCCCTTTACGCATTATGTTATTCACTGGCCTTTAGCTCACTGTTTATATATATGTAGGTGCTCAGCCGCCAGACCGCAGCTAGGAGCGTCAGGTTAGACTCCAGTTTTGTCAAGCCAGCCTTTGTGCCTCACTGAGAGGTTCCGAGTTGCCATGCTATGGCTTTGGGGTGTCTTGTTTTTCCCCCGTCTGTCTCCATACTGTTTGGATTACTGTATAGACTGTTAACTGCTAACCGTACTGTTATCAAGGGATTAGGTCCCTGTACTGTGTGACTGTAAATTTTGTATAGACTGTACTGTTGGTATATGTGAATGCATAAAAAATCTTTTTGGCACACAGACTGACACAGCTTAATGGACATTATTCATTTACTGTATTGGCTTCCGCCAGGCCCTGTACTCTGTTTTACTGTACTACTGTTCTGCAGGCCTTCGGTAATCTCGGATTACTGGCCGGTTACGGTGCTAAACCCATAGGGCCGGGTTTGGGTCGTGACAACAGGGAAGGTGTCTGTGACATCTGTACGGTGGTTCGGGGGCTGATTTGCATGTTCGCTCCCTTAACGCCCTTTTTCGGTTAAGTTTAATGTGTTTTCGGCTCTAACTCCCAAATTACGCGTGCTAATTTTATTTCATCTGTTGTCACAGGTCCTATTTATGACAGGGAAGGTGGCCGTGACATCCGTATGGTGGTTTGGGGGTTGTGTCGCATTTTCACCCCCTTAACACCCTTTTTCAGCTAAGTTTAAGGCGTTTTTGGCTCTAACTCCCAACCTACATGTGCTAATTACATTTCTTCTGTTGTCACAGGTCCTATTTGTCACGAGAAAGGTGCCCATGACATCTATATGGTGGTTCGGGGGGCTGATTCGCATTTTCGTTCCCTTAACGCCCTTTTTCGGTTAAGTTTAATGCATTTTCGACTCTAACTCCCAAACTACGTGTCCTAATTACATTCCTTCTATTGTCAGAGGTCCTATTTGTGACAGGGAAGGTGTCTGTGACATTCGTACGGTGATTCGAGGGCTGATTCGCATTTTCGCCCCTTAATCCCCTTTTTCGGTTAAGTTCAATATGTTTTCGGCTCTAACTCCTAAACTACGTGTGCTAATTACGTTCCTTATGTTGTCACAGGTCCTATTTGTCACGGGGAAGGTGGCTGTGACATCCGTACGGTGGTTTAGGGGCTGATTCACATTTTCGCCCCTTTAACACCTTTCTTCAGTTAAGTTTAATGCGTTTTCGGCTCTAACTCCCAAACTACGTCTGCTAATTGCATTCTGTCTATTATCACAGGTCCTATTTTTGATGGGGCAGGTGCCCGTGACATTTGTACGGTGGTTCAAGGCCTGATTCGCATTTTTGCCTCCTTAATGCCCTTTTTCGGTTAAATTTACTTTGTTTTCGGCTCTAACTCCCAAACTATGTGTGCTAATTACATTCCGTCTATTGTCATAGGTCCCATTTGTGACGGGGAAGGTGGCCGTGACATCCGTACGGTGGTTCTACGCCTGTTTCGCATTTTCGCCCCCTTATCGCCATTTTTTGATTAAGTTTAATGTGTTTTCGGCTCTAACTCCCAAATTACGTGTGCTAATGGCATTCCGTCTGTTGTGACAGGTCCTATTTGTCATGGGGAAGGTTTTCGTGACATCCGTAAGGTGGTTTGGGGGCTGTTTCCCATTTTCGCCCCCTTATCACTCTTTTTCGGGTAAGTTTAAGGCATGCTAATTAAGGTGTTTTGCCACAAGTCCTATATGTTGTTGTTTTTTTTTTTTTTTTTTTTTAGTTTAAGGCACGCTAACTACCCATCTCTTCACCAACCTTATCATTGACCTAAGACTGTCACACTCCCATAAATTTACTTAATTCTACATCTAGAATTTGACTGGAGACTGGTTTGATCACTACATCTATAATAGTTGAAATGATCTATTAAGTAAACGTACATGACGTGAGGATCACATGCATATTTTTCTTGTACGTGCAATGCTGCACCATTGATAAAAGCGTTGAATCAAAGTCCAAACAGAGTTTTATAAGCTAGAAAGTGTCATTTCATCAAATCTAAGCACTTGAAATGCAAATAGACTCAAACGTTGACAGCCAAAGTAATTTGTCCACAATTTTTTTTAGTATTTCCAAATAATGTTTGACAACCAAGAGTAGAGTCACAAATTCATATAATTAGGCCAAGTTTGGGAAGACTAAATAAGTGCACTTTTTGTCTTTTTGGACTAAAAAATTGAGATTGAAAATATGGATGTTTGGGTTAACTTTTTGACTTTTTATGGAAAAATGTGTAATAAAAAATTGTAAAAATTGGTTTGTAGAGGAAAATTTGAATTGGGAGTTGTGCAGCCGTAATTGTTGACTTTTGGTGAATAGTGTCAACTTTTTAACTTTTTGAGTAACTTTTTGACTTTTTTGCTTATTTGGGACTTCCCAAACTTAGCCATAATTTGATATAAACATTCAAGTATTGAGAAAAATGAAGAAACTGAGGACATGTTTACCATGAGTACAAACTAAAAGCACTACAACTTGCCAAGGAAAAGTTCAAGACAAACAGGAAAACAAGTCAAAGCTGCGAGAAAGCATAGGATACTTGCTTGCTGAACAATATGAACATATAAGGTTGAATGAATGAATCCAAACTTCAATAAAGAATCCCAAAAATTCAATAGAAATCTAAATAACTAAAAACTAAATCTCTTTACAGGGAATAATGACAAGAAGCATACTAATATATAAATCTAAGCACTAACCTCCCAAGTGAGAGCAAATTGCCGAAGGTAAAGGTTATTCCAAACTTGATTGGATTCAAGAAAACAAACATAGACTACAAAATATCGAGGAAAAAATTAGATTAGTTTCCATTGTAGGCATACAATAACATAGCCATGTGAGACCTCTTCTATCATGAAATAGGACATGTTAAATGCTACAAGCCCAGAAAATTGAAATCAAGAACTACAGTTTCAAGTAAATCACATACCAAAAATAAATAAATATTCAAGTAAATCACAAAAGAAAAGAAGTTGCAAATGTAATGGACCCAACCTTTAAGTAAAATAAGGTACAACCCTTGTACTTATATCCACTCATGATTCCTCACTGGCATGGCTCCAATATTATAAAATGGGCTTTCACTAAGGTAATCCAAAATCTTTACAACCACTTACTTTGCAAAGGGTTTTCAATAGGATCACCTACCAACCTTTTCCTCAATTACTAGTCTCTCAAATATAACAATAAACAAGGTTTTCTCAACTCACCTAAAACTAACAACCACTAAACACAATCCTAAACACTTTAACATGGATGCTCCTCTAGAGCTCTTATGGTGTTTGTGTGTGTGACTAGAGTATAGGTGTGCGATAGAATGAGAAATTATACCTTCCACTAGACAAGAACTCAAAGATTGTCAAACCAAGTGTTGAAGGTCACATAACAAAACACACATACACAAAAGGTGGAAAACTTCTGTACGATATGATCTAGAGTGTATAGAGATGGTAGAACACTCAACAATCATTGTAATTAAGTGCTAATTTTATTTATTATGAAATTGTGGACCCCTTTCTAGCTAAAGTCTTTTGGTGTTATGAACTATTAACAAAAACAATATTTGAAATGCATTCAATTGATTTTTAGATAGATATAATTAGTTTTGCACATGATTAATGCATAAAAAATCACTTGATAAATGTCTCTACTTATATATGTATATTGATGCTTTTATGAGACTCTTGCTCTCAAGATATTTTTACAAATGGGCACTCAAACTTCCACTTAACTAATTGATCACTTGATGTTCAGATCTACCTGTTCTTTGATTTAGTAGTCTAAGTGGCTGGTTAGTAGTGGTTGAGTTTAATACCATCACTAGTTACACCAGGATCAACTCAAACTGTAAAAATAAGAATGGACATTCAAACAACAAAACCCTCATCCACTTCTAAGCTATAATATTGGGGTTTCAAGTGCTCAGCAGAAAAAGATTTTCTATACTACCAAAGAGATAATTCAATATTCAATCTAGGAACCCAAGGTAACTCCTGTGCAGTATTTAGGCAGAGCATAAAGAGAATTGCAAAGAAAAAATTCGTGCTAACTACAATTAACATAAAAGAATGATTTAAGTATTCAACGTTTGAACTTACCAAGAGTGTAAAAGTTAAACCACCAACGAAGCATATGGAAAACCCTTGACGCCTCTATTAACATGTGAGAGTGAGAGAGAGATCAATTAATCAAAACCCATCAAGGATCTTCGAGTGAAATCTGTCTTAACAGTATAAACAACATATAACTAAATCTTAAGTGAAACTTATAATTCAACACAAGCACCATAGTTTAACAAATAATGAAAACTAAATGCAGTTCCAAGTCATTGCTAGTTGTAGCTGAGCCTGGAACCCAATTTCCATGCAATTATTCAACCAATTGAGCTATACTATGGCACTGGCACATAAATCTTCATTTTCAAGTTGAGGGAAAAACTTCAAGTAACAACATTACATAAAGAGTTACAAATTTTTATATCTTTTACATGGCTAATGACAATAGTCCTTTGAAACCACTTGTTTCCCAGCATACAACAACAATAACCTATTGTAGCATTTCAATTATGTCTATCAGTTAGTATAATCCTTCACTTTCTCACCATCCTTGCCTAACTAATTTTTGAAATCAAACTAATTTGCACTACAAACTGTTAATAGTTTTCTGTTGAAAATTTAGAACACTAAAAATGTGTATTCCTTTTTTGTATATACAGGGAAATTCAATACATTATTTAAAAAAATAAAAAATAAAAATCAATCCATTTAACCATCATCAACAACATCGTAGTGGACATCTTTTCCATGATCATTAATATACCATATATATCACTTTAAAATGGGAGGCATATACGCTGATGCTTTACTAATAAGAACATAAATTTAGGAAGAGTTGGTTATGTTTTGAAGGGAGTGAACACTGAAAATTTAGGAAAATTGCTGGTGGACAAAAAAAAAAAAAAAAAAAAACATTTTTTAGTTATATCACTCCATTGATTCTCATCCCATGCTATCTGCATAATCTTATATCAATTTTTTACCATTGGATCAATTTCTCAAAAAGCACCTAGTGTTGATTATTGCCTTTGCTGATGTGACAAACTTGGCAAAGCCAAATTTTGGCTATAGATTTGGCACTAGTTGGGGGCTTTTGGCTCACATTTACAGCACATTACTTAAAGATTTCAAATTTGACACCACTTGTCAACCAACCACACAAGTTTGCATGCCACATTTACAAAAAGTTTGTATTTGGTAAAAATTTACAATTCCTTCTTTAGCAGCCACCCAAACATGCTACACTGCAACTATATTTATTGTCTTTCCTCAACATCTAAACAAATTGGGATCCAAGTTCATAAATTTAATAAAGCAGCAACCAATTTTTGGTGCGAAAAAAAAAACGTAACTTTCCAATCAGACGAAGATAGTTCATCTATTTGGCTTAATCAAGGTGAGTACTTTAATTCTCAGAAACAAAACCAACATGACCCATTGAAATTCAACATTACCTTCTTTCGTTTCCTTTTCCTTTTCCATTTAGTAAAGTTGCGTCTGAAATTTTTTATTTTATTTTTTTCGGTGAATAAGTCATAAAATAAAAATAGAAAAATTACACGAAAACAAGGGGAATGCTCCAAGCCTGCAAAACTATACAAAGCAAAAGATCAATAGCTAAAAAAAAAAAAAAGGTTAAAACAAAAAGGCTAGCAACTAGACACAAAGCAATCTAAAATAAAAACAAAAGCAAATTGTAGCTAATCAGCACAACAGCAAACCAAAAGAGCAGTAAGATGTTGCAATTCATAGCAACAAGATCAGCAGATCAGCAACAGATCAACAGAACAGACAGATAGCAAACACAGATCAGCAGAGCAGCAACAGATTGCAACAGACAGATAGTAGACATAGATCTGTACAAATTCAGAAAAATGAAGACACCAACAATCCTATTTAAGAACAGCTAAAAGGACTGGCGCATATATGCAGCCTGACCCTCTTGACGTCCTTCAAGCTCTCACCAAATAGAGCAACCTCCAACACACCTCAGCATTACCTGTGAACACCAATAGGGATAAACAGACCCTACAAGAAACTGTGCTCAGATCTATATCAAGACTCACTTTATGTGACCTCATAATCTCAACCCACATATAGGCACTCAAGCTTAGCAAAGAATAAAAGTAGCTGAGGTGAAGAAAAATGAAGCAAAAGCTCTCCAAGAATGTAGATCTCTCCTCACTCAACCCTCAAGAAATAACTCCCTCACAAAAGAACCAGCTATGTCACCTGCAGGCACAACAATTAGAAACAAAATATAACTGGTACTCACATCACTCAACCCTTAAGCTCACAAACCTCCACTACCTAATATAGATCTGACAAACACTCAACCCACTTTCCCTAAGATCTAAATTATAATTTTTAAATAAGAATTCATTTATATTTAAATTAATGATGAAAGACTTGAAGTTAAATTAACAACATTGTCACTCAAAAGATACAGCCGAAACATTAGGTTCAAACAAGGTAATAAGTTGCTTTATTAGCAAAGAAAAGCTTTATTTGAATCAAAACATTACAATACAAACTAGTGTACATAAAGAGAAATATCACATAATACAAAGCCATGTGCAATGTAGCAGAGTAGAGAACTAAACTAGACAAATGGCTGAACTTGTCTGTATTTCAAGACCAAAACAGAACAAATGAAAGCAAGATATATGCCATCAAAAGCAAAAACGCACCAAACCTCCTAAACACATCTTATTCATAGGCTGATAATAAAGTTAAGTGTTTAATTAACAAGATAGATGGTAATTTGCAAGCATCTTATTCAACCCAAGTGGTATTTCCAAACGTTCTCCATGAAACCGATTAAGTAATTAAACTACTAGCATATGAGTACGGTGGTGTAGACACCCCATTTTTTACCAACCTTAAGACTCAGACGCCACCGTTTGAGCGCTCGGTGATGATGTATATTGTGCTCGTTCTGAGGTTTCAGAGTCTCGGCTGCGAGCCTTGCCTCCGGACTTCGGGACTCTTTTGTGCTTTGCCTCGGTTTGCGAACCAGGTCCTATTTTCTCCATTTTCTTTTCCCAAAGAGAGGAAGAGGTCTCGTAGACCATCTCTCAGTGGCCGTAGGCTACGTTTCGTGGTCGTAGGCCATTTTTCCCGTTTGGAGACCAGTTTTCGATTTTTGGAGCCGTTGGCCGTGTGCCTCGGTTCGGGATCGCTTAACTACCTCCGTTTGCTCCAGTTTTTGGCACACACCTTGTTTCCTCTCTTTTGAGGGACACTGTCACCCGAGAGACCACCTTCGTGGTCGCACGCTACTTCCGGTACCTAACAGCCTGTTTTCGGGGCCCTAGGCCGCGCGTTTTGGCTCCCGAACCCTCGTTTTGCATCGGTTAGGGTTCATTTTTGGTATGGAACCTATTTTCATTGTTTGGAAGGTGGTACTATAGTGGGAGACCAGCAGTTCTTTTGGAAATCATTTTCTCTCTCCTCCAGCCGATTTTCTTGACAAAAAGCGGGTTTTCCTTACTTTTGGGCCATAATTTCTGGTCTCCCATACCACCATTGTGTTGTACTCACCTGGGAGGCCACCAATATGGGTAGGCCGACCAGCTTTTCTTCCTGACCCTTTTGAACCTTGCTGGAAAGTTGGTTTTTCTCACTCCTGGGCCACATTTTCTGTTCTACCACCATACAGTTGTATTCTACTCATCTAAGAGGCCACCTTTCTGGTATGGCCGACCAGCATTTCTTCTTGACCTTTTTGAACCCTGGTCGGCCGGCCAGGAAAAATGGTCGGCCGACCACCTGAACTGGTCGGCCAGCCTTCTGCTTTTTTGCCTCAATGAGTTGAAGCCAGCTGTGCCAGCTGGAAGCCTCAGAATGCATCCTCCATACACGTGTATGGAGGATGTTTAAGCTAGCTTTGAAGCTTCTTGGAGAAGCTTTAGACCTTCTCCTCTATAAAGGAAAGGGCCCTTTTCCATTGCTGGGGTTCAGAATTTCCAGAGGCTCATACACACATACTCCTCCATATCTCTCTATTCCAAGCTCCAAAAACCCTTGTTCTTGGTCCCATTGCACCACACCTCCTAGTACAACACCTCCACCATCCATCCAAGCACCTTGGAACTGATTTGCAGAGGTTGAAGGCTCATTACCTTGGTCCAGAAGTTGCTGAGGGTCGGCTCTACAAGGGTAAGCCTCTATTTCCCCTTTTTTGCATTATCTTGCTTCATATCTTAGCCCTATTTGCAAGCTTTTTTGGGTTTCGACATAAACTAAAAAAAGTTTTATTTTGAGCTTATAAACATGTTTCCTTCAGGTCATTTTTCTGTTGGGGGTCATTGTAGACACCCCATTTTGACCGACCTTAAGACTTAGACGTCACCGATTGAGCGCTTGGTGATGTTGCATATCGTGCTCATTCAGAGGTTTCAGAGTCTCGGCTGCGAGCCTTGCCTCCGGACTTTCGGACTCTTTCATGCTTTGTCTCGGTTTGCGAACCAAGCTCTGTTTTCTCTATTTTCTCTTCCCGAAGGAAGGGAGAGGTCTCGTAGATCATCTCTCAGTGGCCGTAGGCTACGTTTCGTGGTCGTAGGCCATTTTGCCCGTTTGGAGTCCGGTTTCCGATTTTTCAGAGCCGTTGGCCGTGTGCCTCGGTTCGGGACCGCTTAACCACCTCCGTTTGCTCCGATTTTTGGCATGCATCTTATTTGCTCCCTTTTGAGGGACACTATGGCTCGAGAGACCAACTTCGTGGTCGAACACCACTTCCGGTGTTTAACAGTCAGTTTTCGGGGCCTCGGGCTGCGCATTTCGGCCCCCCAACCTTCATTTTGTATCGGTTTGGGCTCATTTTTGGTAGAGACCTTGTTTTCACTGCTAAGAAGGTCGTAGAAGGGTGGAAGGCCAGTAATTGTTCTGACAACCAGCTTTATTCCTCCATCGCCCTCCGTCGCCCGTTTTTCTCACTTGAAAGCCAATGTTGACCACCCTAAGGCCACATTTTCCAGCCCTAAACCATATATTTGTGTTGTACACACCTGGGAGGCCACCAATATCACATGGCCGGCCAGTAATTGTGTTTGACCCTTTTGAACCGCTCCAAAAAGTGGGCTTTTCTCTCTCCTGGTTTACTTTCTCCAGTTTTTGACCACATAGTTGTGTTGTGCACACATGGGAGGCCGGCAATCTGGGGTGGCCGGCCACTAATACATCTTAAGCCTTCTGACCCTTGGCCGGCCGGCCATGGGGAGGGCCGGCCGGCCACCTACAACTTCAATACCAGGCCGGCCTTGCTCCCCTCTTTTGGTATATTACAAATATGTATTCTGTTTCCCCCCAGATTGTGTATCCGGGGGGCTGCACTTTTGGGGGGAAATTTGAAATCCATTTCCCCCCCTTTTTTTCCACACTTTTGCCTATATATCCAGGCCCCCCAGCTGTGTTTTGGAGGTTACAAAATTTGCTTGAAGGCTCTTGCATTGCATCTCTCTCTCTCTACACTCCAACCCTCAAAACCCCTAAAACCCTACACCCTTTCTACACCACCACATAGCACCACACCACCACCATCCTTTCCAACACTTGGAGATGGTTTTCCAGAGCTTAGGAGCACCTTTTCTCAAGCCAAGAGCTGCTGAAGCTTAGTCTACAAGGGTGAGTCTTCATTCTCCCTCTTTTGTGCTTTATTTTGTTCTATATCTAAGCCATACTTGCTTACATTTTTGGGCTCCGACCCTAACTGAAAATAGTCATGTTTTGATGTCTTTTTCATGATTTATTAAGGGTCCTTCCATGTTTAAGGTCTCTAGATACCACTTGCTTCTTTACCTCTCTTGTATGCCTCCTTCTTACATAGTATTTTAGGCTCATTTTTAAACTGTTTTGAGCTTGGTCATAAACTGAAAAGTGGCTTATTTTGAGCCCTTCTTCAACATTATTGAAGGGATATTCACTGTTTGAGGCTTCCTTCCATCACTTGCCTCTTTGTCTCCCTTTTGGCTCATTTCTTGCACAATGTTTTAGGACTGTTTTTGTTTAGATCCGTGGCTTGTTGTAAACTGTAAAGTGCTTCATTTTGATCCCCTCTTCAACTTTGTTGAAGGGCTCTTGGCCGTTTAGGGCCAGAAGCTGCTACTTGATTCATTATCTCTCTTTTGGGGCCATTTTTGCATGTTAACTTAGCCCTATTTGTGTTCACTTTTTGGCCTTGCTTAAAACTGTAAATATGCTTTTTTTGGGACTGTCTTGATTCTGTCTTCACACTTCATGTTCGAATAATGCATGGTTTGCATAGCCATAGGTCATTCCATGTACCTAATTTCATGTTTCGGGTCTCATTCCATGTATCGGGTGCCATGTTTCCATGTTCCGGGGCCGTTTTGCATCATATTTTGCTACTGAAATTTGCATGATAGTATGCCATATTCCATGCCTTGCCATGCTTTGCTAGAGTGGCATTTGTTGCCTTGGGTTCGGTCCTCGGTTTGCGTGCATGTGTGCACGCATTTCGAGTGCCTCATTTTTCATCTCATGGCTACTAATGTGAGTGTGGCTGAGGTCCACTCATGTTGGTGTAAGTCCATTGTGCATTAAGTATGCCATTTCATTTTATAGCATTGCGTATGCTAGGTTGTATGTTAAAGCATTGCGTATGCCTTGTTACATCATGCATTGTGTATGCCATCTTATAGCATTATGCATGCTAGGTTGTATATTAGTTGTATTCATGCATGTCGTGCATATTGCATTGTGCTTGGGATAGGAGTTAGCCCGAGCACAGGAAACGAGGGACGTTTCGTACTTCGAGTGACGGAACGTGTCTCAATTCCCAGTCACCGACACTCCGGATTATCCATGATGGAGTTTAGGTTTTGTTGTGTTTATATGTGCATTCATTTCATATTGAGTCGTTCAATTCGACTCCTCGGCCATCATGCATCAATATGCGTGATTGATGGCACGAGGACCGAGGACTACACTCCCTGAAAAGTAGTTATGCATACATATGTGAAAATACTTTGCCATGCCCCTTTGTTGCTATCTGTCGCAGCAAATCAAGAATCAGCAGCCTTCCGGAGCTTGGCACGCATTCCAAGAACAATTGCAAATAGAGGCAAACCGGGGCATCGCAAGGGATTCTCCGCACAAGGCAACCCGAGCATGTATCATTCATCATCCGGAGCAGATTTGAGGCAGTCCTTGGCTTACATGCCAATTTATTGCTTTCCTAATTTAATTTGTTAATTAATTAGGGTTTTGTAATTATTTGGACTGTAATTATTTATTTGGGACTGTATTATTTATTCGGACCCTCCGAGCGAGGGCACAACTGTAATAAGTGTGCGTGTGTGTGATGTATGTCTTCCAACCCCACGTCTTTCTCCCTTTTATTTACCCGCTTATGATGGTTAGATTAGGGCATGTTTCAATTAGCATAAAGTATGATAGCATGTTTGCATTCTTTCATCTGTCTTGCATGTACCGGGCTCGGCGCATCATACTAACTGCATTGTATTTTCAATTCCAAGTTGAATACATGTTAGCTGTAGCATTTCATATGCCATGTTTAGAATAGCCGAGCCTGCTATAGTTGCATTTTTGCATGTGTTGCATTAGGCACTTCTGTATAGTTAGGATCATGCATGGATTTCTAATTAGCTTCTGTTTTGGCTTGGAGTACTCGGTAAGTTTTATGCTTTAGCATCCTTGCATGCGTGCAAGTGACTGCCATGAATAGCATACTTACCATGAGGCTATATGCTTATGTGATATAACTGCCTGAATGCCTATGGGTAAAGGTTGGGTTATCTGAATTGGAACAATTCATCAAATGTGTGTTTTAAGCCCACTAGATAGTGACAAAATCATGTTTTTCTAAGCCCACCCGAGGGTGGCAAATCCACGTCTTAGCCTACTTGCGGGTAGCACCATCAAACCATTTTCAAATAAACAAACATGAAATGTTTTGTTCCAATTCAGGCGATCCAGTCTATACTTGTATGTTGTGCGCATCACATAGTAAATCTAGGCTAATAACCGGAATAAGAACGCATAATGTTTTCAAAAATAAATATCATGGTTAGTAGAGGCCGATCTTTGATCGGGCGAGCGGGGGTGCTCACGAAGTGACCTTCCCCAATTGTACCCAAGTTCCCGAGCCGAGGCAACTTTGGTGATGACGGACACGTGGCCTTAGGCAAACGAGTCAGGGTTTCCTAAATTTCCCCAAAATAAAACATTTAGGTGGCGACTCTGTATCTGGCAAAGTAGTCCATGTTTGGCACTTCTTTCAAAATCTGTTTTCTCAAAACGATTTGCCGGATTTGGACTCTTTGGTTCAGATTTAGAACCGTGACAATTTGAGAGTCCGAGCTGTAGTGACCCCCAAATGAACAGAACGGGACTCATCCAAGTGACGAAACACGGGAAACGAGGGACGTTTCGTACTCCAAGTGACGAAACGTGCTTCGATTCCCGGTCGCCGACGCTCCGGATTATCCATGATGGAGTTGAGGCCTTGTTGCGTTCATATGTGCATTCATTTCACATCGAGTCGTGCAATTTGACTTCTCGATCATCATGCATCGAGATGCGTGATTGGTGGCACGAGGATCGAGGTCTACACTCCTTTGAGCTTGTGCAAGGCCGGGGAGAGTGGTCTTGCACACATATATTGAAAATACCTTGCTTTCTCTCCCTCTTGCCTTTGTTGCAGAAAAACCAGGATCCAGGGGCAGAAAGTGGTCGGCCGACCAGGTTTTCTGGCAGGCCGACCACCTTTTTTTGGTTTCCACCACAAAGGGTGGTCGGCAGGTGTCTCCCAAGCCCGAGGTGTGTTTAGAGCCTTTAAATTAGAGGTCTCTAGCATCACTGTAATAAAATTCTACAATTTTGATATAGTTACATTAATTTCTCTTTTAATATTCTTAAGCGAGCTATGAAGGTAATTGAATCAACGACTGTAGTTGTTGTTTGGAAATAGGAGTCCTCTTTTCTTGTTTAATGGAATCACTCTCCTCGGACTTGGTTCAATTCTTGGGCAAATAGGCCCTGTTGGTATGGATGGCCTCATCAGATTAGAAATGAAGAATGGTGTGTAGGCTTCCAACACTTTATTGGTGAGGCAATAACTAGGCTATTTGGTATGGTCTCTCTTTAGCTTGAGCAAAAGGATTTTGTTTCATCATTGTTGAATTAGATTCGATTAATGCCATTCATACAATACAGAAGTTGGATAAGGTTGATCCAAATTTTAATTTGTGTCAACAAATTCGAGCTCTACTCGACAAGGATGGGGTGCTGCCATGTCCAGATTGTTTGGTGTGAAGCCAATGGTTGTGCAAACTATTTGGCTAAGTATGCTAGGCACTTGCGAGCTGCAAATGTTATCCTGCGATTTTCACCTAATACTATCACCCCTTTGTTGGCTAGTGATGTGCTCGGAGTTGGTTCTGTTCGTAGATCCCTTGTGTTGTTTTGTTTTCTAGGCTTAAGCCCCGTTTAATACACCAAAAAACATAAGGTTAAATAAAGTGAAACTAATGCAAATAGTATAAAATCATAAGAATGAACAAGAAAAAAATATGCATTTCAATGTAAAATAGACATCAATATTATTTTTTCACCCATATAACTAACGAATAACTAATAAAAATTTGGTTAACTGTTATGTGAGTTAAAGCCTTGAGTGAATAATGTGAGTAATTATATTAAAATATTAGAGTTATATGTTTTTTCAACATGAAGGGAGGTCAATGTAACTTACCATTTATTTTAACAAGTTGATTATTAGAAAGTAGAAATTTAAAAAAAATTGCTTTTAATTTTTCAACAATTAACATTTTATATTATTTAAGTTATTTTTATTTTATAAATTGTCACTGAACATTTTGATACAAATTCTCAAAATATGTACCAAAAAAATTATTTTTTTTTTTAGCAAGTTGTACCAATTAGGGTCAAAGTTATGAAACGGAGCATTAGGTTTGGGTATACATGATTTAAAAGGGGGGAAAAAAAATCAGATTTCTATTTGAATGACCTAATTTTTTTTTTAAATAAATCAAATTTGAAAATTACTAAAAATAAAGTTTCAAATGACCAACTAACTCAAATATATATTTTGTTTTGTGATCTTTTTCCAAATGTGGTCTATTTTTTATTTAATTTTTTTAGTCTTGTAATCTAGAAAGAAATAAAAATAAATATTGAAATTTTCTTGTAAAAATATTCAATAAGAGAATATTGAAAAAAAAAAAGAAAAAGAAAAAAAAAAACGACAGACACAGCACTGACCCACTGCCACATCACTAGTGACACCTCTAATTAGAGGTCCCAAACATTTTTTATTTTATTATATTTTCTTTGATCGAATGTCAGAGTAATTTACATAGAAGAAAGTGCACCAATTATACATTTTTATTCATTTCCTTTCCATTCTAAATTCTATCTATGGGTTGTTTAGAATTTGACTAATTTAGTGATTTTTTAAAAAAAAAATTATGAGAATAAAAAAATTAGTGTGGTTGGAATTGATTTTTTAAATTGTAAGAAAAAATGTCAACCGGTGTGTTTGATTTAATTTTTTAATGATTTTTTTACTTTTTTTTTATAGTATTTTTATTTTTAGACTTTTTAGCCAACCAATTTAACGGTTCGTTTGGGGAAACAAAATTTGGCTTAATTTTTTTTGATTAATTTAGCATGACTAAATTAGTTTTGTTGGAAAAGAATTTTTAGATTTTTTTATTTCTTTTAAAAAATAAGATAATTATAATTTAAATATAATATTTTATCTTATTATTTTATTTAACCTATTCTCCCAACTAAAAACCAACCCTCGCCAAACGGCAGTTAAATTTCTAAACAAGGTGCATGTTGCAAAAGAAAAAGTGAAGGGGCATGCTAGTCTCCATGCTATCCACATACAACTTTGGCATTTTGTGTTTGGACGGCCTATTAATACACCACTGATTAATGGTTAACTTGGGGGTGTTTGGCGAGATTTTTTGAAGCAAACTTATAATTTTTGATTTTTAAAAAGTTATTTTAGACTGTTTAGTTAAATTTATTTTAAACAGCTTCTGATTCTAATAAATTATTTTAAGTCAAAAAAATTGATTCTGAAAAGTTGTCCATCCCTTACTTCTGATTATCAGTTTCTGCTGTGGACATGTTAATTCACGGTTATACTCTTAGATTTTTTTTATTTTTTATTTTTTAAAAAATAGAAAAAGACACAAATGGACTATAAAATATTATTATTATTTTTTATGAGAAATGTAAACAAATAATAAATAATAAAAAAAGTTAATTGAAAAAGATACTTCACAGCTTATTTAACAAACTCTACTCTGCAACTTAAATCTATAATCCAACAGTTGTACCAAACAGATTAACAATTTCTGATTGAAGTCATAATCTATAATCTATAATCTGTTAAGCTATAATTTATAATTTGTTTTAACAACTACACCAAACAGAACCTTTGTCGATCAACTAATATTAAAAATGCCAATAAAAAAAAAACTAATATTAAAATGATTTTGTTTGGTTGTTACACACATCTTCGAAAATTTTAAAAAAGAAAATTCATTTCGTATCCAACTTTTAATAATAATGTTAATTAATTTTTTAGTAGAGTTATAATAAATTGTGATTTAAAAATAAAATTATGCAAATTTTTATTGAAATATTTTTCAGTCATAAATTATTTTTGTTCTAAAAAAAATCATATAAATTAGAATAGGAAAAATTGGTGAAAGATATTAGATTCTAGATAAAATCTTATTTAATAAGGGTATGTTGGAAATGGTCGGTGAAAAAATTGTTGGCGACGACAGATAGTGGTGGTGAGATAAAAAAAAATGTATGATATTCAATAGATAAATTGTTAAATGAATGACATGTGTCACATTTCAACATATAGATAAATAGATTGATTTCAATAAATAAACATATAAGTTAATTTCAATATATAATTTATATCTTTGTGAACAAATTGTGTCTTTTTGATCTAAAGAAATTAGAGCACCTAATAACCCAAAAGATTCATAAATAAACTTATGTCCTAAGTTTCACGTAAAATAATGATATTTTTATAACTTTATCAGATTACATTTTAAAAAAATTCAACCACAATATTTTAATGGTTGAAGCACTGATAAATTTCAAAATGTGATTTTGTAAATTGTTTAGTTTTTTTTTTTCCTTATGAACTCAAAGGCCCTATTAAAATAAATATTATACAAAGGGTAGTCACTTAAATGTTTGAGCTTAATTTTTTAGGAATAAAAGTAGATTTCTCTATATATAAAATTACACATTTGGGCAATCTGCACTATAGAAGTTTTGAATTTTCCCGCATTCTGGAACAAATCTTACATTACTATAAAAAACGTAACACTCTAATAACATAATATTCCAATGTAACATACTAAAATACTTCTTAGTGTACTTTTTCTAAATGTAATAATATAACACTCAAAAAACTCTTTAATGTAACTTTTCCAAACGCAACACCCCAATGTAATACAAAATAAAAAAATTCCTTAGCGCATTTTGTCCCAAACTTAACACTTCAATCAATGTAATCCCAAACATAATTCTTTAGTATAACATATTCCAATGTAACACATACAAAAATACTGAAAAATTTCTCAGTGTATTTTTTTGAAATATAACACTCACAGTTTGAAATAATACATTTGCCTAAAAATTACTAAATTTTTGTACTCGTTTTAGAATAATTTGAAGAATCCCATATCTTTTTGGAATGGTTTGAAGAATCCCATATCTCTTTTTTGGAGTATTATATTAGAGTTTTTTATGTGTCACATTAGAGTGTTACATCAAGGAATTTTTTTGGAGTGCTATATTTGAGAAAAATACACTAAAGAATTTTTTTTATGTGTTATATTAGAGTGTTATACAAAGGAGTTTTTTTTAGTATTATATTGGAGTGTTACATTTGAGAAAAATATATTAATGAATTTTTTTGTGTGTTACGTTCGAGTATTATACTAAGAAGTTTTTTTTTTTTTTTTTTTAAGAGTGTTGTATTTGAGAAAAATAAACTAAATTTTTTTTTAGAATATTATATTAGAGTGTTACATTTGAGCAAAGTATACTAACGATTTTTTTTTTAGAGTGTTACGTTTTATTGTTACATTGAAGTGTTATAGTTTGAAATTATACATTTGTTCAAAATGTATTAATGAATTTTTGTACTCATTCTGAGATATTTGAATAATTTCAAGGAAAATTTACCCATAAGTCCTAGTTTTTGAAACGTTGAACCATTTAGTCCTAAAAGTTTTCTTATGCTCCATTTAGTCCCATTTTTACATCAACATGATGTGAATGATGTAAATGATCTGATGTTTCATTCTATAATTTCAAAATTTATTGAAATCTGATGAACATTAGATGTTTTTCATCCTATATTTTCAAACATTATTGAAATTTGATGAACATTAGATGTTTGAAATCCAATGTTTGTAACATGACTCTGATGTTATTAACATTGTATCTGATGTTATTAACATTGTAATGGGACCTTTCAGTCTATAAGAAAACTTTTAGGACTAAACAGTACATAAGTTATTAATTTGAGATTTATTGGTGCATCCCCCTAATTTCAAATCCTTTTGAAATGTTTGAAAAATCTTATATTTTAAGTTATTTTTGTACTCCTTCTAAAATATTTTTCAAATAAAAAAATTCTTATATAAAAATGCATTTCAAATTTAATCCTCATAAATTGTGATGGTATA